>NC_056744.1:1484160126-1484190554 GCF_019279795.1 Protopterus annectens | reverse complement strand
AAAAAAGAAAGATTTCCCCTTTTTTTTGGAAATTTATTTAGTCCACGATTAAGAACAGCAAGTTCAACATCAGTGAAAAAATGTCCTGACAAATTAACAATATAGTCGCTTGTGAGAGGTAATAAAGATGAAAAAGTTTCACCATTTACCTCTTTTATGTCCCACTTGAAAAGGTTGTTCTCTTGATGAAGGACCATAAAATTCACGTTGGCATTTCTTACCTTGTTGACCTCTGTTAAAGTTATTTGTCTCTCCACAAAAAGTTTGGTGAAATCTTTCAGATTGTTGTGGCACTGGCATCTCAGGAAATTCTGTATCAATATTCTCCACCTCTTCATACGAAGTGTAACCACCTTCCGATGCTGAAAGTGAAGAATTGTAATAACTATCATTCCTAGAATCTGTTTGAAACTGCACGCGCTTACGTGGCTTATTACGATTGGCTCTCGACAAAAAGGCTTTGTTGTTCTCATAATCCCGTATATCTCTGAGTAGTTTCCCCTTCTTCCTTTCTGCTAGTAAGGTCTCATAATCTTTTAATTTACCATTCATAGTACTGAGGAAATCATCCATAGCAGAAGCAGGAGTACAGGATAATAAATTATCACACAGTTTTTTTTATCTCCAAACCCAATTCCTTTTGTTTAATTCTGTCACGTTCAATTAATATGTGTACCCATTCGGAAACACATTTGTGAGCTGCTGCAACCCAACGCTTGTAGAAAGTAGCATCAATGTCATTTGATAGATCAAAAGGGGTAGTGGGATCTTTATAAACTCTAAGCCCCCTCGGTGTTATATCTATATCAATGTACTTCTGTAAGCCACAAATATTAAAAAATGTGGCAGCCTCTTTCCACATATTTTTTTCAAGTTCATCAAATAAAGACTTTGTTTCAGTACTAATAGATTTTGGCAATTTGCGACCCACATTATTAAAAGGATTCGGGAAACGCTTGCGTCTATCATCTTCCCATTTATCAAAAAAGTTAAATTATTACCAGCTGAGTTCCTTTGGGAAGAATTACGCTCCCCACGGTCTGAAGTGTTAGCTAAAAAATTATCTAATGACATTTGTGTACCATCCATTGTCTTACGAAAAATTCGAGGCAGATGAATTTGGGGATCAGTCGACATGTATATGAACAAGTGCACATCTGTGAACATGGTGGGTGTGCACTGTCTGGATGTACGTGCATAGTGGACACATGGGACGTGTGGCATACCTTGTCATACACATTGTAAACATCTCATTGCATCTTTCAATGGCCAGTATGCATTCTACTACAGTTATGTACTAACATGGGTAGACGTGTGTATGACATGGGTTGACACTATGCTGCGTGTGATACCGCTAATATCAGTCAATGATTTGCGATCTGGTAGTATACACAACCTCAACAGCATGACTATAAGCAATCATTGGATGATGTCCTGACAGATGACACACAGTAGTAGGGAACCTAGTATCAATTGGATCCTTCCAGTGCTACACTATAACGCTAACCAGTGTGATGACCACCACCCATTACTGTGACCACACCTGTGTGCCATATAGCCCCCTTAGGTACATGCAGACACACTAGGGATGTGTCCATCCAAATCTGTGAATGCATGGATTGGCCTACAATGCATTCCCTGGATGGGACGCATATCCTACACAAGGGTATCATACAGACAGATGCCTGTTGTGTGATACGTGCTGTATAGCAGTAAGCCGACTATGGCATAGTCATCCTCATGTACTAAACATACTATCCCATCAGTACCACACAGGTGGTAGCCGTCAACATGTATACCGGGTACCATTGTGTACATACAGACCCATAAATTAAAAAGTGAACAGGTGACTGAAAAACCAAACTGTTAGGTATCAAAATACCTTAATGCAATTACTGTCCTTGAACAGAGGTATCGCCAGATGAAAAATCATGATGTAAAAGTCACAAACAAATTTACTAAAGCGCTTTTCGTTTGCCTCCTAGGCAAACTTCCTCAGAAATAAATTCCAACAATTCACCATGCTTTAAATACTGTAACGTCATGATTAATTAGGAACAATTAAGACAATTGCGCCTAATGGCAAAGAAAAGTAGTGTTCAACCACTAAAAGTTAAACAGTTGAAAACCACCATACTGTTAGTCAACACTGCTGATAAAGTGTGTACACTCTAAAAAGCCACTTTAAATATTTTACATCATACATTCGTTAGAATAGAATCTAAAAGTTAATAAAAACAATATAATGAAAAAGCCATGAAATGGGATGGAATGTCCCATCAATCACCAACCTAAATTGAGCCATTTCATGGCTTTTTCATTATATTGTTTTTATTAACTTTTAGATTCTATTCTAACGAATGTATGATGTAAAATATTTAAAGTGACTTTTTAGAGTGTACACACTTTATCAGCAGTGTTGACTAACAGTATGGTGGTTTTCAACTGTTTAACTTTTAGTGGTTGAACACTACTTTTCTTTGCCATTAGGCGCAATTGTCTTAATTGTTTTTAATTGTTCCTAATTAATCATGACGTGACAGTATTTAAAGCATGGTGAATTGTTGGAATTTATTTCTGAGGAAGTTTGCCTAGGAGGCAAATGAAAAGCGCTTTAATAAATTTGTTTGCGACTTTTACATCGTGATTTTTCATCTGGCGATACCTCTGTTCAAGGACAGTAATTGCATTAAGGTATTTTGATACATAACAGTTTGGTTTTTCAGTCACCGGTTCACTTTTTAATTTATTGGTTTTTGGTTGACTTGGAGTTATGACATACAGACCCATGTTATGTCATGTGTCCCTTGGTATCCACATATTCATAGGTATTGTGGAGTCCCAAGGTGTATCACATAAGACATTAGAGGCCTGAATGCATATCCACAAGGCAGTCATATACCTATAAAGACTGTCCATTCTTGACAGACTTTGTTGTGTATGACCATGTCTGACATATACTCCAGGCATATACCCTCACTCACACTACTCTTAAGTAACTGTCATGGGTGTGTGTGCCACAGATGACCTTGGCCACAGAACATGACAGTGGACGGCCATGTCACATACATACATATGTGACCTATGATCTGTGAAGCAGCGGCACAACCTGTCAATGGAAACAAATGTATTCATGTAGTATGCAGGCTTCACACCTATGTACTGATTGAGGGGACATGTACACATATATATTTGCCACACAGATACCTGATGTCTGCAATGCACTTACTGTTGTCATCATACTATGTCATACCTTAGTAAAAGCAAAACCCACACTGCATTGACACACACGCAGTCAGCATTTGCACGAGTCAAACCCCTACCTAACTATGTTATGATACTAGAGAAAAACACACTAACACAGCACGCTATTTGTTTTACTGGCTGGTTTTCCTTCTCCTGCAGTATTTGTAGGATGGTGACATCATCAGACTTTCCAAAGAGGAATGTACCTCCTTTAGTGTGTTTTCACAGTCTCCAAAAAGGGAACTCCTTTCAAAGACAATTGCACACATACATACACACACACACTCACTGTTTTCAGGATTCAACCCCCTACCTAACTATGTTATGGTACTAGAAAAAAACACACTAACACGGCGCTCTATTTGCTTTACTGGCTGGTTTCTCTTCTCCTGCAGTATTTGTAGGATGGTGACATCATCAGACTTTCCAAAGAGGAATGTACCTCCTTTAGTGTGTTTTCACAGTCTCCAAAAAGGGCACTCCTTTCAAAGACAATTGCAAACATACATACGCTCACTGTTTGCAGGATTCAAACCCCTATCTAACGATGTTATAATACTAGAGAGAGACGCACTAACACGGCACACTATTTGCTTTACTGGCTGGTTCCCCTTCTCCTGCAGTATTTGTAGGATGGTGACATCATCAGACTTTCCAAAGAGGAATGTACCTCCTTTAGTGTGTTTTCACAGTCTCCAAAAAGGGAACACCTCTCAAAGGAAACTGCACACACACACACACAGTTTGCAGGATTCAAACCCGTACCTAACTAGGTTATGATACTGGAAAGAGATGCATTAAAACGGCACGCTATTTGCTTTATTGGCTGGTTTCCCTTCTCCTGTTGTATTTATAAGATGGTGACATCATCAGACTGGACATGGTGATGTGTGTACACTTTGTTTTATGCCATTCTAGGAATGGTCCTTGTGGGTCAGCAGGTGTCAACAACTTGAACATGACCTCAGAATCCTTACCTTGTGTGATCTATCTGTGGACACATTGACATTCCGTCATATGTCAACACATATTTATGCACAGCTTCTTGGTTTTGTGTATACTACATGTGTCTGGGATGTTGATAAAGGGCTATTCAAAGTCTATGTGACACATGTGTAGATGTGTTCATTGATGTATGTCCTGGGTGGCTGCCTTGCAAACAGTCTAGCATGTTTGGGAACCATGATCCACACATGAACATACCACAGTTGGTAGGGCTGTGTGTGTGTCAGCATCCAATAGCTCTGTTTATGACTGCAACCATGATGGACTCCATGACCTTGCAGATCAGACCTCATGACTTCCCATGGTGTGTTGTGCACCAACATTTGTGGGGAGTGCCATATGTAGCTGTGACACATTCAACGGTTCCACATCCTGTGTAGGGGGTGCGGCTCAGCTGACTGTTTAGGTGCATGATCTGTTTATTCTGTAGTTTGTGCATGACACATATTGGGAATCAATGTATTCCACCTGCTGCTATGCTTTTGGCAGTAGGGGTAGCTGCTCATCCATTCTACATGTGATATCTCCTGGTATGATGATGTGGACTATTGTCAGTGGGAGATGGGTATGTACATATGGGCCTGTCTGTCATGATGTCAGCATTGTCACTCAGGTACAGTTGGCCCTGACTCAGGACATATATGGGTGTACATTGATATTTATGACATAGCTGAAGGAGGTGTCATGATTCAGTCTGGAGTCCTTCTCAGCTCCTCTTTACAAAGCACTAACGAGCATGAGCACTAATCCCTGTTATACTCTTTTACACGCTTAACACCCTACTGATCCTTTGTGATCAGGCGACAGAGTATGTCATGATAATATCCTGGCATGTCCAGGGGTTGGTTTTGTGTGTACTCTTCAGTCCAGCTGGTGGATATTGTGATATTGACACAATGTCACATCTGCCTCATGTACACAGACAACCCTCTCCTCCTCCCGACAAACTCAGATATATGTGTGAGATGCAACCTATATAGATATACAGGGAGCTGAACTCTCTCGACCCATGACTGGCACAGTCTATCAGGTGGTGAAGGTATCCACACACACCACATATCAGTCTCACATATCCTCTAGCAACAGCACTCAAACCACATTAGCACACATTGACATACTCGGATGCTGTAAATGTACTCTACCTAACCAGCAGAGACCTCCAAAGCAGACACACAAACACCTGCTACCCCACTAAAATACCCACATATCACAAAGTTCACAATGTCAGTGTGCCCCACAGTCACTGCCCTTTTGGCTACACAACACACCTAATACACTTGTAATAGGCGACACTTATGTTCAGGCACACTGATGTACCACTCACCAGCCCTGACAAGGGAATAGTCACTTTGGGCTGTCTGTTGGGTGCCAGGATCTGCCGCATAACACAGGCAGTCAGGTCACACCAAAGCAAGTACAAGACTGGTACCACCATTGTCCATGCTGGTGTGTGTAACCTCAGACGTTACTCCCTGGACCACATGACATGATACATGGAGGTGCACTCTGATCATGTAGCCCAGGCCAGTATGACCCTGACCTTGTCTAGCATCTTACACCCACCAATTATGATGTCACAGTATACGGACACACATATCACATTTAACAGTTGGCTAACAAATTTGTTTCATTCATAGGGGATACAGTGTCTGTCAGCATATGGTGACATGCTCAACATGCCACGTAGCTTCACTATGGACAACTTGCACCTGTCACCCTTGGACTTTGGTATGCTGGCTAAGGCTCTTACTACCACCATAGTGCCTTTTTTAAGCAGGGCTCAGAAGACAAACCCACCTCCATAGACGTTACAGGTTAAATGAAACTAAGGGTAATGCTGCTCAACAACAGTTGTGTTAACCTCATATTGTGGCCACTCAGGACTCTCCTCAGTATGGAAGAGAGCAATATCTGTGCACTGACAGAAGCCTGGTTCAGGCTCACTTATGCACACCAGCACTACCAGGTTATGTTTCATACCATGCTGTCTGACAACAAGACTTGGAACAGACAACACAACTAGGGGGAGTATCCTTATACATCACAGATACACACACCTCCAGGTTAGTGGCACTGCACAAAGCATCACAGACCATACATATACAACTACCATTGTGCAATACTGCCTTTCAGTTTGTTACCTGCTACAGAACACACTCCCAAACTCAGGAACCACACTCGGCTTTCGTGGGAACTATGGAGAATATGAAGGTCTCCAGAAACACCATTATATTGTGTGACTTCATATACACAAATATTGACTGGGGATACTCCTCAAGCCCCGACAACCTCACCCAACAGTCACTACAATTTGTGGACTCATATGCTTTGGCACAACCAGTCAGCACAGCCACAAGGGGGAATACATATTGGACCTGCTCATCATCAACATGGGAACTCTATGTTCCACACCAGTGATATACCCCTCATTGGTAAGGTCAGAACATACATGTATCTCACAGGACATACATATACCCTCCAGACACCCATCCTGGGTAATCTTGGCGAACTTCTCATGATCCAACATCTCACTTCACCAAAGCAGGGTGGTACCATTCAGAGATCCTGAGACAGTGGCATATTTGGCTCACACTGCTGCATCCTTTACATACACATTCTATGGACACCTAGTGGACTGCATGGATTGTGCTATCCCAAATAACAACAGGACTCACTACTACAATGGCAGGGGACCTGTCTGGTAGACCCCGTCCATTAATAAGCTGTACAACATCAGGAGGATGCTACTACATGATACAGCACAATCCCAGACTGGGAAGGCATCTGTGATCTGTACTAGCAGACAGCTACAATCACTCATGGACTTTTCTAAGGGCCGCTTCTACTAGACAATTGCAACTGACATGTAGGACTATCACACGGCCTTCTTCAGTTATGTCAGGAACCTGGGTGGACACTCACTGATATGCTGTGAGTTACTGCATACTGACTAAACCTACCCTGAACCCACTGGCATTGCCTCCATCCTGGCAAACAGGTTCAGTGCAGATGTCTCCCACCCATCCCCCCTAAGGAGCAACTATCCATCCCAACAGAGTATAACCTCCCTGACATCACACAGTAACAGGTGAGTGCTGCCCTCCCCACAGAGTACATTACAATATCAATGTGACCAGATGGTGTCCCTGCCTGCATCATACACGAGCATCATGACAAATGCAACCCTCACATTACATCACTATTCAATATCGGAGTTACCACAGGATATGTACCCAAGTAATGGCGTACTACGACAGTGGTCCCGCTCTACAGAGTTGGTGCCACAACAGACCATAGACAATATTGCCCTATAAGCCTATGTAGCCTGTTCTGCAAAGCTATGGAGCATATTGTCATAGGACGCTTACACATAGACATCGGGAACCTACAGACACTGTGTCCTACACATTTCAGCATTGTTGTGGGCAGATCTTGCCTCTTGAACCTGTTTGTATTCTTTAAATGGCTAACAGGTCCATCAACATAGGGGCGGCTGTCCACACAGCCTACCTGAACCTTGCAAAACCCTTCAACACAATAACCCACTGGCCCATTATGCATAGGCTCACCAGCGTCAATATGGACACATGTCTCACACAATGGATTGATACCTAGATCAGGGATAGCACCCATATGGGCAGAATTGCAGGTGCCATGTCTGACTATACACCAGTTACACATGGCATCCCACACGGTTTGGTCCTGGGATCTCTCTTGTTCAGTATATATTTGTCTTACGTACAGGCTACCACAGGGGGAATATTGCTGAACATGTTTGCACTTGACTGCAAACTGGGTGCCATGATAAACTCTCCAGCTGCCACATGCATACTCAGTCAGGGTCTCACAGAGATGGATGACTGGTGCCTGAGCCATGGCCTACAGCTAAATGCCATTAGTTGCATAGTCATCCCCTTTGGGAGTAACAACATGCCCACACATTACCACATAGGTAGTACTCCATTACATATGGAGTTGTTAGGGGTTTGGGGACATGACTTGTTCTTACTGTCACCTTTAACATTCACGTTGCCAAAGTGGTTGGACACCTTTTATGTGGGTCACCTTATCCCATATGGTTTCACATCTTGATCGAGTGAGGTCATTGTGCCCCTACACTCATCACATCCATGCTTGGTTACAATGCCACATTTGGGGTGTACCTTACCTGACACCTGCAGCAATTGTACTGGTCACGGAAGGTCCTCACCAAGCAGATCTAGGGACTCACACAGATGCCCTGCATAGTTAAGATGCCGTAACTCCAGCTCTACTCAGTTGCTTACCACCTACTCAGATTTGATGTGTGCCTGTTGTTTACTGATATACCCAAACCAGAATCACTGGACATGTTCCACCTCAGGATATCCAACTTCCTTGGAGCTACACACTCCAGGGACGTATACCTCAGCACAGATGTTAATAGGACATTGTGGAGGGACAGATTCTTATCCCAGAGGCTCCACTCACTACAGAATGTAATCCCAGTTTCACATAGGCAGAGCCACCCACTGACCACCTACTGGAGACATCTTGACGACTGTATGGGTGATTGTATATTTACCCCTGGAATATCTTCTGTGTCCCTGCTAGACAGAGGCACACTAGCCTAAACATACATGGGCTATCCTGTGTGACCTACTATTCACACACACAGTGAGTAATCTGACAGGGTTGCGAATGCCAAACACACTCTGGCTAGGCTTGTACATGCCCTAGGGCAGATAGCCTAGTATCGACCTCTGAACCTATGCTAATGTTCATGATGCACAATGTTTATTGCTGATACTGTTTGGAGGTCTTTATCATCTTTGCTTTACCAGTTTCCATGAACAACTTCAGTATCTGTAGAACATATTTGATTATGACAGGGTTCCACTATATTATAGATGTGTCTGTTGTCATATAACTGTGTGTACAGGGCAGATTGCTGTATAGTGACAGGTTCCTGTGTTAACACATGCAACTGCCAGATATGCGTGGCCCACTGCTGTACTCAGACATGGCCTAAGTGTGTGAGCATGCCCAGTTCTACCATTCCATGTTTTGTTGCCTGACATTTGTATCATTTATTCAAGTGTGTCAGCATGCCCAGTGTGACCCTTCAGTATGTTGCTATCTGAGGTCCACTACATTTGTTGATGTGTGCGAACATGACCAATATTAACATTTATACTGTGTGTGTTGGAAGTCAGGTTCTGTTCTCACTGCAGGAATCACCTTTGCGTCATAACTCAACAAGGATTATGCTGTGCCTGCAGGGTTTCCATGGAATACTTTGATTAGACTTATCAACATTCTGTCATACAGGTGGACCACTACAATGCTGTCATGGTTTAGTGGTTCAGTACTTTGGCTATAGTGCACAGTGTCCTGGGTTTGAGGCCCATCACTGCTTTATATTCTCATACTGAGCAGACCAGACTGCTTAAGGGCCTGTTAAGCATATATGAGCATGTTGGCTTTTGTTCAGCTATGCCCTACTTAGACCAGGCTTGTCCGACATTGCTCAATATTCACCAACATTGCTGGACGTTGCCCAATATTACTCAATATTGACCACAGTTGTGCTAGTTGGTGTGTGCGATTTTGTTTGCATATACTGCATGGTGGTAATTGCTGTTTAGCACTGCTTTATATTGCTTAACACATGGCATTCATGCCTTAGGTGGTGCTGCAGGGCTGCCTATGTCGGATGCACATACTACACTGCACATTTTTGGAAGCAGGTAGAGTCAACTTAGGCATCCCTTTTACTTTATATGCGAGTCAGAGAGGGGTATCATTTCCAGAGTTCCTACTGAGTCAGTGCATGTGCTATGCGTTGCCTCTTTGCCAAGGCCAAAGCATACTGGGCACACCTCCTTCTGCCAACTGGGGCAGGCTCAGGTTGTTCCTCCTCTGAGTCACGCTCTGCCTGTGATGGCCTTGGCAATGGTGGGGGGCTGTTTGGCCCAGGCCTATGCTGGTCCTGCTGCAGCTGTTTTTGCAGGATAATATTATGTAGCATAGCACATACCATGACAATTTGGGTACATGTAGTTGGTGAGTACTGCAAGGCTCCACCAGATGCATCCAGGCACTGGAACCATGACTTGAGCAGCCCAAACACACGCTCTATTACATTATGTGTTTGTGCGTGTGCCTCATTATGGTGTTCCTGTTCAGGTGTGTGTGCGTTTCTGATGGGTGTCATCAGCCATGGCTCCAGTGCATAGCCAGCATCCCCCACTAGGTGACCATGTGGGATGTCCCCATTGGCAAATGTCTGGTAGAGCTGTGTCAGATGCCAGATATGGGAATCATGGTAGCTTCCAGGGCAGCCTGCACACACATTCAGTATTATGCCCTGGGCATCACACACGACCTGGCAGTTGATGGAGGGGATGCCTTTGCGGTTGAAGTAGACCCTACCCCGCTCGCCAGCTGGTGCTTTAATGCGTATGTGCGTGCAGCCTATTGCACCCACTACCTCAGGGTATTCCACTATTTGCTGGAAGAGACGCATATTGCTGGCCAATACCTCACGGGAATTGGGGAAATATACATGATCACCGACATGTGCTGACATGGCATCCAGGAACTGGTTTAGTACCCTGGATGCTGATGCCTGTGATATCCCCAACATATCATCAGTTGGTCTCTGGAAGGTGCCTGTTGCTAGTATTATTAGGCCAACACATACCTTGGTTTCCACTGGGATGGGTTCCCCTCGTTGGTTCTGTGTGTGAGGCGTGGCCTGCACAGCTCAACAATTTGCTGCAGGAGGTCTCTGTCCACTCTATAGTGCTCCACTATCTCCAGCTCATGTAGCCCCTGGTAGGTTACCTTGGGCCTGTACACTCTTCTCTGTCTCCTCACTGTGGGTTGTCCAGCAGCATTTCCATTGTCACCACCCTCAGCATGTTGCATATGTCGCCTTATAACAGCAATGGCAGCCCCTAACATTTCTTTGTCTCAGTAAAGCTTTTTCCGTTTTCACTTCTATTAGCTTACTGCAGTGTCTGTTGTGAGAAATATAATGGACTGTTGTTGGCAGAGTTTTAAGTGCTAGGCTGGGCTGGGCTAGTGTACTGCCTGTGTAATTGCTTGATTCTGACTGTTTTCACCTACTAGCTCTGCTAGTACTCCCTGGTAGCTTCCTACTATTTGTTGTGCTTCCTTTTTCCTTTCTGTTTCCTCAGAGGGAAGTGCCGCGCACACAAGCGCAAACATGTGCACAGCTGCTAACACACACGCACACATTCTTACACGGACTAAAACTTGCTTATTCGGGGTAAAACGCGTGCACACCAGTTACAACTCTTTAAACAGCCTTATAGGTTCATAGGTTCATAGGTTTATACTAGGCTATCTGCCCTAAGGCATTTATAAGCCTAGCCCAGAGTTTTGTGGCATACGCCACCCCTTATGTTAAAAATATAGTGCCCATTAGTTTGTTTTGCCTCTGTCCAGCAGTGACACAGAGATGATTCCCGGGGTAAACCTACGATCTCCCATCCACCGGTCAAGATTTCTCTTGAACAGAGCCAGCGAGGTGCTCTGCCTCACATGGACCGGGATTTTATTCCACAGCATAGGGAGTCTCTGGGTGATAAATCTATCCCTCCAGCACATCCTATTTATATCCGTGCTAAGGTTTAAGTCACTTGCTCTAGTGGTTCTGGTGGATTTGGATTTTCTGAGGTGGAGCATGTCCATTAATTCCAGGTTGGTCATGGCCTTGTATGTCAGGCACAGGTCACCTCTGCGCAGGCGGTATGCAACTGAATAGAGCTGGAGTTTCTTCAGTCTGGCAGCATATGACAGATTTTGGAGTCCCTTTATTCTTTTGGTGAGGAACTTCTGGGGTCTCTCCAATTGCTGCAGGTGTCGGGTGAGATACATCCCGAAAGGGGCATTGTACTCAATCATTGGTCTGATAAGTGAAGAGTACAGGGGAACAATGATCTCACTTGATCTGGATTTGAAACTCTTCATCATCAGGTGGGCAATGTAGAATGTCTTTCTAACCACTTTAGCAATGTGAGTGTCGAAAGAAAGGCCACTGTCAACCTGGGTCCCCAGGTCCCTGATGACCTCTTCTGTGCTTAGTGGATTGCCACCTAAATGGTAACTTGGGGTTACCTTGTTTTTCCTGAAGGGTATGACTATACATTTTTCGGCGTTTAACTTCAGGCCATGGCTCTGGCACCAGCCATCAGTTTCCGTGAGACCCCTCTGGAGGATATCTGTGTCGGATGTACTTTCCACTATGGCACCCAGTTTGCAGTCATCTGCAAACTTTGTCAGCCATAGTCCTCCTATGTTTGCCTGTACTTCTGAGAAGTAGATGCCGAACAACAGGGGGCCAAGGACTGAGCCCTGTGGGACACCACTTGTGACCGGCTTGGAATCCGACATGGCGCCAGCAACTCTAACCCTGTGGGTTCTGTCCTTTAGCCAGTTTGCAACCCATCTTGTGACATATGGGTTTACATTTAAGTTGGTAAGTTTCTCTATAATACCCAAGTGGGGTATTGTGTCGAAAGCTTTTGCAAGGTCAAGGTAGGCTGTATGGACTGCCTTTCCCTCATCAATGGCCTTGGTGACTGTTTCGAAGAAGTCGACCAAGTTCAAGAGGCATGATCTGCCCTTGACAAAGCCAAACTGGGTTGGGTCCAATGTCTGCAAGTCTCCTATGTCCTTGTTTATGAGATCCATTATGATCCTCTCCATAGCTTTGCAGACCAGGCTTGTTAAGCTTATGGGGTGGTAATTACCAGGGTCTGTAAAGGCACCGCCTTTGTGGAGTGGGACCACAGTTGCCGTTTGCCACTCCTTGGGCACGTATCCTGTGGTAAGGATAAGATTAAACAGCTGCCTTATGTGCGGGTTTAATTCCTCAATGAGTTCGTGTAGCACACAGCCTGGGACACCATCTGGTCCCATTGATGCTGTGTTTTTAGCTTTAGAGAGGGCAGCTTTCACCTGCGCATTTGAGATGTCTGGGAGGCTACAATCCGCTGGGATAGTTATCTCTCCTTTTGGGGGGGAGAGGGGGGTGAAGTTTGCATTGAACCTGTCTGCCAGTATGTTGGCAATGTCTGTGGGTTCAGTGATTTTTGTATAATTTTGGACTAATTCTGAGCAAATCTGGGAGTTTCCACCCAGGTTTCTAACATAGCTGAAAAAGGCCTTATGATTGTCTTTTGAATCTATGGCAATTTTTCTCTCAAAGTTGTCCTTGGATGATTTTATGAGTGCCCGTATTTTTTTACTAATAATGATCAAGGGTGTCTTCCCTTTTATGGATTTTGTTCTATCATGTAATAGCTTTCTCCTCTTATTGTAAAGTTTGTTTATGGCTGGGGTCCACCAGACTGGACGCTTGCCCTTGGTGGAAAGAGTCTTGGTTTTATTAGGGATTGCCTGATCCATGCAGTCCTGGAGGTGTTCGTAGAAGGCATTTGTAAGGGCTTCCGCAGCTTGGGTTGTGGTTTCCACTGGCTCGGGGGCCTTGAAGGATACCACACCAGTCTTGAGTAGTGTGAAGTTTGCTTTAGAGAAGTTCTTCACTGTGGTCTTTTTTGTTTGGGGTGGGGCGATGTGGATTTCCAGTGAGATTAGTTAATGTCCTGATCCCACCAATGAGGATATACTTCTGGTGTGGAGCATTTTGTCCCCATGTTTGTGTTGATGAGATCTAATATATTTTCTCCTCTTGTGGGAACAGTGACTAGTTGTTCCATGGCATATGAATTTATGAACTCCAGGAACCTTTGGGCTAGAAAGTTTGGGCTTGAGTAGTGTTCCCAGTCAATATTCGGGTAGTTGAAGTCTCCCAATATAATGGTGTTTGGAGATACATTTATACCCTCCAATGTTTTCAGGAAGGCTGTGTGGGGTTCCTGAGTTTGAGAGGGTGGCCTGTAGCATGCTACAAATTGTAGAGCAGTTTTGCCTATGGTTAATTGCACCTGGATGGTTTCCGATGCTTCGTGCGTTGCCACCAACCTGGAGGTGTGGGTGTCCTTGATGAATATGGATACACCCCCTCCTTTTGTGGTGTGGTCCGGGTATTGGGGCCAGAACGCATGATATGAGGTAAAACCTGCTAGTGCCGGGGTGCTCTCAGGAGCCTTGAACCAGGTTTCAGTCACAGCACAGACATCGATGTTCTCCATACTGAGAAGGGCCTCAAGTGCATGCATTTTGAGATTTAGACTTCTGGCATTGAGCAGCATTACCCTTAGTTTCTTCCCGTTTTTGTTTTCTAGGGTGGTAGGTTTAGAATTTGAGCCTTGCCTAAAAAAGGCACTATGGGGGTGGCAAGAGCCTTGGCCAATATCCGGAATCCCAGGGGTGACAGGTGCAAGCCATCCCTTGCAAAGCAGCGTGGCTTGTCAAGCATGTCATCCCAGGCATACAGACACTGGATCCCCTTTGAATGACACCAGAAATTAAGCCAATTGTTAAAGTTGATCATCTTGTCTCTATATTGTGGCATCATTCTTGGTGAAGGAAGGATACTGCTCAGGGTCAGGGTCATACCTGCCTGGGCTACATAATCAGAGAGCTCCTCTATGTCTCTTTTCATGTAGTCCAGGGAGGTACGTCTCAGGTCGTTCACACCAGCATGGACAATGACTGTGTCATACTTGTACTTGCCGTGGAGTGACCTGAGTGCTTGTGTTATGTGACGGATTCTAGCACCCGATAGGCAGCTTACTGTGGCCCTCTCCTTGTTCAGCCTGGTGAGTGGGACGTCAGTGTGTCTGACTATGGAGTCACCAATGACAAGTATGTTTGGTGATGTATTTGGCCTTAAGGGCTGTGACTGCTTTGCACACTGATTTTGTTGTTTATGTGTTGTTTGTGGGGTGTCTTGAGTTTATAGTTGTATGGGTGTCTGCTTTGGAGGCCTCTGCTGTTTAGGTAAATTTTTACTCAGTGCCTCCGAGTATGTCTTAGTGTGTTTATGTGTTTGATTCAGTGGTGTGGTTGCATTATGTGAGACTGGTTTTGTGGTGTGTGTAGTTGCCTTCTCTTCCTGCCTGGTCTTGCCAGTCATGAGTTGAGAGAGCTCAGCCTCCAGTTTGGCTAAATAGCTGCATCTCTCACAAGTGTTTGTGTTATGTGGGAGGAGGAGAGGGTTGTCTGTGTACATGAGGCAATTGTAACATTGCCTCAAAATTCCCAGATTCGCCAACTGGACAGGAGAGGACGCCAGCATCTGACCCTTCGACATGCTAGAAATAATTATGAGTTTGGTATGAGACAGAAAAATTGAGGGCTTTAGCAAGTAAGTGGGTACTCCTGGGGGGTTTTGCAAGTGAGGGATTTGTATGATATAGGAGTGCTTGACCTGCAAAGAAAAATGCTTATAAGACAAGGGATATGCTTTTAAGACAAGTGCTGAGCTTCTTTTTCTTTTTTTGAGAAGAAAAAGCTATTAGGAACAAGTGCTGCGCTTTTTAGTGACTGTGTAAACTGTTTAGGTTACTAG
Source organism: Protopterus annectens (assembly GCF_019279795.1). Classification (NCBI taxonomy): domain Eukaryota; kingdom Metazoa; phylum Chordata; order Ceratodontiformes; family Protopteridae; genus Protopterus; species Protopterus annectens. The sequence continues at coordinate 1,484,174,815 of NC_056744.1, read as the reverse complement.
TAGGGCAGTTCTAAGGGAAAAAATGAAGAACAGACTTTATGGAGCCAGAAAAAGTTTAACCTTGTTAAACCGGCGCTGCCCGATGCTGCTCTAGTGGCAACTCCGCGCTAAATCGCGCTAAAGCACGCTAAAGCGTGCTTTATAGCAGGGGGCTGGAAAAGGCAGGAAATTACCCAAAATGGCGAATGAATTACAAGTTACTGTCTTAAACCACTCCTCTGAGGACAAACAGGCAGCTCAGTACTCCCCACTCCCACTGGTGAGTAAAGAAACTTCCCTCTGACCAAACAAGTAAATGGAGGAACACAGGAACCAAATACAAAGCCCAGGGATCAGCAAAATCTGATCACTGGAACAACTAGCTAGGAAAGTTAGGAAAGCAGAAGTATTTTTTTGGTTTTTTTTCAAGTTTTTTTACACAGACAGACAGAAAATATAGTAAATGCTTGGTTTTTCAACTAAATGCTATCAAAGGCTAGTACACTTGAGTGTATTAGCCTGTAGGTTAACTTATAAGCAAAACTTAAGCTAAGAAGTGCAGTCAACAAATTAAGCTTAAAAAAAACAGAGAAAACAGTAATATCACAATAATATAGGCAGAAACAGTGGTTGAAATGCACAAAAGGTCGAAAAAAGCAATAAAAATGTTTAAAAAATACTTAGAATCAGGAAAGTCGCTTTTTCTGCTCTCTGCTGCTCTAGGAACTCTGCAGGGGACCACGAGGAGCTATGCTGAGTTCTCTATTGCCAGAAAAGCCCGCCAAAACGTGCTTTATAGCAGGGGGCTGGAAAAGGCAGGAAATGACCCAAAATGGCCAATGAATTACAAGTTACTGTCTTAAACCACTCCTCTGAGGACAAACAAGCAGCTCAGTACTCCCCACTCCCACTGGTGAGTAAAGAAACTTCCCTCTGACCAAATAAGAACCAAATACAAAGCCCAGGGATCAGCAAAATCTGATCACTGGAACCACTAGCAAGGAAAGTTAGGAAAGCAGAAGTATTTTTTTGTTTTTTTTTCAAGTTTTTTTACACAGACAGACAGAAAATACAGTAAATGCTTGGTTTTTCGACTAAATGCTATCAAAGGCTAGTACACTTGAGTGTATTAGCCTGTAGGTTAACTTATAAGCAAAACTTAAGCTAAGACGTGCAGTCAACAAATTAAGCTTAAAAAAACAGAGAAAACAGGTAATATCACAATAATATAGGCAGAAACAGAGGTCGAAATGCACAAAAGGTCGAAAAAAGCAATAAAAATTTTAAAAAATACTTAGAATCAGGAAAGTTGCTTTTTCTGCTCTCTGCTGCTCTAGGAACTCTGCAGGGGACCACGAGGAGCTATGCTGAGTTCTCTATTGCCAGAAAAGTCCGCCAAAGCGTGCTTTATAGCAGGGGGCTGGAAAAGGCAGGAAATGACCCAAAATGGCCAATGAATTACAAGTTACTGTCTTAAACCACTCATCTGAGGACAAACAGGCAGCTCAGTACTCCCCACTCCCACTGGTGAGTAAAGAAACTTCCCTCTGACCAAACAAGAAAATGGAGGAACACAGGAACCAAATACAAAGCCCAGGGATCAGCAAAATCTGATCACTGGAACAACTAGCTAGGAAAGTTAGGAAAGCAGAAGTATTTTTTTGGGGGTTTTTTCAAGTTTTTTTACACAGACAGACAGAAAATACAGTAAATGCTTGGTTTTTCGACTAAATGCTATCAAAGGCTAGTACACTTGAGTGTATCAGCCTCTAGGTTAACTTATAAGCAAAACTTAAGCTAAGAAGTGCAGTCAACAAATTAAGCTTAAAAAAAACAGAGAAAACAGGTAATATTACAATAATATAGGCAGAAACAGTGGTCGAAATGCACAAAAGGTCGAAAAAAGCAATAAAAATGTTTAAAAAATACTTAGAATCAGGAAAGTCATTTTTTCTGCTCTCTGCTGCTCTAGGAACTCTGCAGGGGACCACGAGGAGCTATGCTGAGTTCTCTATTGCCAGAAAAGCCCGCCAAAGCGTGCTTTATAGCAGGGGGCTGGAAAAGGCAGGAAATGACCCAAAATGGACAATGAATTACAAGTTACTGTCTTAAACCACTCCTCTGAGGACAAACAGGCAGCTCAGTACTCCCCACTCCCACTGGTGAGTAAAGAAACTTCCCTCTGACCAAACAAGAAAATGGAGGAACACAGGAACCAAATACAAAGCCCAGGGATCAGCAAAATCTGATCACTGGAACAACTAGCTAGGAAAGTTAGGAAAGCAGAATTTTTTTTATTGTTTTTTTTCAAGTTTTTTTACACAGACAGACAGAAAATACAGTAAATGCTTGGTTTTTCGACTAAATGCTATCAAAGGCTAGTACACTTGAGTGTATTAGCCTCTAGGTTAACCTATAAGCAAAACTTAAGCTAAGAAGTGCAGTCAACAAATTAATCTTAAAAAAACAGAGAAAACAGTAATACCACAATAATATAGGCAGAAACAGTGGTCGAAATGCACAAAAGGTCAAAAAAAGCAATAAAAATGTTTAAAAAATACTTAGAATCAGGAAAGTCGCTTTTTCTGCTCTCTGCTGCTCTAGGAACTCTGCAGGGAACCACGAGGAGCTATACTGAGTTCTCTATTCTGCTTACTCTGGCTTAAGCGCGCGCACTCAAGCTTACACACGCGCACTCTGTCTTACTCGGGTTTACAGGCACGTACACGCGCGCATACCCACTCAGCAAGAAACTTTGGTATTATCCACAGCATACACCTTCCATTTCTTGGCTTTCCCTAGCCTTCCTGTTGACACACCTCTTTCCATGATGTCTAAATGACAGCGGACACATGCCACTCTGCTCCAATAAGCTTCATTTCTTTCCTACATACCCCCCTCGTGATGTCACCTATCTTCTACTCTGTTACTCCCCATATCCTACTCCTACACTTCACTGACTGTGCTCATTTACTATGTAAACTAGCGATTCACTATCCTAACACTCATTTACATAGGATTGCCTACTAATGCTTGGTTACATGTCTTAGACTGAGCTTCCCCCCTTAGCAACCTCTACTCGGTGGCCATCTTGTCTTCAGCCTGCCATTCCCTTGCATTGTACATTACCACTTTCAATAAAATCCACATTTGTGGGTTTTAATTTGTAGTATTCTGTGTTTTAGAGCGCAGCCCGTTTGCGCGGTGCTGTGCTGCGCTACACTTAAACATCGGAAATCGGCGAAAAAAAATAACATTATTTTTATTTTAATTTCGCATCAGGGAACATTTCCAATGGCCGTACATTTGGCCATTGGCATGCTTCCTGCACTGGATGCAACCTTTATTTGGAGCTGTCACGGCTCCGTTTTGCTATATGCAGAACGGTAGTCAGTTGTCAACTGAGTACATTTTTGCAAATAACACTGCTCTTACTCAGACAGGTTTGGGTTTCCTGAATCGCAAATCTACCTCATTCGCATGCCTTTCACCTGCAATTGTGGTGATTTGCATATCCTAGCCCTGTCCGTGTAAGAGCTGTTTTACGAGCTCTCTTACACGCCCCTACAGGCTGTTCCTGGATCGCTCGTCAGACATGATGGCTGCATGGAGTCTTACTCCACTCTTAGACTCCATGCAAGCCATCGTGAATCCAGCTCATAATGTCTAAAACTAGTAGTTTTTTTGTATTGTCTAATAGTGGAGAAATGTAAATTATTTTACAACTACCACCATTTGCTAAAAGATCTGAGGGCTATGTATTTTTCACAGAGAGATGATAAATGCTGGTAGTTTCTGACAATGGATGTTTAGCTTGGTTCAGGTGACAAAATGTGATGTCATCCAAGCTAACCCAGCAGTAATATTTGATAGTAATCTAAGAACTTTCTGAAAGAGAGAAACAGGGCATTTTGTATTTTGTCTTTGACCTAACATCAGCTGAAAACATCCACTCACCATCTTCTGCACTTGCCTTGCTCTACGTAAGTTTTAGGGCATAGTAACTCTTTTAGATTCAGACAGGAATATAGTAAACATAGCTTAGATGTTTTATTTATTTATTTGACATTGTCCTGCCATGTTGTTTTAAATATTTCCTGTAATTTTGAACTCTGAAATTACTGTGATGATTTATTGAATATTTTCTTGTTCTTTTATTATGTATTAAATATATTTAAACCTTTCAATTGTGGCTGGACTGTTTAGAGATATTTAAGCTCTGAGAGTACTTGCATATGTATTTGGTGACACTGTAACAGGCCACTCCTAATAGCCTGGCTTGGTCAAACAACCATTTGGATTAATAGTAACATTACACAGTAGGATTGGCCACCCATTGCTAAGGGCCTTAAAGTAGCCGATAAAGAGTGGCTTGTGGCAGTTGGAACTACCTTATAGTCTGGGCAGAAGGAGGGCATAGCTAGTAAACCTGTGCCAGCCTTCCCAAGGTGTGTGTGTGTGTGTGTGTGTGTGTGTGTGTGTGTGTGTGTGTGTGTGTGTGTGTGTGTGTGTGTGTGTGTGTGTGCACGCGTGCATGTGTGTGCATGTGTGTGCGTGCATTTGCGTTTGTGTGTGTGTGTGTGTGTGTGTGTGTGTGTGTGTGTGTGTGTGTGTGTGTGTGTGTGTGTGTGTGTGTGTGTGTGTGTGTGTATAAATCAATCATCTAAGTGTGTGCATGTCAGCTACTTGGGCAGGGGCACGAAGCACTGGTTGGATAGAAAGGGTGCTGGAGGTCTTAGCTTGGCCACTTAGCTGAGATCTCAACTCTATTCTGCCAGTGAGGAGTCCTATTGGTGATGTAGAGAAGGAGGGAGAAACCAGCTCCAGACTGACTGTGGTCTCTGTGTGCTCTTAAGAGAAATTGCACTTTAGTCTGTGTGTGCTTGTCATCCTCCCAGTGTGTACATTCCACACTGTTGCCAGTGGTGAGGATTGAGGCTCCTTGATTACTGGGCCAGTGCAGGGGTGTCACAGTTATAACTACCATGTACACTTCCCCCAGCATGCTAATATTACTGTGCAATGGCCATCATGCCATGTATCTTTCCAAGCACTACTGGCAATTGCACATAGCACAATGGTCAGTCACAAGGGGACTTCACAATTTCAGTATCTGTCCAATGGCTGCTATCTGACATCACAGTCATAGTAGCCTGTGGTGTATACAATATGCAGAAGTGATCTCTTCCTTGCATATGGGGCAATGTGTGACACTGCTTAACTAGAAATGCATATCTGTAGGTGACATGGTGCAAGAATTACTTACTGTAAGTAAATTAACCTGGTATGTGACATTAGTAATACATGCTGGTGGGAGAGATCTGTGTAGCAGATTTCAGCACACCTTTGAAACAGTATCCTGTCTACTGGCAAACAGAACACCTCATTAGCCCTTGTCAGCTGCCATTTGTATGACTGGCTTGGTGACTGTCATTTCACCACAGGCCATCTTACTGTGTACGTCATGAACAGGGGCAATATGTGCTGATAGTGTAAGTAAGGGTAAGAGCTAGACTAGGATAATAAAGGTTATACGCCCATTGGGTTACTACAGTTCACTGATTGCATGATTGCATACACTGATGTAATATGCTCTAACATCCACACACACAATCCTGGCTACTCTGGGGATAGCAGCATGTCTGATTAATATTTAAAGCAGACGGCACAGCGTGCACACAAACACACACACACACACACACACACACACACACACACACACACACACACACACACACACACACACCAAGTTTGCTGCATGTAGATTAGGAAAAACCTATCTACCTAATGGTACACATTACACAACACAGTCTGTAACACACTCACCACATATAAACAGCTATATGACCACCTACATAGCTGCATGGATTCAGCAATACTTTACTTGTAAAACCTACCTCCACCAAGGTGGAGTAATCCCATTTGCTGGACAGCAGCAATACATAAACCACATAATCAGTTGCTATATTAGATGTACAGGGCAAAGTAGGAACAGGCACCAACTTGGCAGCAAGTCAGCCTTTGTCTGAACAATCATATAAGGTCACAGGTGGATTACTGTAAGGCTAACTATGAGTACAAAGTGGACACATCCATCAAGGGCAATCACAAGGCTGTCTTCACATATGTTTGGAATCTCAGAGGCAACAACCCAACCCACTCTGTAATGGTGGTCAATCACAACACATACACACACACCATAGCTATAGCCAACCTTCTGAAAACAGGTTTAGGGCAAACATCACCACCCTGGCTCACCATCAGTATAGATGGATATGCACGGCACACGCACCGCTCCCCTCATCAGGGAGCAGGTGCATACTGCCTAATCAAAGTAAACAAATGGAAGTCTTGATGGGAGCTGATAACATTCCTGTCTGCATCCTACATGAACTCTGCCATATGTTTCCAGCTCCATTACACACTGTATGCAAGCAAAGGCTGAGCACCACTGACATACCTTCTGCAAGGAAGACAGCCACTGTCATCCCTCTACACAAATGTGAATGATGAATGGTGGGTTATGCAATGTACTGGCCCTCACTGTGGGGTACATGACACATCAGGACCAGGAGTGCAATGCAGGTTCATACTGTGCTGATAGCTGCCATTGATATGAAGTGGTTGTAAGTGGTGGCTAATGATAGGCAATGTAGATGTGCTGGCTCTGTAAATAACTTTGGGCAATGTCTGAGGTTCTGTGATGTGTTTCCCTGTTTATCTTCCAGTTGACATGCAACGGCAGCCAGCATATACTGCAGCAGAAAATGCAGCCATCACTGAGGCAATAATCCAGCACCATGGGGTGAAGTTTGTCTGTAGCCGACAAAATCTGTGGGAGCGGACTGCCCTGTGGGAGGACCTTGTCCTCAGAGTCAACACCTTGGGCCAGCATGGCCGCACATATGATCAAGTCAGGCATCAGACGACTGACATGATATGTCATGCCATAGCCAGGGACCGTATCACTATAGGTGGGGCTCCAGCCACACAGGCCCCACTTACGGCAACAGAGGAGCTCCTTGCCAACCATAGGCCAGTCCCCACACAATAGCCAACACATGAAACATAAGTCATGGAGGTGGGTGGCACCCAGGCAACAGGCGAGGAGCATCCAGGTAAGGCCACAGTGCACATCAATTTAATCGTATATCAGTCATACTGTCTTCTGTAGAGTATCTAGATGCATATGTCATTTCAAACTGCATTTGTGGTGGGGTTTAGTAATGTGCACAAGTGCACATCTATGGTAAAGGACAGCAAATTGTGTACTATCAGAGCTTATACTGTACATGTGCAGAAAAGTAGGATTCATCTTGTGCCAATGCCAAATGTCAGTCTGCTGATAATACCTCTCCCCCACAACTACTTAGGTCCCTCTGGTATGGATGTGGGACAGCAGCTTTAAGCCGGTGAGTATGGGATTTTCCTGTTGTGGCTCACCAGTACCCCAGGCATGTTAAGGTCATGCATTTGCCTATGTACACAACTGTTACTCTCAGCCATATTGCAATATCTGCATGTTCCCTTTTGGTTGGGTTAATTGCATTGCATCACATTGGTCATCACAGGGACCTATTTGCAGGAGATGTCACATACCTGTAGCATACCTCACAACCTGATATTGCAAGAAATCTGGACAAAGACTGACAACATGGGGGAACCAAGGCCCAAAACTAGAGACATATTTTAGAAATTAGTGTTATACAGTGCATATAAATGGTGTACACACACCTGTACGAATGCCACGTATTTGTGATATACAAAAATGAGGGCACAATAAAACATTTCTGAACCCTTCTAACCTTTCATGTGAAAAACAATCCACAGGCAACCTTGTAACCAGCAAGCAGACCACGTAGGATGTCCTTAACGCAAAAATTTATTTTCACAAAAAACAAGCATTTTCGCTGTAACACCTGTCACAGCTTCATCAGAGGTACAAGAAGACAGTTTCAAAATGCTCAAATTGTATGTTTAAAACAGGAAGTGAACAAATAGTCATCATTTCCTGACAAATATATATTTTTTAAAAATAGTAAATACACTTTTAAAGTGTTTATCACATCGCACTAATACATACGATAACTACAATGCCAAAACCTACTACATCAATAGTAAAATATATTAATAATTCATATTTAAATATGAAGAAAGTTATTATTATAAAAAGAACTCATTGATGTATTTAAAATGTACAGTGGAAAATACTCAATAAAAAAATAAAATTAACTAATCAAGTTAGAAATTAATAATATAGTGTATGTGCAATTAATCGTTTTTGAGAAATTACCTGAAATAACTCTTTAATTTCAGAACTGCTGAAATGTTGCAGTTCTCATTCAGTCCCGGAGGTCTGAATGCATCTAGTTTTAACTGCCATTCCAGTTCTGAATTTTCAAGAATTAAAGAGAAAGGACCACCTCTTGTATTAGAAACTACATGATCAATACCCATAAAACAAAAATTATGTCCTGGGTTAGAATTGACATGTTTTGCTAATGCATTTTCCAACAAGGTATTTTTTATTGCATATGAATGTTGGTAAATTCGTTCCTTCAACTTACGATCAGTCTTCCCTATGTAAAAAGCTGAACAGCAATTACACAGGGCTATATAAATGACTGATTTTGTTTCACAGGTAATCTTGTGGTAAATATGGTACTTTCTATTCCTCACCCTAAATGTATTTCCTGTTCTAATTAATTTGCACCAGTTACAACAGCCACATTTGAATTATCCCTTTTGTCTATAAAAAGTGCTGGAACTAGATCTGTATTGCAACAGTTCTTTAAGATTGCTTCCTCTTTTATAAATAACATATGGGCGAGCTCCTAACCTGTCTAGTAAGGAAGGAGAACTTGTTATAAAGTGCCAATTTTTTAAAATTATAGACCATATAGTCTGGGAATTCAAATTAAATCTAGTAATAAAACTCAAAGAAAAATTCCTTTCTGGTCGTTTATCAATCATCGGGGATTCTAAAGTGTCCACATCAGCATTGGTCAAAATATGGCTATTATGAACCTGATCTAATAAAGGTTTGTAAATCCCTTCAACTCATTTAGAATCAACTTATTTTGTTAACTCCTCCAATAAACTTGGCGGATATCCACGGTTAGTGAATAAATCATTTAAGAACCGACATTCTTGTCTAAAATCTTCAAGTGTACTGCACATCCTTCCTGCTCTGACAAGTTGGCCCTTAACAATGGACCTCTTTTGTTTCGATGGATGGAAACTAGTGTAGTGCAGAAAGGAGTTGCAGTATGTCGGTTTTCTAAAAATCGTGGAATAAAAGATTTTTCTACTCAAGTCCTTAGACAATTTAACATCCAAATAATCAACTTCAATATTTGAAAATTTGTATGTAAATTTAAGACATTCTGTAGTAGTGTTGAGTGTATCTACAAAGGTCGCAGCTTCATCTTCACCACCCTTGAAAAGGATGAATATGTCATCTAAAAATCTTGTGTAATAACTAACCTATTTCATCAAATTTGAATTAGCCATTAGGAAACGTCTTTCCCAAAAGGCTACAAACAGGTTAGCCATGCTCGCGCCACAAGGCGAGCCCATGGCTATCCCCTGTTTTTGCAGATAGAATTGCTGATCAAATATAAAATCTGTGTGGATTAATAATGAAAACCCCTTCACTTTTCTGACTTCTGTCACTAATCAGACTGTTACCGTTAACAATCCTCAACCACTTACTGGTGCAGATAGCATTAACGGAAAACTAAAGATTTTGGATTCGAAGCTTCTTAGACTCAAAAAATTGCAGCTTGAAGCTGCTTACTTTAGACAGTGTTTGGATGAAAAACTTATACTGAAGGGCTTACGCAGCAATTTTACGCCCTCAGGTGTCCTGGCAGATAAGTCTTTTTATACTGAACTAAAGTCTTTGTTCCAGGAACAGGGTTTCCAATTACTGAATATTATAGTAAAACACTATGATGTATATATTCAGTCACTTATTGTGGACATTAACAAATTGGATAATGAGATTAAGACTGACATTGCATTTACACAGTTTAAGTATGACTATGAACGCATATTCACTAGCATAGATGCCTTCATGGTCAAACTGAAGATTAATAAAAATAAGAAGTTAGTGAGGGATAGGGCAGCCTACCAGGACGATAAGGCATACCCTAATTTAGAACTACGTGTTTCAGCTTCTAACATTAGAGCTGCTAATACTTCTCCTAATTCTACTGATGAGGGTCATCAATCTAATGATGAAGTTGTTGTTAACGAACAAGAGACCCACCCGAACCAAGAGTTGAGACGTAGTAGCAGGATTAGGGGCAACAAAAATAACAACAAAACAGGATACAACAAACACCCGACTGTTAACGCAACTAATGAGGGTTTATTTTTAGGTCAACACAACAAGAGGAAGTATGTGAACAGGAACAGGAACACCTAATTTCAACTATACATGTAATTTCTGAATTAGGTACTCAGCGACCGTTCCCTGTTATACTTACTAACCGGAAAAAAGATTTTTCTATTTACAACTTTTCATCTCTTGAATTGGACCCAGACCTAGTTGAATTACTAGCCTTGGGTTATACCTTTGTCCCTAGTACTACAGGGAATATAGCAAAGGTTCTTATTGATTTGAAATGTTTCACACGGAAATTAAATTTAAAAATGATTTTCAATAGTGATATGGAACAAGATTCAAATAAATTGAAGTTACCTAGTGTCTTTAATCCACCCCTTCAGACAAATTTACAACTTTTCGAATCAATGTGTGAAGTGGATATTAGACACATTTTCAATAATTTAAAACGAAATGTAGAACTATCTAAGTTAAATATTTCTATGGTTCAATGGGAGTGGCTTAAAAACCTTCGTTCCTTACCTGTCAGGTTTTTAAAACCAGATAAGGGGGGTGGTCTAGTGGTGTTTGATGATTTTCAGTATAAAGAAAGAATGCTTTTGGTACTGGAGTCCCCGGCTTATGATATATCCTCTCTTAATGAGACCAATACGACATATCGTCGTATTAGAGGTTATTTTCGTGACCTTTTCCTAGCTGGGAAAATAGACTTGGATACATACAACTTTATAGACATCATTTCACCAAAGACACCTGTGATGTTCGGAATACCGAAGATACACAAAGATGTAAAAAACCCCCCAATGAGGGCATTGATAGATGGAAGGTCTTCTATGACCTATCCATGTTCTAAGCTAATTGACAACATCTTGTCAAAATATTTGAAATTATTACCAAGTATTTGTAAAGACTCATGGTCTTTTTTATCTGATATTAATAATATCTCTTTTGATCCTACTTCGAATTTTTTGACAATAGACGTTGTCGATTTATATACATCAATTCCCCATAGAGAGGCGGTGGAATGGATTGGATTACTTCTCAAAGATTTAAATGCACCTCAGTATGAAATAGATACGGTGACTGAATTGCTTGACATAGTGTTGTCCTCAAATTTTTTTATATTTGATCAGCAATTCTATCTGCAAAAACAGGGGATAGCCATGGGCTCGCCTTGTGGCGCGAGCGTGGCTAACCTGTTTGTAGCCTTTTGGGAAAGACGTTTCCTAATGGCTAATTCAAATTTGATAAAATATGTTAGTTATTACACAAGATTTTTAGATGACATATTCATCCTTTTCAAGGGTGGTGAAGATGAAGCTGCGACCTTTGTAGATACACTCAACACTACTACAGAATGTCTTAAATTTACATACAAATTTTCAAATATTGAAGTTGATTATTTGGATGTTAAATTGTCTAAGGACTTGAGTAGAAAAATCTTTTATTCCACGATTTTTAGAAAACCAACATACTGCAACTCCTTTCTGCACTACACTAGTTTCCATCCATCGAAACAAAAGAGGTCCATTGTTAAGGGCCAACTTGTCAGAGCAGGAAGGATGTGCAGTACACTTGAAGATTTTAGACAAGAATGTCGGTTCTTAAATGATTTATTCACTAACCGTGGATATCCGCCAAGTTTATTGGAGGAGTTAACAAAAGAAGTTGATTCTAAACGAGTTGAAGGGATTTACAAACCTTTATTAGATCAGGTTCATAATAGCCATATTTTGACCAATGCTGATGTGGACACTTTAGAATCCCCGATGATTGATAAACGACCAGAAAGGAATTTTTCTTTGAGTTTTATTACTAGATTTAATTTGAATTCCCAGACTATATGGTCTATAATTTTAAAAAATTGGCACTTTATAACAAGTTCTCCTTCCTTACTAGACAGGTTAGGAGCTCGCCCATATGTTATTTATAAAAGAGGAAGCAATCTTAAAGAACTGTTGCAATACAGATCTAGTTCCAGCACTTTTTATAGACAAAAGGGATAATTCAAATGTGGCTGTTGTAACTGGTGCAAATTAATTAGAACAGGAAATACATTTAGGGTGAGGAATAGAAAGTACCATATTTACCACAAGATTACCTGTGAAACAAAATCAGTCATTTATATAGCCCTGTGTAATTGTTGTTCAGCTTTTTACATAGGGAAGACTGATCGTAAGTTGAAGGAACGAATTTACCAACATTCATATGCAATAAAAAATACCTTGTTGGAAAATGCATTAGCAAAACATGTCGATTCTAACCTAGGACATAATTTTTGTTTTATGGGTATTGACCATGTAGTTTCTAATACAAGAGGTGGTCCTTTCTCTTTAATTCTTGAAAATTCAGAACTGGAATGGCAGTTAAAACTAGATGCATTCAGACCTCCGGGACTGAATGAGAACTGCAACATTTCAGCAGTTCTGAAATTAAAGAGTTATTTCAGGTAATTTCTCAAAAGCGATTAATTGCACATACACTATATTATTAATTTCTAACTTGATTAGTTAATTTTATTTTTTTATTGAGTATTTTCCACTGTACATTTTTAAATACATCAATGAGTTCTTTTTATAATAATAACTTTCTTCATATTTAAATATGAATTATTAATATATTTTACTATTGATGTAGTAGGTTTTGGCATTGTAGTTATCGTATGTATTAGTGCGATGTGATAAACACTTTAAAAGTGTATTTACTATTTTTAAAAAATATATATTTGTCAGGAAATGATGACTATTTGCTCACTTCCTGTTTTAAACATACAATTTGAGCATTTTGAAACTGTCTTCTTGTACCTCTGATGAAGCTGTGACAGGTGTTACAGCGAAAACGCTTGTTTTTTGTGAAAATAAATTTTTGCGTTAAGGACATCCTACGTGGTCTACTTGCTGGTTACAAGGTTGCCTGTGGATTGTTTTTCAATTGTTTTTCCTCTTCTCATTAGTTTTTTTAACCTTTCATGTGACCTATAACTTATACAATTCAATTATAAAGGAAACAAATCTCTTAGGGGAACAATTATGACATATAACAAATATACAAGACATTAGATGCATACGTGTGCACAGGCTGAAGCTAATACTGTGTTAAAGCAGTGTTCAATATAAGGACAGCATTATGTCTTCTTGGGTACACAACTGCCATCAATTACAGAGACTCTTTGATTAACAGCAAATGATGGCCAGCTGTATGACCAGAATTATCCTAAAATTTACTCAGTTGTCTGCTACAGCAGCAGCCATGGTTTGCATACAGCTTACGAATCAGCAGAGGGATCTCATTTGTGAAAGATGTCAGCCCAGAGAAGGGTACACACACATTTCCACAGCATTGCATATATAGATATACCATAGAACGTAGTGAAGAAAGTCATCAAATGGTGGTGTAAATATGGGGCAACAAGTGACATTGCAAAGAACTGGACATCCTTCCAAATGTGTGGAAACGACAATACCCAAAATGGTCAGGGAGGCTGCCAGGAGACCTAGAGCAGCACTAAAGGAGTTGCAGGAATCTCTGGCAAGTACTGGTTGTGTACTACATGTGACAACAATCTCTCGTATTCTCCACATGTCCAGCCTATGGGGTAGGGTTGCAAGATGGAAGCCTTTTCTCACACAGTACAACATCCAGGTCTGGAGAATTTCTCAAGAAAACTACATCAGTTCTCCCATAAGCATGTGGGGAAATGTGTTATGGTGTATTGAGACCAAGGTTGCATGTTTTGGCCACATTACCAGAAGGTTTGTTTAGCACAATAACAACAATGTGCATCACCAGAAGAACACCATCCCCATGGTGAAGCATGGTGATGGCAATGCCCTGCTTTGGGGTTGCTGTTCATAAGCTGTAAGTGAGCCTGTAGCCATGGTGGAGGGGATTAGGAACAGTTCCAAATACCAGTCCCTTTTGGCCCAAAATCTTCACGTGTCTGCTAGAAAGCTGTAGATGGAGATGAATTACCTTTCCAAATGACAATGACCCAAACTATACATTCAAATCCAAAAAAGAATGTCTTCATCAGAAGACAATCAACGTGCTGGAATGGCCCAACCACAGTCCACACCTACATCCAATAGAAAATCTGTGGGGTGCCCTGTAGAGGGCTGGGAAGAACAGATGCCCTCATAATCTGCCAGAGTTGGAGGGCTTCTGCAAGGCAGAGTGCACAAATATTGCTAAGTCAAGATGTGCCATGCTGATACAAACCTTCACAGGAGGACTGACTGCTGTTATGAAATCAAAAGGTCCTTTAACACAGTATTAGCTTAAGGGTGTGCACAGTCATGCAACCAGCCTATTGCATGTATTTCAACTGCTCTGTTAACCCCTAACCGATGTGTTTGTTCT
>NC_056744.1:1484115126-1484157626 GCF_019279795.1 Protopterus annectens | reverse complement strand
CAGATGAGGTCCCACACAGATGGATGGACAGGGGTGCTCAAAGGAGGACTGCTGCTCATGGAGCCGCTGTCACTAGTGTGACAGCAGGTATCACCAGATGCATATTCTGGGCTGTCATGGATGCACAGGCATGTACTGAATACAGCACCAGACAAATACTCAGGGTCATGAATGCAACTCTTCCTGGCCTACATGATGACATACATGACCTTATTGAGGCCACATGTCAAAATACTGAGGTCATGAATAGATGGTGGGGTAAGACCTTAGCAATCCACGACCATGGAATTTCTGTGCTGCAGTGTGTGGTGGGAGATGGTGCTGACCTATGTCCATATGTCTGACACCCAACATCTGCTGAGAGTCTACGTGGCCATGCACCTTTGCACTCCTTTAGTGGCAGTCCCACCAGCAGTACCAAAGGGTGAGTACTGCCCAAACCACAATGGAGCAGACCATGGGCATGTGGTCCTGGTTAGTCCCGTCAGGGACACGGATCCAGCATACAGCAGTCAGCATCATGGAGTAGTACTGCATCTGGCCTTGGGCCTGGTGGTGCCAGTGAGACCCCTGACAGGACCAGTTCATGCGTCCATGGCCAAAGATGGTGAACTGTACACCCTGCCATGTGCAGTCCACAGCTGTCCAACATACCCCTGTGTAAGGCAGCCAGATACATACACCCACACATCACCATCACAGCCAGGTCACCTCCAGGCACACACACACAACAGATTCACAGCCCATTCATAGAACACTCCTCCAAACACACGCACATGATGTTAACCATATGGCCCAGCCTAGGCCTCTGGCAAACCCACACAACACCCTGTGCATATGATGATACCTGTGCCAGATCCCTTTCATCCATACTACTGATGCAGGGACATGCTAATATGGTTCTGATGCACAGGTTGAATTAAGTACTGTTTAGGTATGTAATGCTGTGTACAGTGCTGTCAGCTGGCATTTGTAATGGGTACACTTCAGAGTGTGTGTACCTTTTCAGTCATGAGGCATTATTGGTGTTAGTAACACTGACTGAATGTTGTCTCACATGCTATATTCTGTTTGTGTTCTAGGTGTCTGTGTGTCAGCAGGAGGTGTCCCTGCAGAAAATGGCAATGAGGGGTATGGCAGAGTGGTAACACATTGATCATGTCAGAGACAAGGTACAGCTGTACATGTGCACATTTACCAGGTCTGTGTCACAGTTATTGCATGCTCCACAGAGCTAATAGGGCTGAGGGGTGTATAAAGGTAAGTCTATGGTGGTTGATGTCAGCAATCCTTGTGAAGTGGACAATGGTAAGTGTAGTGGGTGGAAAACACCTCAGATTGGTAAAACCCACAACCTCAGAGCATATTGCATTGACCAAACACACAGAGAATACTGTTCCCACACATAGAGATGCACACACACAAAAAATGCACAGGATCACAGTTGCCAGTGTTGGGTTTGGACCCCCTACCCATCTAGTTAGTAGTACTACAGTGTTATGCAGTTATCGCAGGTGGCATGGAAATAAGTCTGATAAGTGTTCCAAGGTACCTGTAAGGTGTATAACAACATGTGCCCTTGTGAGGTTTGGCAATGGGTGGGGTAATGGCTGGGAAAGGACTCATAATACTATCACCTACAGGTCTACACACTCACAAACACAGTTATACACAAAATGCACACACACACATGTGCCAGTACTGACATTAGCAACCCTGCCTATCATGTTATCCATTCCATATTGTTACATAGCTGTTGCAGAAGGCATGGTGCCTATAGGGCTGAATAGTGTATACAGATACCTCTAAAGTAGCTGTAAACAGCGAGCTTCATAAAGTGGACCTCAGAATGTGTACTGTGAGTACCATGACCTAAAATTGTAAATCATGGACACGCAAGGGATATAGTCCTCACTCAAACACACACAATACTGTTCTCACACATGCACACACAAACACATGTGTCAGGACTGAGATTAGAACCCCACCTATGTTATTGTCACTACACTGTTATTCATTTATGACACAAGCCACAGATCTTATAGGGTTCAGGGTGTCCCAATGTATGTCTAAGGTGTGGAACATTAGCAGCCCTTGTAAAATATGGCAATGGAGGATGTACTGGATGAAGACAGCCACAAAATACTTTAGCCTACACATACAAACACAAATACACACACACATTGAACCAGGACTGAGATAAGAACCCCTACCTATCTAGTTATTGCTAATACAGTGCTATGTATTTATCACACATGCCACAAAGCTTACAAGGTAAATAGTGCCAGAAGGTAATTCTAAGGTGGACAACATCACCAGGCCTCATAAAGTATGGCAATGGGATATGCACTGGATGAGAATGGACTCAGAATAATTTAACCTACAGTTGTACACACTTACATACATAAATACAGTCATACATGCATTTGCCAGGACTGAGATTAGCAGCCCTGCCTATCTTGTTAGTCAGTCCATACTGTTACATGCTTCCTGCACATGGCATGGGGCTTATTGGACTGATGAGTGCCAACAGATACTTCAATGGTTGATAAAGACAGCAGGCCTTGTAAAGTGGACCTTGGGGCATGTACTGGGAGTACTACAGCCTAAAAATGTAAAACCAACCCCCCACTGGATATAGTTCTCATTCAGACACCTATAAAGGATACAGTTTTTACACACACATACATTTGCAAGGACTGAGATTAGAACCCCTACCTATCTAGTTGTTGTTAATACAGTGTTATGCATCTATCGCAATGGCCACGGAGCTTTTAGTGTGAAGAGTGTTCCACAGTTCTTCTAAGGTAAACTACATCATCAGACCTTGTAAAGTATGGCAATGGGCAGTGTACTGGGAGAGTGAGGCCTCAAAATATTGGATCCCACAAATTTACACACTTACAAACAGTTATATACACACATGATGTGCTCTCTTGTGCACACACACACACACACACACACACACACACACACACACACACACACACACACACACACACAGCTATTTTCCAGTACTGAGATCCATAGGTTCCTAGGTTCATAGGTGTGTACTAGGTGTATGGCCATGGAGCCTTTACAATCCTAGCCCATGAGAATACACTGGCATCGTGCCACCTGACAATACTTTCCAGGGTGTCTGATGAGTATAGCCACTGGAGTGATCCCTGGGGTGTGATTTCTATTCCCCAGCCACTTATCCAGATTTCTGTGGAAGAGGGCCAGTGAGGAACTCTGCTTGACATGTCTGTGTTGTCTATTCCGTAGCATGGCCAGTCACTGTGTTATGCACCTGTCCTTCCAGCATGTTCTGTTGAGTGTAGAAATGGGGTTGAGGTCTTTGGGGCATGTGGTGTGGACAGAGTGGGTTCTGTAGATGTAGCTTTCCTAACAGAGCTTAGTCACGCATGCCTTTTTAAGTCGGGCAGAGATCACCTGTAAGTAGCCAATATGAAACAGTGGATAGTTGGAGTTATTGGAGTCTGTCCATATAGGGCAAGTGTTGAAGGCCTAGGATCCTCTTTGTGAGGTACTTTTGCAGCCTCTCTAGTTGTTGCAGGTGTCCAATGAGGTACATGCCAAGAGGGCCATTGTACTGGTTGATTGGGCTAATGAGAGGAGAGTATAATGGGACCATGACCTCTTACATCCTGGATGCAACACTCTTAGTAATTAGATGTACCACATAGAAGGACTTTCTGAACACAGTGGCACTGTGGTGGTCAACAGACAGCTCACTGTCAACCTGTGTTCCCAGTTCTCCGGTAATGACAGCAGTGTTCAGTAGACTACCATCAGTGTGGTAATTCATGGGGGCCATGTTTTTCCCAAAGGGGATGTCAGCACATTTACTGGCATTGACTTCAAGTCCAGGGTTCTGATACTAGTCTTAGGTCTCAGTGAGGCCTTTGTGCAGGATGTCAACATCACATGGGAAAGTAATAATTACACCCACCTTGCAGTCATCTGCAAACATTGTCAGCCAAAGTCCCTTTGTGTTGGGCAGAACTTCAGAGGTGTAGATCCCAGACATGAGGGGACCCAGGACCACACCAGGTGGAACTCCACTCGTGACTGGTCAGCAGTCTGATATGAAGTCCACTGCTTTCAAGCCATGGGTTCTATCTTTGAGGCAGTTTGCAAGCCACCTACTGTTATAGGGGGTGATGCCTAGCTGAGTGTGTTTATGATTCCTGAGTGAGGAATGTTAAGATTAGAAGGTGCATCTATCTTATTTATACCATACTGTTACATAGTTATTGCACAAGACACAGAACTTACAGGGCTGCAGAGTGTCTACAGCTACCTCTACAGTGGATGACAACAGTGACCCATCTAAAATGGACAATGGAATGTGTACTGGGTGGGCAATGGCAAAATATTGCAAAACCCACCCCCCAATTGACATGGTTCTCACACAAACATGTACACAGGATAGTGTTCCAGTACACACACTTGATGGAACAGAGATTAGAACCCCTATTTATCTACTTACTACTACTACACTGTTATGCATTTATTGCATGTGCCACACAGCTTAAGGTGAAGCATGTCCTAAAGTACTTCTAAGGTGAGGGACATCATCAGCCCTTGTAAAGTATGGCAATGAGCGATGTACTAGGTGAGAGAGGTCACAAAATACTTTAACCTACACATATACACACACATACATTTGCCAGAACTGAGATTAGAATCCCTGTCTATCTACTTATTTGTGTTAAAGTGTTACGCAATTATCACACATGCCATAGAGTTTGTGGGGCTGTGAGCTGCCCAAAGGTACTTCTAAGGTAACTGACATCAGCATGACTGCTAAAGTGGGGCATTAGGATGTGTACTGAGTGTAAACATGCACAAAGTCTTTAACCTACAGACACAGGCACTTTTACATTTTCCAGGACTGAGATTAGAACACCTATCTAACTAGTTATCTGTATGATAGTGTTACACAGTTATTGCACATGGCACAGAGCTTACAGAACTGAGCACTGGCCAAAGGTACTTTTAAGGTGAATGGCATCGGCAGGGCTGCTAAAGTAGGGCAATGGGAAGTGTACTGGCTGTGACTGGGCTCAAAATGTGTTACTTACAAATACACACATTTTCCAGGAATGAGATTAGAACCCCTACCTAACTAGTTATTTGTACTAAAATGTTATGAAATTATCACACATGACACAGAGCCTACAGGACTGAGAGCTGGCCAAAGGTACCTCTAAGGTGAATGATATAAACAGAACTGCTAAAGTAGGGCAATAGAAAGTGTACTAGCTGTGACTGGGCTCAAAATGGGTTACTTACAGCCACACATACATTACATTCACATTTGCTAGGACTGGAATTAGAACCCCTAACTAGCTAGTTATTTGTACTATACTGCTACGCAGTTATTGCATGTGCCACAGAGCTCATAGAACTGAGAGCTGGCCAAAGGTACCTCTAAGGTGAATGCCATCAGCAGATCTTGTAAAGTAGGGCAATGGGAAGTGTTATGTTTGGGTAAGACATCATAATACTTCGACCTACAGGCACACACACACACACACACACACACACACACACACACACACACACACACACACACACACACACACACACACACAAAGGTAGGTGATGTAATATTCCAACCCCCACCTCAGTACCATCAGACAATGAATCTCATCTTCATGCTGGCATGTGCCAGTGGTTACAACTTATATGCAACTGTCTGCAGCAGGACATCATTCTCTGCAATTCAGGGTATCCCTGTGTATGACCCACTCTCTTTTTGTGTCTCCATGAGTGCCTCACTCTATCGCTGTCTGTCTCTCTCTCTCTTCTTCATGTGTATGTGTGTGTGTATGCTTGACATATTGTAATATGCTACCCATATATATATATATATATATATATATATATATATATATATATATATATATATATATATGTGTGTGTGTATCACATGCAACAGATGCAGTTATAACACATATGGGCCACCTACAGCTGGCTGTGGGTAATCCTGTCTGACTGGTGTGTGTGGAAATAGGTGTACATAACCGTGTGTATGCAAAGACATCTGCACACTACAGATATATATATAGTCTGTAGTGGTTTCAGACATGGGCTTTATTTCTCTAAGTGTGGGAGCATACCCAGTATGACCCTCTGTAGTAAGTGTTGGAATCCATTCCAGGAATAGTTGTAACTCCAGTCTTGAGAGTTGTGTGCTACAGCCATGCCTTGCAACCTGTTTGTGCAAGATATCTAGAGACTGGTTGCCAATACGGAGAAACATAGGCCCAAACATACTGTGCTGGTATTGGCTTTATATTTTGGTTCCATTTAGCATAGTATTGTGCTCTGTCTTCGGGAATAGAAGCATATCACTGGAGACCACAGGGCAGATTGTAATGGCATACAATTGAGTTTCAGACTTCTTACACTTCTAGACTTATTGCAACTGCAAGGCCTGCTGTGATATCACTGTGTAAGTCTGTAGGGGTTATTCCATCATTGTCACCATTTGTGGGCCTTTGCCAGACATTCCTTTATGGTTTTCTATGGCTGACTTCCTGGGTGAATCTGAGGGGTGTGTATGGGATCCCCACATTAACATCCATGTATGTGACCCATGACCCCCCTTAGTTGGCCCCCCGCAGATACTGCAGCGGGATTGTCACCTTGGATAATACTGCATAGTGCTGGGAGGCCAGTACTGGGCGGACATTTCCTGGTGTCCCACATAGCTGTCAGTTGTCTGCTTCTACCCAAGTAGGCCACTCCATCCCCTTGCATGCATGCAGCACTACCATAGATATGCTACCAGAACATAATACTCCATTATATCTATTTAGAAGACTGACTTAACTTGTGCCTGTGGCAGTTGTAGGGACAGTGAGTGAGGGCTGCCTCTGTGGGATGCGCACAGTACACTGCCTATACATGGTAAGTTTCAGGTAGTGTGATGTGTGTGTCATCCATTTTTACTGTGTGTGCGAGTAAGATAGAGGTGTCAATCCCTGGTTGCCTACAGTGTCAGTGTGTGTGTTATGACTTGCCGCTTTGACAAGGCCAGGCCATACTGGGCATACCTCCGTCTGCCTATAGCGGCTGGTTCAGGGGGATTCCTAGTCCAAGTCCCTCTGTGCCTGTGTGGATCTCAGCAATGGTGGGGTCTATGTGGCCCTTCCCCATGCTTTTCCTGCTGCAGCTGTTTCTGCAGGATAATATTGTGTAGCATGTCACATACTATGAATATGTGTTCACATGTGACTGGAGAGCACTGCAATGCTCCACAAGACATTTCAGGGCAGCGGAACTGTGACTTGTGCATCCTGAACATATGCTCTACAATGATCCTGCTTTGTGTGTGTGCCTCATTATGGTGTTGTATGGGTGTGTGCATTTCTGATGGGTGTCATCATCCATGGCTCCAGTGCATTGCCAGCATTCCCCACCAGATGGCCATATAGGATGTTCCCCCTGGCAAATGCCTGATACGGCTGTGAAGAATGCCAGATGTGGGAGTCGTGACAGCTTCCAGGGCTGCCGAGATACACATTTATGATAATGCTCTGTGCATTGCACATGACCTGGCAGTTGATGGAGGGGAAGTCCTTGCGGTTTATGTAGACCCTACGCTTCTCACCAGGTGGTGCTTTAATGTGGATGTGTGTGCAGTCTATGGCACCCAAGACCTCTGGGTATTCTACTACATGATGAAAGAGGTGCCTATTGCTGGTCAACACCTCCCAAGTGGTGGGGAGGTAAATATGCTCACTGGCATGTGTTTGCATGGCATCCAGGAACTGGTGGAGTACCCTGGGTGCAGATGCCTGTGAGACCCCCATGATGTCCCCAGTAGGTCTTTGGAAAGTACCTGTAGCTAGTACTCTTAAGGCTAGTACTCTTAGTACTCTTAAGGCTACACATACCTTGGTATCCCCTTTGTTGATTCTGTGTCTGAGTTGAGGCCAGCACAGCTCCATGATTTGCTGAAGTAGGTCTATGTCCACCTTGTAGTGGTCTACAGTCTCCAGATCATGTAGCCCCTGGTAGGTTACCCTGGGTCTTAACATTCTTCTCCTCTTCCTCAGTCTGGGGTGGTTGTCAGCATTATCCTCGTCACTGCCCTCAGCCTCTAGCACATACCAATAGATCAATGTGACAACAGCCACTAACATTTTTTGGGTTAAAAGTTCCCCACATGTGTACAGCACAGGTGCAAGGTTTTGAGAAAAAACAGACTGTAAGGTGTTTGCACAGTTTATACTGTTGTGTTCCAGATGATACCTGTATGATTGGCTGGCTATGATGCATTCCACCTGTTTGATATTTTATTTGTACTTGATTGTTTTTATTCTGCTAGTTGACTTTTTTTCTTTTTTCGCTTCCCATCCCCTCCCCTTTTAAGCCTCGAGTCACACCGCACAACCAAGTGCCCAAATGTAAACAGTGCTGCTATTTCTGTTTTTTTTCTATTTTACACCTGCTGAGCACTGCACAAACCTGTGAAGAGAAGGTAAATAAAGGAAAATAGCCTCAGACACATCACTTTGCTTAGCTGTGCTCAGCTAAGCTCATCTGGGAGCCTTGGAGTTCCGATGTGCTTACACCAAGCATGACACAACCCCTTTTCATGTCAGGTGCTCCTCCTCCCTACACAATCATATTATGGCACCTACATGGTTGGGTGCAGTTTGGCACTTAAAATATTTTTGTGATTCAGTAAATTTCTCCTCATTTGCATACAACACTGCCTTAGTCCCTAGTTACTGCACTACACCAGAGCCTTTCCCTTTGGCAACCACTGTTACCTATTATTGTTTTGATTCTGCATGTCATAGACTATAATGCCAAAATGCAGATCTCATTTCAAATTAACTTTTCACATTTTTTTTATTTTCAGCATGATCGTGTTTGCTCGCTGTTGTCCTATGCTTAAACAGCATATATCTGCCAAAAAAAATCAACTTTGATTTTTATAATTTTGCAACACTTTTCCATGCCAATGGCCATATATTTCGCTATTGGCATGCCTAAAAATTAAAATGCATAATTTTATTTGAGCTGTCATGCCTCTGTTTTCATTTTTACAGAAATGTATTCAGCTAGTAGCCAAATACATTTCTGCAACTAACACTATTGTTGCACAGATGCCTGCCTGTTTGTTGAATCACTAATTTACCTCATTTCCATGTTTTTTACCAGCAAATAAGGTAATTAGCATTATGCAGTGGTATCCATGCAGGAATCGTGTAGGCAGGCTTGTGCACAGCAAAAGGCTTGTTTCTTGGATTGCTTGGCGGCCATATCCCATGCAGGAATGGCTACACTATTCCCTCATGGGATTTTTGGCTTAATGAATCCTGGGACATGTCTTCAATCTGCATGCTGCTGCATTATTTCCTTGTCTCCATTAGAGTTAACAGTGCAACAGGTAGGTCTGCATTCCTTCCTCCTGAAATGAGCAAGCAAACACTGGGCACCTCCCCTTATCCCTTTGATGACTCCTTAAGCATATGGGCTGCTAAACCATCCTAAGTTGGGTGGGTTATAATCAAGTCTTTATCTATGCCACAATGTTATTATTATCATCATTATTATTATATCACTGACATCAGATGTTCTATAGTCTCACTTGATTCATTCTTCCAGGCACCACCTCCATTTGAGGTCCCCTTAAAACCAGGGAGAGGACCAAATATACAGGGGTCATCATACTATTTCCATTGCTTTATGAGCATCTCCCTTAACATGTCCAGTATATGATGTATCTGCTTATGCCATGATGATATGACTGAACCACCCTTGCCTATTAGTTTGGCTTATCTTTTTTGTCCAACAACCAAACAGTCCAGGAGTTTCTTCTAATCACAGCTCTTATTTACTGCTAGAGTTTGTGATCTGGTCACACCCCTGACATTCCCCACTCCTTCCTACCTTCCTACAACTGGTCAGCAGGTATTGCATCATTTCTCTTCTGTCCCCTGTTATTGGCCCCTTCACTGCCCATGGTGCTAAGCAAATCTAGGTGAAGCTAGTGATAAAATAGGAAGGGTTAAATAAATCATGTCAAATTCCTTCTTAAGGACTTTTTTTTGTCATATTCATTCTTCTTTCAAAAGTACCTTGATAGAGTTATGTTGTTATGGAGATTTTTTTCCTATTTTGATGGTGAACACAACTGGGATATGACAGCCAATGTTTGCTCATGGCATTCACTGCATCTGAGACCTGCGTCTATAAAAAAAATCCAAATAAAGATGTTTGTCTTTTTCTTTTTTATATGTACAGCCTTTGGCATTGGTAATTACATTATAATTTCTAATTGATGTTTACTGTGCACTACATTAATGTTAAAACATATTATATATAAAATGGACAAATGTAGCACAGAAACTACCCAGGAACCCAAAACTGTATGCAGGAAGTAGAATAAGCTAAGATAATAATCATTCTGTATTTTATTTATGTTAAAGAAAACTTGCGCTTTTATAAAACAGTTGTCTAGTTTTAATATACAGCATTTATTACAGTTAACACAAGTCTAAAGATTAAATTAAAACTTACAGTTATACCAATGATTAATGCATAAGATGCCTTCTTTTCAGAAGTGAATACAAGATTTCAAGTTCTCTGTAGCTTCTCCTTTGTGGAAGAAATTAAACATGTTATTTCTGCACTTGGTCACCTTTGACCTCCTCTGTCAACTTTCGATTTTAACTTACTTACCGCCAAAGAAGATACCACTACTAAAGTACAGAAAAAAAGGAGATGTCATCATTGGTGGAGTCTTCCCATTGCAGGAAACTGTAAAAAGTGGAATAACTGAGAAGAAAATCTTTTATTGCTTTGGGTAAGATTTGGAATAATATAAGTAATCTTCTTTGTTATTATATCTATCTATCTATATACTTACTGTGTTATTCAGTGTGTATGTGTGTGTGTATATACAGGTCTATATCTATCTATCTATATATATATATATATATATATGTATGTGTGTATATATATATATATATATATATATATATATATATATATATATATATATATATATATATATATATACATATATACATATATTTATTTATACTGTGTTATATGTACAATTAGGAAAATTCTTCTTAAAATATATAAAAAAATGAAAGCTGTCATTAGGATACGAGAACACAAAGTTTCCAATATAGGAATATGAGAAGCATTTCATAATATACTTAGCATGAAAAAGATGTGACTACACATGTAAGGACTGCAATTATTTAGCTCAGCATTCTCTTGAATGGAAACCTCTTGGCTTGAATTCCTTTTCACTTTCTTCATTTTTATTTGATTTTTTTTTATTTTTTCGAAAGTTCTTGTATTTCAGCTGTTGACCAAATGGGGCAAAATAAAATCTAAAAATGTACTACGTAGAATAGTATCATATTGTCCTTCACAGCTAATGTGTTTGTAAGGACTGCTCTGTAGTAGCCTGCGAAATAAAACTTTTACACCAAATATCTGATTAAACAAAGTTAGATTTCATATAAATTGCTGCTCAAAACAGGCTAAATTTAAAGGCAATTTCTGTAGTCGTATTAGCACATTTATTTATTCTTTTTTTTAGAATCTGTCTGTCAAAATACAAAATAGCTAACCTGCCATTATTCACACTACAATATGTGAATCAACTACAAACCACAGTGTGAGCACAGAAGTATATCTGTCATCTGTTTAGCATATGTTCTCTAAATGTAAACTGTCAGTGCGTATAAACACAGCAGTACACTTTAACTCTTAAGCATGTAATCCAGGAGTTTACACAGATGATCAGGTGTTGCATAAGCTCCCCCACAGCAGACTATGTTTAGGCTTTCCACTGCTCCACTTTTCTGATGACATTTAGAAGCATTTACAGGACATTTGAGTACAAAACAGATAACATCCTTGGCATTCTTGTTTAAAATACTGCACTCTCTTATCCCCCCCCCACTTCTGTCCCATGTTAGGGATTTATGTTATCTGAGATCATTCTTACACAATAACCAAAGCGAAAAGAAACACCGAACAGCAAACTGACGACCCTGACCAAAAAAAAGTACTCTTAACGTAAAACAAGTTTATTTAAAACCAAATACATTTTCGTCCTCCTGAATAGGAAGACTTCTTCAGAAAAAAAACGAGTGAACAAACAGTTCAAGCCTTTTTAAAAAGTTTCCGCTCAAGCAACTCTCAAACTTTTAACCAATCAGTTAATATTGTTATAAAATGAGGCTCAAAATTTAAAGAGCCGTTCACAAGTCAAGTCGTTCTTGGAGAAACCACGTAAATGTGCACATAATACATAAAAATGCGCATAAGTATATAAGTATATATGCAAATCAGAACAAGAAAAATAAATAAAAACAAAGGTAACAGAGTGTGACCACATAAATATGCACATAATAGGTGAAAAATAGTAAAAAGATAGTGCAACTCGAAATGTGTACACTTCAGTCAAAACATCAAGTGCGCACACAAATAATACCAACACTACAGTCATACTTATGATACTAGTGTACCAGTAGTAAACAATCTTATTGCGACAATATTACCTATTAGTGTTTTATTATTATAATATTAATATTACCTGTTAGTGTTTTACACCAGATTTCTGGACGACATCTTCATTATCCTTAAAGGCGACAGAACTGTAGCTGACAAGCTTTTAGAATATTTTAATTCTACAACCCCTTTTCTTCAGTTTACATACAATTTTAACTCAACTAGTATTGACTATTTGGATGTTAAACTATCGAAGGTTCCAGTTTGCAACAGGTTGTGTTCCACTATTTACAGGAAACCAACTCATTGCAATTCTTTTTTACATTATTCTAGTGCACACCCTTATAAACAGAAATGTTCTATTGTTAAGGGCCAACTAGTTAGAGCAGCTAGGATGTGTTCTGCTGAAACTGACTTCCTGACGGAGTGTCTACTGTTGGAAAATATGTTTGTGAATAGAGGATATCCTATTCAACTTGTTCAAGAACTTACTGTTGAGGTTACAAACAAACGTAAGTTAGGGTTATTTAAACCTATTCTTCTTTTTACATCCCCTAATAATGAGACATCAATTTCCACAGTTGACGGGCATGATGCCCTTTATACTACTAATGCTTCAACTAATTCCGTCCTGTTGAACACTAATGAATTAGCAGCTAACTCTGGCCCAACTAATCTTCAGTATAAGCTGTGTTTTATCACAACATTTAACAATGACAGTGACCAAATTAAACGGTCTCTATTTAAAAACTGGTGTCTATTATATAAAGATAATCTTTTGATGGAGAGAATTGGCCCGTCCCCACTTATTGTTTATAGGAGAGGTGCAAATTTAAAACGTCTTTTAGAGAGTAAAAAACTCAGAATGCATAATAGAACTTGTGGGTCCTTCACTTGTGGCTCCTGAAGTATGTGTAAACATGTTAAAAACAGCAGTTTTTTTGAAGTTGAAAGTAGGAAATTCCATATCATGCACAAACTAGACTGCAACTTTAAGGGCATCATCTATTTAGCTAAGTTTAAAGTTTGTGACACATTTTATGTGGGGAAAACTGATCGCAAATTTCATGACAGAATTTATGAACACATATATGCAATCACTAAAAACAATTTTATTTATTTATTTATTTATTTTACATTTGTTAACCGGGAAATTCCGACTGGACCAGGTCCATTTTCAGCGGAGGCCCGGGGAGAAAAGCTCCAACATCAAGTTATACAAATACAGTACATCCAGCATAATACACAAAACAGGTTACATCATGTATGCTGAGCATAGTAATATAACAATAATTAATAAAAACACTCCAGGTAAAAGATATAGAACATGGGTAAAAAGACAATGGGCCAGATTCACGAAGGCTTGCATGGAGTCTAAGAGTAGTGTAAGACTCCATGCAGCCTTCGCGATCCAGGAACAGCCCAAAGTCCGTGTAAGAGACAAGCTAAAACGGCTCTTACACGGAGTGGGCGTGGATAAGCTAATCACCTCACTTGCAGCCGAATAGCATGCAAATGAGAATGATTAGCGATCCATGAAGCCCAGAACAGCCCGTGTAAGAGCCGTTTTAGCTGCAGAAATGTACTCAGTTGACAACTGAGTACGTTTCTGCAAAAACTGCAATGGAGCTATGTCATCTCCAAATAAAGGGTGCATATGTGTCAGGCAGCATGCCAATGGCCAAATATGTGGCCATTGGCAAAGTAACCTGATGCAAATATATTAAAAATATAATTTTTTTTTTCGGCGATTGCCGATGTTTAAACCCAGCGTAGCCCCGCGCAAATGGGCTGCACTGTATAAAACATAAAAACAAAGGTTTTAAACCCACAGATGTGGGTTTTATGCAATACATGGAATGTCAATGCAGGGACCAGCAGACCAAAACCAACATGGCCACCGTGTAGTGGTTGCTAAGGGGGGAAGCTGAGTCTAAGAGATGTAACTAAGCATTAGTAGGCAATCTGATGCAAATGAGTGTTAGGATACTGAAATCCACTGTCACATAGCAAATGAGCACAGTCTGAGTAGTGTAAGAGTTACAGAAGGGGGAGGAACAGAGTAGGAGATAGGTGACATCACAGGGGGGAATGGTAGAAAGAAATGCAGTTTATTGGAGGTCAGAGTTACATGACAGATGTCAGACAGATAACATGGAAAGAGGTGTGCCACTAAATAAGCATGAGAAAGTCAAGAAATGGAAGGTGTACACTGTTGCCTACACCAAAGTTTCTTTCTGGGTGTGTATGTGCACGTGTGCGCACCATGAAGCGCGAGTAAGGCAGTGTGCGCGCGTGTACGGCAGACTGAGCATGTGAGAGCGTGTTGGGAGATGTTTAACACTGTTTGCATGGGCGTGCACGCGTTTTAATCCGAATAAGCAGATTCTGAACCATGTAAGTATTTGTGCACGCGTGTAAGCCACTGTGAGCGTGTTTCTGCTGGTTTGCACACGGCTCCTCCCTGAGGAAACAGAGAGGAAAAAGGAAGCAACAGATTTAGTAGGAAGCTAGCAGAGAATACTGCTGGAGCTAGCAGGTGAAAACAATTAGACGCAGGCAATTACATAGGCAGAATAGTAGCCCAGCCCAGCACTTAAAACTCTGCAAACAGCAGTGCAGGATGTTTCTCTCAAGAGACACTGCAAGACAAGAGTTAAGTTATCAGAAGTGAAAACTGAAAAAGCTGAACTCAGAGCAGAAATGTTAGGGGCTACCATAGCTGTCATAATGAGAAATAGGCGACTTGCTGAGGGAGGTGACAATGCAGATGGTGCCAGACAACCCTCAGTGAGGAGACGGAGAAGAGTGTACAGGCCCAGGGTCACCTACCACAGGTTATATGAGCTGGAGATAGTAGAGCGCTATAGAGTGGACAGAGACCTCCTGCAGCAAATAGTGGAGCTGTGCAGGCCATGCCTCACACACAGAACCAACAGAGGGGAACCCATCCCAGTGGAAACCAAGGTATGTGTTGGCCTAAGAATACTAGCAACAGGTACCTTCCAGAGACCAACTGGTGATATGATGGGGATATCACAGGCATCAGCCTCCAGGGTACAGCAACAGTTCCTGGATGCCATGTCAGCACATGTCAGTGATCATGTATATTTCCCCAATGCCCGTGAGGTATTGGCCAGCAATATGCGTCTCTTCCAGCAAATAGCGGAATACCCTGAGGTAGTGGGTGCAATAGACTGCACGCACATACGCATCAAAGCACCAGCCAGTGAGCAGGGTAGGGCATACATCAACCGCAAGGGCTTCCCCTCCATCAACTGCCAGGTCGTGTGTGATGCCCAGGGCATAATAATGAATGTGTGTGCTGGCTGTCCTGGGAGCTACCATGATTCCCACATCTGGCATTTGACGCAGCTGTACCAGACATTTGCCAATGGGGACATCCCGCACGGACACCTAGTGGGGGATGCATGTTATGCACTGGAGCCGTGGCTGATGACGCCCATCAGAAATGCACACACACCTGAACAGGAATGCCATAATGAGGCACACGCACAAACACGTAATGTAATAGAGCATGTGTTTGGGCTGCTCAAGTCATGGTTCTGGTGTCTGGACACATCTGGTGGAGCCTTGCAGTACACACCAACTACATGTACCCAAATTTTCATGGTATGTGCTATGCTACATAATATGATCTTGCGAAAACAGCTGCAGCAGGACCAGCATAGGGCCAGGCCAAACAGCCCCCCACCATTGCCAAGGCCATCACAGGCAAAGCGTGACTCGGAGGAGGAACAACCTGAGCCTGCCCCAGTAGGCAGAAGGAGGCATGCCCAGTATGCCCTGGCCTTGGCAAAGAGGCAATGCATAGCACATACACTGGCTCAGTAGGAACCCTGGGAATGATACCTCTCTCTGACTCACTCATATAGTAACAGGGATGCCTAACATGACACAGCCTGCTCTCAAACATGTACAGGGAAGTGTAATATGCGCATCTGACAGAGGCAGCCCTGCAGCACCACCTGAGGCATGAATGCTATGTGTTAAGTAATGTAACACCATGTACTATATGCACACCTGAGGACCCTGACTAACATCCTACCCTCACCAAGCATCATGCCACAACATGACAATGAGATGATCAAGTGCAATAATTGACTGAAGTATCGCAGTTAGTCAAAGGGGATCCAATGTGTGCCAGTCTGGGATGACATGCTGAGCATGACATGATGCACCACCTGCTGGGACTGGCATGCACCTATCAGTGCAGGCCATATGGATACTGGCAAAGGCTGTTGTTACCCACAGTGTGCCCTGAATAGGTAAGGCTCAAAACACAAACCTATCTCCATAGGTATCAGAAGGGATAAGAATAAGATAAGGGATAAGTCGAAACAGCAAGATGCATGCAGTCTAAACTCACCCAGTATGGAGAATGTTAATATCTGCGCTGTAACAGAAAACTGAGTCAAGGCTCACAACAGCACCCTAACACTACCAGGTTACACCTCATACTGTGCTGTACAGCCTCAAAACATGGAACAAGCTACAAAAGGAGGGTGACTAGCAAGAATTGTCAAGGATAACCACACCCCCCATGTTGGTACCACAACAAAAAGCAGCATGGACTAGCCATGGTCAAGTAACAGTGGCTAAAACTGCCCCCTGTTTATAGCCTGCTACAGACTACTGTCCCAACACCAGGAACTGCACCTGGCCTATGCTGGAATACATGAATATATCAAGTCCTCCAAACCACATTATATTGGGTGACTGAAAATACCCAGACATAGACTGGGAGCATTATACTAGCTCCAACAGTGTAGGACAAAAGTTCATAGAATCCATAAACCAAAAGGCCCAGGAACAACGTACCACTCCCACAAGAGGGGTAAGCATACTGGATGGGATAATCAGCAACATGGATACTGGATGGCAAGATGAGAAGTGTATTGCTCACTGGTAAAACCAGACCATAGAGTAATCACACTGGATATACAAATCCTGACCACAGTCCCTGGCCAGAAAACCACAGTGGAAAACATGTGTAAAGCAATATTTGCACTCCTCCAAACTGATGTGGAATCCATTAAAGGTTCTGTGCAGGTGCAAAATATGGGCCACACCTCAGAACCTGTAATACAGCCATTCCATGAACACTGCCAGGAATGCTTGGATTATGCAATCCTAAATTAAAACAAGACACAATGCCATACATGCAGGAATCTGGCATGGTGGACACCAGCCATAACCAAACCATGCAAGAGAATGAGGAAGCTACTACATGATAGAGCAAACATAAACAATGAAGTAATCACTGATCAGTAGTATGGCAATAAAATCTGTCCACACATACAATCCACTAAGGCCAGCCACAACAAGCTGAATCTGTGAATCCTGAGGCAATGTTACACCTGCCCCAAGTACACAGACAACCTCCAACTCCACCCAAGAAATACAAATATATGTGAGAGATGCAACCATCTATCCAAACTGGAGGCTGAGCTCCCTCAACTCAGTACTCCCAAAACTAGTCAGGAGGAGAAGGTAACCACACACACCACAAACACAGTCCCACATAGACCTATCACAACTGCAAACCAAACACATAAACACAGAAAAACATTCCCAGAGGAACAAATTACAAACACAGCACACCAACAGAGGCCTCTAAAGCAGACACCCAATCAAACAACCTCCAAACATAGCACATGCAACACATAGTACACAAAGCTGGTGTGCCAAACAGT
Organism: Protopterus annectens; assembly: GCF_019279795.1. Taxonomy (NCBI): domain Eukaryota; kingdom Metazoa; phylum Chordata; order Ceratodontiformes; family Protopteridae; genus Protopterus; species Protopterus annectens. Next base: position 1,484,139,402 of record NC_056744.1, on the reverse strand, counting down.
CACAGGCCAGAAGGAGAAACAACATGCCTGATACAGTTGTAATAGGTGACTCCATAGTCAGACACACTGCTGTCCCACACACCAGACTGAACAAGGGAAAGGGTACAGTAAGCTGCCTGTAGGCTGCCACAATACGCCACATAACAGAAGTATGCAGGTCACTCCAAAGCAAGTAGAAATATGATGCAGTCATAGTCCATGCTGGTGTGAATGACCTGAGATGTACCTCCCTAGACTACATGAAAAGAGACATAGATGAGCTCTCTGATTATGTAGTCCAGGCCGGTATGACACTCACCATTTGCAGCATCCTACCCTTACCAAGAATAATGCCACAGTACAAACACAGAATGATCAGTCATAGCAAGTGGCACACTTACTGGTGTCATTCCAAGGGGATCCAATGTCTGTCTGCTTGGGATGTCATGCTTGACAAGTCACGCAGCTGTTCTTGGGATTGCTTGCACCTGTTACCCCTGGGCATCTGGATATTGCATAAGGCCTTTTCCACCTCCATAGAGCCTTTTGTAGGCAAGGCTGAAAAGACTGACCCACCACCCTAGAAAACATAAGTTGAAAGAAACATAAGGGTAATGCTGACCAATGTCAGATGTGTAAACCCCAATATGCATGCTCCCAAGGCCATCCCCAGTATGGAGAACATCGATGTCTGTGCAGTGACAGAAACCTGCTGCAAGCCTCCTGACAGCACACCAGCACTACCAGGTTATACCACATATCATGTGGCATGGCCCCAAAACCTGGAACAAAACATAAAAGGAGGGTGAGTATTCATATTCAGCATAGACACCCATACGTCCAGGTAACTGACAATGCACAAGGCATTGGAGTCCACCCATGTGCAACTAACTGTAGGCAAGACTGCTGTACAGTCTGTAGCATGCTACAGACCACACTCTCACACACAGGAACCCCACCCAGCCGTCCTGAAGACACTGGACAGTATGAATGTCCCACCAAATACCAAACAAGGTACCACAAATTACCACATAGGTGGTAAACCATTATGTATGGAAGGAGTAACCAGGGACCTAGGGACACAAGTGGACAGTAACCTGTTATGTGACACCCACATTGCCAATGTGGCTAGGAAGACTGTCTACATTTGACACCGTATCAGGAAAGGATTCACATCTATGTCAACAGAGGTCATTGTGCCCCTATACTGTTCTCTTATCACACCCATAATCTAGTACAATGCCTCATATGGGATGTACCTTACTTGACACCTGCAGCAGTTAGAAAGACCTCAAAGGTACCTCACCAAGAGGATAAACGGTCTCAAATATATGTCATATGCTGCCTGGCTGTAGACACCCCAGCTGAATGCAGTCACATACTGCCTACACAGAGGCATTGCATGCCTGTTGTAGAAGGCCATGCCCAACACAGGAGTAATGGACATGCTCCACCCCAGAAAACTCAAAGCCATCGGAGCTGTGAGAGTGAGAGATGTCAACCTCAACAAATAATGAAATAGGATGTGCTGGTGGGACAGATACATAATCCAGAGGCTCCCCACACCCTGGACCAGAATCCCACTCCATGTTAGGCAGAGCCCCTCACTGAGACTCTTCAACAGGAATCTTGCCAAGTGGATGGATGATTGTAGAGTTACACTGGGGTCTTCACTGTGTCATGTCCAGACAGAGGCACAGCAAAGAAAATCATAAATGGCCATAATATTCACATAGCAAGGGGTGGCAAAAGCCACACACACTCTGGCTAGGCTAACAAATGCCCTAGGGTGGATAGCCTAGTATGAACCTATGAACCTATGAATATACAAATTGTACAGGACACTAAGGATAATCCCAAGGCTTTCACAACTGATGGTAGGAACCATGTTGGGAATTCACAGATATGCTCTGAATCACACAAATATCACAAACACACACACATATTGCCAACATACATCCTGACAGGTGCAGTGCAAACCCCCCCACGAATGCAGAATATCTATCCCAGCAGAGTGCTGGCCCCCTGACATTGCAGATGCTGAGGTAACAGCCAGCATCTACAAAGCAAAAGACACAGCAGCAATGGTATGAGATGGTGTCCTGGGCTTAGTGCAACATGGACTCCAAGATGAATGGAATGCCAAATCACACTACTGCTCAATGTCAGCCTTACCACAGAATATGTACCCAAAGAGCAGTGTACAACAACAGTGGTCCTTCTCAACAAAGGTGTTGCCTGATTGGATACTGAAAACTACTACCCCAGAATCCTGAGAAGCTCGGTCTGCACAGCTATGGAAAGGATCAGCATGTACCACAGACATAAAAATATTGGGGACCTACTGACACTGGACCCGACCCAGTGTGGCTTTCTTAAGTGCAGATCCTGCCCCTAAACATGTTTGACTCAATTGAAACAGTCATTAAGGTAATTGATGAGGGCAATGTGGTCCACACAGCGTAGCTGGACCTTGCAAAGGCTTTTATACAATACCCTACGTGTTCATTATAGATAAGCTCACCAGCTTAAATATAAACCCCTATGTCAGTAGAGGGGTTGCAAACCAGACCAAGGACAGAACAGACATGGTCAGACATGCTGCAGCCATGTCAGACTACAAACCAGATATAACTGGCATCCCACAAGGCTTGGTCCTGGGATCTCCCTCGTCTGGTATATATGTCCCATAGGTACAGGCAAACATGGAAGGACTGTGTCCGAACATGTTTGCAGAGGACTACAAACTGCTCACCACATATGATCCACCAGCTGACACAAGCATCCCACAAAAGGGCCACATAGAAACAGACAACTGGTGCCATAGCCATGTCAGCAAGCTAATTGCAGAAAAGTGTATAGTCAACCCTCGTGGATATACAGTAAGTGCCCACCAATTACCACATAGGTGTTAACCCATTATGTAGTTAACATGTAATGAGAGACCTGGGGACACAAGGTGATATCCTGCATTGGACAAACATGTGCTGTAGTGTTTACAGAAACATACCATATACCCACCTAATCATGAAGGTTGTCATATCTAGATAAGGGGAGGTCATTGTGGCTCTGCAGTCATCCTTCATCAGCGGTACAATTGACTACAATAGCCCTGTGGGATGTACCTCAGCAGACACCTCCATCAACCATAAAGTCCCCAACAGTACCTCACCAGGAGTATCAAAGAGCTTGCACAGATGCCATGTGTTGCCTGTGTTGCTGGTATCAATAAACATGCTGCACCTTGTACAATCTGAATGGCAGTGAGCTATGCACATGAGAGACCTGAACCCCAGCACTGACTTACATAGGACAAGCTGTACTGCATGATCCATAACACAGAAGCCACCCCCACCCATGAGTGAACTCCCAGTACAAGCTACCCATAGAGTCACTTATCAATCTTCCTCAATAGGAATCTTGATGAGTGGATGGGAGATGGTAGCTTTATCCTGGGTATCACTGTCATGTCACAGGTAGACAGAGGCACAGTATACTAACCATGACATATGTCATGGCAAACTCCACTTACAATGTGTGTTGAAGGACAAACACACTCTCCAACTAGCATTAGACATGGACTAGGGCACATCGCTAGTGTTTGCAAATGTACACCTATGTTGTGGAATACACTACCAATGTTGGACAAGCGTGGTTTAAGTAGTTCATATCTGAACAGAATGCAACATGGTCAGATGTACACAACTGGCCCCTAACCAGGCTGTTGTGCTCACTATCGAAATGTAAAGCAGTGATAGCACTAAAGCCCAGGATACTGTCCACCACAGTCAAACTACTACCAGTACACTATACAGTACTACAGTTTTAGGTCAGTGTGAAAGGATGTTGACAACTGTATGCAAAGTATCCCATGCAAACACTGCAGGCACAGTATAATCCTGTTGTGTTCACACACAAAGCAGTTGTACAGTAACTACACAACATGACACACAACACACAACCATAAACGGGTGATATTTGTTGAGGTTCACACTCATCCACAAATGTGGTGGGCTGCAGAGTCCAACATATGGAATGCTCACACTGGGCATGCTCACACACTTTGATAAATGAGACATATGTCAGACAACATGCCATGGGAAGGCTGAACTGGGCATGCTCACACACTTAGGCCAAATCTCAGTTTAGCAGTTGGACACACATATCTGGTATTTATACGTGTTATTCCAGGAACCAATCACATTACAGCAGTCTGCCCAGTGAACACAGTTAAATGACTACAGAGACATACGTGATATAGTGGATCCCTCTCATATGCAAACATCTTCCACAGATGCACAAGTTGTTCATACAAACAGGGAATGCTATGGCAATAAAGATGTGCAAACAGTCTATCAGCAACAAATAATGTGCATTTGACAATTAAACATATGGGTGTAGAGGTCAACACTAGGCTGTTTGCCCTAGGGAATGAGAGCTTAGCCAGAGTGTGCTTGGTGTCTGCCTCCCCACAGGATGCACATTCCCCTTTCTAAACACCGATGATGTCAGCACCCTATAAGTACAGCAGGAGAAAAGAAACTTCCCAGTAATGCAAATAGCGTGCTCTGCTAATGCGTCCGTTATAACATTGTTAAATAGGGGTTTGAATCCAGCAAATGCTCAGTGTGTGAGTGGGGTTGGTGTGTGTGTAAGTCTGTGGGAGAGACGTGTCCCTTTTGGCAACTAGGAAAACACACTAGAGGATGCACATTCCCCTTTCTAAACACCGATGATGTCAGCACTCTATAAGTATAGCAGGAGAAGGGAAACCTCCCAGTAATGCGAATAGCGCGTTCTGCTAATGCATCCGTCACAAGTGTCAAAACATAGTGAGGTAGGGGATAAACCACAGCAGACAAATGTAGTACAAAACCGCAATAGCAATCCAGCAACTCCAAAGAAGGAATTTATTTTCAAAAAACACCAGTTGTAAAAATCTCTAGCACCTCGGCCAAAAGCCTTTAACAGAGTACATTCAATAAGAAAACTCAAGGTGTATATATACCAGAACTTAATTGAATAATAGAATAATTAATTAGTTACTTATATCACAAACTTTTAAACAGTTCTTATTAAAACTACAAATTCATATTTACATATTTACACAAAACTTTTCCAGAAGCATTCCTGATTTAAACCCACAGGGAACATAGTATTAAATTTTAAAATTAAAAATGCTTCTTTCTTCCTCAACAATTGTTTTACTTGTTCATCAGTCATAAACTTATTACCTATCACACTGTCTAAAATTGTGGCCTGAAAACCCTCCAAACTTCCTCTATGTATTTCATTAAAATGTACAGCTATTGGACTAGATAATTTATAATTTTTAACATCCCTTATATGTTCCTTTATTCTACAGGAGAAACTTCTTTTTGTCTCACCTATATAGAATTTACTACAGGTACATTTAATCGAATATATGACTCTCTGGCTGTTACAAGTAAAACATTCATTTGTCTCAAAATTCTTATTATTTATTTTATCAAACCTTCGAGTCACATATCTACAGATAGTACATCTCCCACATACTACTGTACCCTTTTCTTTTATTCCTTCTACTATTTCCAATTTAGGTCTATGAAATCTACTATGTACTATAAAATCTTTAATATTTCTTCCCCTATTAAAAGAAAACAAAAGTTTCTTCTGCTGTAAACAATCTACTTCTTTTCTTATAATATTCCAACTGGATTTAATTATATCTATAATTTCTTCTGATATTACTGAATATGTAGTGGTAAAATATATATTTTTATCTTGCTCCCTTCTTTTATTATTTTTATAACATATCCAACTACATTTTTCAATTTTACTATTAAGCACTTTATTTAAACTTTCTTTCAAATTCATTTCATCATATCCCCTCTCTTTAAATCTAAAGAAACTATCTTTTAATTCAACATTTCTATCTCTATTCTCACTACATAATCTTTTTATTCTATTAAACTCCGTATAGGGGATAGATTTAATGTAATAGTTAGGTAGGGGGTTGAATCTTGCAAATGCTCAGTTTGTGTGTGTGAGTGGGGTTGGTGTGTGTGTGTAAGTCTGTTGGCGAATAAAGTCCCTTTTGGCAACTGGGAAAACACACTACAGGATGCACATTCCCCTTTCTAAACACCGATGATGTCAGCACTCTATAAGTATAGCAGGAGAAGACAAACCTTTCAGTAATGTGAATAGCGTGCTCTGCTAAGGTGTCCATCTCAAGTGTCCTAACATAGCTAGGTAGGGGTTTGAATCCTGCCAATGGCAAGTGTTTGTCTGAGGGGGGTTAGTGTGTGTGAGGGAAATGTCACTTTTGGCAACTAGGAGAACAGACTAGAGGATGCACATTCCCCTTTCTAAACACCGATGATGTCAGCACTCTATAAGTATAGCAAGAGATGGGTGATCTCCCAGTAATGCAAATAGCGCGCTCCGCTAATGCGTCCATCTCAAGTGTCATAACATAGTTGCATAGGGGTTTGAATCCTGCAAGTGTGTGTGTTTGTCTGAGGGGGGTTAGTGTGTGTGAGGGAAATGTCCCTTTTGGCAACTAGGAGAACAGACTACAGGATGCACATTTCCCTTTCTAAACACTGATGATGTCAGCACCCTATAAGTACAGCAAGAGAAGGGAAACCTCTCAGTAATGCGAATAGCACACTCTGCTAATGTGTCCATCTCGGGATTCATAACATAGCCTGATAGGGGTTTGAATCCTGCAATTGGCAAGTGTGTGTTTTTGGCTGAGGGGGGGTTAGTGTGTGTGAGAAAAATGTCCCTTTTGGAAAATAGGTGAACAGACTACAGGATGCACATTCCCCTTTCTAAACACTGTTCAGCTGAAGGCCATGGCTCTGGCACAAGTTGTCTGTTTCTATGATGCCCCTTTGGAAGATGCTTGTGTCGACTGGAGAGTCGATTATGGTGGCCAGTTCACAGTCATCTGCATATTTGGTCAGCCACAGTCCATCCGTGTTGGCCTGTACCACCAATAAATATATACCAAACAAGAGAGGTCCCAGGACTGAGCCTTGTGGGACACAACTCGTAACTGGTTTGGAGTCTGGCATGGCTCCAGCAATTCTAACCATGTGGGTTCTGTCCTTGAGCCACTGTGCAATCCATCTAGTGACATAGGGGCTTATATTTAAGCTGGTGAGCTTCTCTAGAATGCCCAAGTGGGGTATTGTTGTGAAGGCTTTTGCGAGGTCCAGGTAGGCTGTGTGAACCACCTTCCCCTCATCAATGGCCTTGGTGACTGTTTCAAAGAAATCAACCAGGTTAAACCTGGTAGTGCTGGTGTGCTCTCAGTAGCCCTGAACCAGGCATCTGTTACTGCAAAGATATCAATGTTCTCCATGCCAAGGAGTGTTTTGGGTCCATGCATCTGGAGGTTTAGACTTCTGGCATTGGGTAGCATTACTCTTAGTTTCTTATCCCTTGTGATACCTATGAAGGTGGGTTTGTCATTTGAGCCTTGCCTAACATAGGCACTATGGGGGTAGCAAGATCCTTTGCCAATATCTGAAAGCCCAGGGGTGACAGGTGCAGGCCATCCCTAGTGAAGCAGGTAGTTCAACAGAAGATGAATATGTGAAGGTGTAGTGCCTGTGATTAGTTAGCAGTAGCATATATGACTGCTCACGTGGACACATGCCAGGTAAGTCATATGCACTGTGTCACAGGCAATGTACATGTGAACAGGACAAACAGTGACATCCTGTCAAGTGGGACATGGACATACATATAGTAAGCTATGCAGATGGCACTAGGAGTCCACAGAAGCTCTATAACTAGCATTGCAGGTGTGATCAGTATTCCAGGGTAATTGCAAGCAAACATGCATGCAAACAAAGCTACAGTAAACATGGCTGCATGTAGTGCATTGTACAACAAACAAGCTGTACCAGTTCCAGTAGGTAACACTGCAAATATGCAGGCACTATGCACATGTACATGGAAATACACGGGTCAGATGGCTAGGGTCCAGTCTCAGTGCACACAAGTGTAGAGATCATGTACTGCCAGGATGTACAATAACTGGATGGAAACCCATGTGCTCATACCTGCAGTAATACACATGTCAAATAACAGACACTGAGCCTTCACTCAGTGGTTCCATACTTAGCAGGATGTATGCTACCTGGCCTGCCACCACAGTATCCCTGACAAATATGGGGACTCTCCCTCCTGTGACAGTTAGTTTTGTGTGTTAGGGATGTCTAGCATGGTATGAGATGTGAGCATGCAGTGCTAGGGTGCTCCTGTGTGTCCTGTACCAGTCGTGAACTACTGCACACATATCAACATCCTCAAACATCTGCATTGCAGAGTCCAGTGTGGGCAACATGCCACTTGCAATTTACATGTCCATCATTGCGTATTACTACATTCATTACCTTATCCCCTGTGCTACCTATGTATGTAGCCTTCTGTTGACATCATTGCCACCAGTATGCCAACATGTGCAGATGATACACTATGGTACTTACCATGGGTGTAGACAACAGGACATGACAATCACACACTTACTGCATCAGGCATGCTGTGATATACCCACAATTAATTCAGCACACAGTACTGTTAAAAACATGATACTATTACTACACATCTATGTGGTCACCCTGTGCATCAGCAACATGTTAACCTGTACCTGCACAGTTGTTACAGATTGCAGGAGGTGGCACAGTTTCATCATATGCACAGGGTGTGAACTTGGTATGCCTGAGTCAGCCACCAATACCACCAATTGACATGTATGTGTATGTGTGTTGGTGAGGGACAGCAGTAGAAGGTGGGGTAATATTGATGCAGTGTGTGTGTGTATGCGGTAGCCCTAGGTGTTGTCAATTCGCATGTGTGTATGGATGCACACAGTTCCACCTCATGGCTGCCATATACTGGTGTTTGTGGACAGCCACAGACTGTACCTGCCAGGTCATACAGATCAGTGTCTCTGGCCACGGACACGGTACCTGTGCCTTGCAGGGGTGCTACGGACCGTATCCAGTACCAACCCAGACTGGGTACTGTCATCAGAAGCAGGTGCTCATTGACTGGACACAGATCCCTGTTGGGCCCGGCCAGAGCCACGTGCACGTGGTCTCCTGGGGCGGTCTGATGACAGCACAGACCCAGCATATTTAAGCTGGTGAGCTTCTCTAGAATGCCCAAGTGGGGTATTGTTGTGAAGGCTTTTGCGAGGTCCAGGTAGGCTGTGTGAACCACCTTCCCCTCATCAATGGCCTCGGTGACTGTTTCAAAGAAATCAACCAGGTTAAACCTGGTAGTGCTGGTGTGCTCTCAGTAGCCCTGAACCAGGCATCTGTTACTGCACAGATATCGATGTTCTCCATGCCAAGGAGTGTTTTGGGTCCATGCATCTGGAGGTTTAGACTTCTGGCATTGGGTAGCATTACTCTTAGTTTCTTATCCCTTGTGATACCTATGAAGGTGGGTTTGTCATTTGAGCCTTGCCTAACATAGGCACTATGGGGTAGCAAGAGCCTTTGCCAATATCTGAAAGCCCAGGGGTGACAGGTGCAGGCCATCCCTAGCGAAGCAGGTAGTTCAACAGAAGATGAATATGTGAAGGTGTAGTGCCTGTGATTAGTTAGCAGTAGCATATATGACTGCTCACGTGGACACATGCCAGGTAAGTCATATGCACTGTGTCACAGGCAATGTACATGTGAACAGGACAAACAGTGACATCCTGTCAAGTGGAACATGGACATACATATAGTAAGCTATGCAGATGGCACTAGGAGTCCACAGAAGCTCTATAACTATGCATTGCAGGTGTGATCAGTATTCCAGGGTAATTGCAAGCAAACATGCATGCATACAAAGCTACAGTAAACAGGGCTGCATGTAGTCCATTGTACAACAAACAAGCTGTACCAGTTCCAGTAGGTAACACTGCAAATATGCAGGCACTATGCACATGTACATGGAAATACATGGGTCAGATGGCTAGGGTCCAGTCTCAGTGCACACAAGTGTACAGACCATGTACTGTCAGGATGTACAATAACTGGATGGAAACCCATGTGCTCATACCTGCAGTAATACACATGTCAAATAACAGACACTGAGCCTTCACTCAGTGGTTCCATACTTAGTAGGATGTATGCTACCTGCCTGCCACCACAGTATCCCTGACATATATGGGGACTCTCCCTCCTGTGACAGTTAGTTTTGTGTGTTGGGGCTGTCTAGCATGGTATGAGATGTGAGCATGCAGTGCTAGGGTGCTCCTGTGTGTCCTGTACCAGTCGTGTAGTACTGCACATATATCAACATCCACAAACATCTGCATTGCAGAGTCCAGTGTGGGCAACATGCCACTTGCAATTTACATGTCCATCATTGCGTATTACTACATTCATTACCTTATCCCCTGTGCTACCTATGTATGTAGCCCTCTGTTGACATCATTACCACCAGTATGCCAACATGTGCAGATGATACACTATGGTACTTACCATGGGTGTAGACAACAGGACATGACAATCACACACTTACTGCATCAGGCATGCTGTGATATACCCACAATTAATTCAGCACACAGTACTGTTAACAACATGATACTATTACTACACATCTATGTGGTCACCCTGTGCATCAGCAACATGTTAACCTGTACCTGCACAGTTGTTACAGATTGCAGGAGGTGGCACAGTTTCATCATATGCACAGGGTGTGAACTTGGTATACCTGAGTCAGCCACCGATACCACCAATTGACATGTATGTGTATGTGTGTTGGTGAGGGACAGCAGTAGAAGGTGGGGCAATGTTGATGCAGTGTGTGTGTATGCGGTAGCCCTAGGTGTTGTCAATTTGCATGTGTGTATGGATGCACACAGTTCCACCTCATGGCTGCCATATACTGGTGTTTGTGGACAGCCACAGACTGTACCTGCCAGGTCATACAGATCAGTGTCTCTGGCCACGGACACGGTACCTGTGCCTTGCAGAGGTGCTACGGACCGTATCCAGTACCAACCCAGACTGGGTACTGTCATCAGAAGCAGGTGTTCATTGACTGGACACAGATCCCTGTCGGGCCCGGCCAGAGCCATGTGCACATGGTCTCCTGGGGCAGTCTGATGACAGCACAGACCCAGCATTGCTGGGGCTGCTGCTGGCACTACGGGGGCGGCCGCGGCCCTGTTGTCGTCCGCAACAACTGCCAGCTGCTGCTTTTGCTGGCATACGGCCACGTCTACGCCTCAACCGCCCACCATCGCCCTGGCTCATGGACATGTAGTTGTGGAACCGGTCTAATATGTCCCCACAACATCTGTCTATGACATCGGTGAAATCACGGATGGCAGCCGCAATGTCACGCATACTGTCAGTCATGGCTGTGTGACATGCTGTCAGCTCCCTCAGACCCTGTGTGGTGTACTGTTCCATACGTGACTGTTCCTGCATGACAGCCCGAAACATAGCTGAGGTTGTAAGACCTCTGTGGGCACGTCTGACAGGGGCAGTATGCCCACGGATGCTCCCACGAGAACCCCTGGACATCTGTCTGTGTGGTACCATCTCTGAGCCATGCCCATGGTTGCTGTGTGGGGAGGCATGTGCCACAGATACCACATTACCCTGGTCAATGCCCACTGTATGCTGTCCATCACCTAGGGACATTGGTGACAAAGGGTGTATTGGCAGGATAACTGTGCACATTGATGGGGTCAACAGCTGTGTACTGTCAATCGGCTGACCAATGGCAGACCCTGGTATACTTTCCTGTGCCATTACACAGATGTCATCATTATCAGTACCCACGGCACCTGATTCAGGTTCCCTGCTACATGACACCAGAGCAGCAACAGAACCTGTGGGAGGGAAACAGGAAACACAGTTTACAATGTCTACACATTACCAGTGATGCACACATGCACATGCACACATGCACAGGTGCACACATGCACACATGCACAGGTGCACACATGCACACATGTACACATGCACACATGCACAGGTGCACACATGCACACATGCACACATGCACACGTGCACATGCACACATGCACACATGCACAGGTGCACACATGCACAGGTGCACACATGCACACATGCACACATGCACACGTGCACAGGTGCACAGGTGCACACATGCACACATGCACACATGCACACATGCACACGTGCACACATGCAAACATGCACACATGCACACATGCACACAGTTTCACACAATTGTACAGTACTCAGTATGCGTGATATCAACACACAGACACAGACACACATACATGCATACAAAGAGCACTACTAAGTGAGCCAAATAGTACTATTACTATCAACACTATTACATGAATTGTTAATACACACTCACCAGCATGGATAGGCTGCATTGCTGTTATACCAGAGGGTCCTGCAGATGTGAAGAAACTAATGTCAGTGGGCACAACTGTGCCATTGTTACTGAGTATGATACAGGTCAGTAGTACAACAGTTGCCTTTCACAGGTCAGCTGCTAATATTGAGGATATCACACTTGCACATTAAATACTATGGTGACAGCTACAAACCAAGGACACACCTCACACATGCATTAACTACCAGTGTACACAACAGTCAACTATACATATGGCATATTACCTGCACATTCACTGTCTTGCTGCTACGTGGCTCCAGCCTCCATCATAATGCATGTCTGCTGCTGTTGTTGTTGCTGGCGGACTGGAGCCACTACACTCATGAGTAGTCCCTCCAGTCTGGTGAGTGGGGGATGTGTAGCCACCCCACCACCTGTGGCGACCTGTTGCCTGTGGATATCCAACGCACGCTGATGGACATGTCTGATTAAATCACTGCAGTGATGTTGTACCTGCTCATATGTCCTATTATGTGTGCCTATGTCATTTACCCGACGGACAAGGTCTTGCCACAGTGCAGCCCTCTCCTGCTGATTCTGACTGGTGCGGGAAAAGAGTATTGCATAATCCCGCACCAGGCTCTGGTGTATCTCCTCATCCTCAGCTGTGGAGTAGGTGGGATTCCGCGGGTGGGCCATGTACCTGAGAAAGAAAATAACCTGATATCAGCAATATATGTCAGAAGAATTTGGCACACATACTACACATGCTACTCAACTGTTATGATACAACGTATCTCACATATGTAGCATCTGTCTGTCTATTGGTGGATACACATGTAAATGGCCAGGTATCAGTGCTCAGCCAGCAACTGTGCAACAGTACCTGGCACACTCCATACAACATACTACCAAACCCCAGCAGTCAGAACACTGATTCAGGTCAAAAGCACCTCCTCACTCTGGGGGTTTGTATCTAGGTACTGTATGGCCTACATCATCGACTACTGTGAGCTGACCACACACTGATTGCCTTGGATATACATATCCCACCTCCACCACCAGCACAAATGACTATAGTGCATAACATTACAGATGCAAACTTTACACTTTGTAACAGTGACATGGTATCCTTTCAGCCCACTGGGTCAGTGGCAGATACAACCCACAATGCTGACCCCTACACAATTGCTTTCTACAGACATCTCCGAGAATGCATGGATCATGCAATCCCATATATGACCAAGACACTCTCCACAAAGGGACAGCATCCTGTCTGGTGGACCCCAGCCATAGACAGATTGTATTACAGAATATGGAAGCTACTGCAAGACAGAGCATAATTCCATAAAGGGAGGGCATGTCTGAGCAGCACTAGTAAGGATCTATTTTCCATCATACAAACATCCATGGGCAACTTTGAGAGGGAAATCAAGAGGGACACTACAGATAACCAGAAGGCCTTCTTCAGTTATGTTAGCAACCTGGTCAGGATCCATCCTCTATGCCCATAGTTAGTACACAACAACACATATTTCACTGACACCACAGATATTGACAACATTGTGGCAGACAGGTTCAGTGCAGGTGTCACCCCACCCTCTCCCCAAAATAAGACATAGTTATCCCAGCTGACTGTAACCTCTCTGTCATCACAGATGTCCAGGTGAGAGCCACCCTCAGGACAGCAGAATACACAACATGAATGGGACCTGATGGTATCCCCAGTTGCATGCTACATAAACTCTGACAGGAGCTAAACACACATATAGAAGTGCTATGTAACACTAGCCTGACAACAGGATATGTACCTGTACACTGGCGCACAGCAGCAGTGGTTCCACTCCACGAAGGAGGCACCTCAACATACCAATACAATACAACACAATACATTACATTACAATACAATACTATACAATATGCTATTGCCCCTGGGACTACAGCAGCATACTGTTCTGCTACCCTGACCATTGTGACACATGTGGTGTGATGGTACCTGCTGCTGTCACACAGTTACACAGGGTGACTCATATGGCATATTACCTATCGGACTAACATTCAGCAGGGGTATGTGTGACATGTACTCATGGGGAGTCTTGCTTCTTAACACTGTGTGGTTTATTGCAGGGTATGTCTTATCTGTGGGTAGGAACTTTTACCTCCACATGTGCACTCTATTGCAGTGGCCCGGACGACACACAGCAGACATTTAGGTTGCGGATGATGTGAGGTGTTACTATGGTTGTTGGACATCTGTCATGGGTGTGACTTACATATGTAAATCCGGGAGTGGTAACCTCTATGTGGGTAGTATATGTGTACTCTGTGGTGTTGTCAGTCACTGTGCATTGGTAATGTGTTTGAGTGCATTGTCACAGTGTTGTACATGTCACTGTGTCCTTCTCCATATCTGTAGCTGTCATGTGAGGTCCATACCATGGCATCCATTATGTGGTGTGGAGGGGTACACCGACCTACATGTCCATAGCTGACACACCATGTCCGCTGACACATACCATGTGCAGGTATTCCAGGGATAGTGTGCCACTGTGAATATCATTGGGGCCACTATTGTACACATTTATGACCTTGTTCACCCCTGACACATGCAGTGGTGGGCAGCCAATCACATATCTGGTGGTTACTGGTGTAGGTGATTTGGAATGTGGTATGGTACTCCGGTTTTGACACTGGTGTTCACTCCATGCCTTTGTCACCAGGCACCTGTTGCAATACATCTGTACACATGTGCCTCACTCAGAATTTATATACATCTCTCTCTCTCTCTCTCTATATATATATATATATATATATATATATATATATGTATGTATATATATATATATGTATATATATATATATATATATATATATATATATATATGTCTGTATACATATAAACATATATATATATTGATGTACATATATTGCTATAGATGTGGAGGTGGGGGGCACAGAGGGGGTGTGAGTCACAGAGTGGGAGGGACAGGCTGTGTTGAAGGTCGTCATATACAGTCATACCTGTAGATAGTCAGATCAGTCTGTCTATGTATATGTATCTACATATATCTATATCTGTATGTGTGCATTACATAGATATGTTTGTACAATATTCTATCTACATCTGTCTGTGTATTCCTACATCTCTCTCTCTATGTATGTATACATATAGGCATATCATATATATATATATATATATATATATATATATATATATATATATATATATATTATATATATATATATATATATATATATATATATATATATATATATATATATATATATATATATATATATATATATATATATATATATATATATATATATATACACACACATACATATGTTGACATACATACGTATCCATATGTTAGACAGGTATATCAACATGTTTGTCTACCATACTGTATACACACACTAACATACTGCTAAACATACATAACTGTGAAACCTACTTTGTACATGGCACTACAACCTACAATCAACCAACATTGATATGTGCACATAGATGCTCCCACATACAAATGTATGTACAGCCTTCACTGATAGTTGCTGTATGTCCCCTGCCCTTTTCACATCTTCATATACATATGGATACAGACCAATGACACATATGGAGGGTTCACAGTATGTAGACCTTTATAGTATTACTTTACATTACCTGTGTTTGTCACAGCTGCTTGTGTTGCCGTCTGGTTCTCTGTCCTGCTGCTCCACTTCGCAGTTGTTAGCTTTCAGGTGGCTGTTGCTGAACAATTTGTTTGTGTCTGCTTAATTGAAATTTTCTCTGTCTCTGTCTCTCTCTCTCTCTCTCTCTCTCTCTCTGTCTGTCTGTCTCTCACGTCCTTCTCAGGGTGCAATGAAAGTATTGCATGTGTGGACTGGGAGTACAGCATACTTTTGTAGGTATCTGCATATGCCCATGTGATGGCCTCTGCACCAATTGTTAGCCAGCATTTGCTAATTGCATGCAGCCAGTTGTGTACTGATTGCAGTTCTCACTATGATTTCAGAACAGTGCTATAAAAAGGTATGTGAGATAGGCATAGCCCTTTCAGATTTTCAGGGCAAGGACCATGCTGTTATGCTGTAGACAATGTTCTGTGAGTGTAAAGGTTGGTATCTCTCTCATATTTCCAGGTGTGTTGTAGATTAACATTCCTCCATTCATTTCTCCAGTTTCCTGTACTAACTGTGTATGTACACTGACACCTACAACTACTACTACTGTTAATGTGTGTGTGTGTGTGCTTTCCTTTCACTTTTGCTTGCACTTTGTTGCTAAGGCTTCAATAGTTGCCCTTTACAGTCACTACTTGTATGCCTGCTAGGTGTCCTGACTGTAGTGTGCTGCTGTAGCTTTCCTATTTTCCATGTACATTCACACCTTGGAATGCTTGCTATATCTGCTAGAGTGTTACAGCATGCAGTGTGGTCTGGCCATGGTGTGGGCCTTGACATCTATTAGGGTATTTGAGTATGCTGCTGAGCAGGGCCCAGAGACTTTCAGGTTCATCTGTTATGTGCCTCATGGAATGGTACATATCAGTGGGGTACACCCATTAAAATGTCTGGTATGCTGCAGTTGTGACTGTGGGTTAGCATGAGCATATGTATTACTACCCTTTCTCTGCCATGTAAGTGATGAATACTTTCAGGACTCCATAGTTACCATTGCATGTGTTACACCTTTCTACCTACTGTTTGTACATTTCACATGGAGTCTGTGGGGCATCCCTGTAAGTCATTCACTGTTGCTATGTCTAGGCTCTTAACTATTCAAATATGGTGGCGTCAGACCCATCATGTGTACAGATATTTGCAGGTTGTCCACATTTCTGCCTCATATTTTGGTCAATATCTCATGCACACCTTTTTCTGGCAAATCACTCTGGGCTCAAGTCAGAATATGGTGACAAACATTCAAGTTTCAGACTGCATACCCTTCCAAACATCCCACAAAGTGCAGACCCTGTTACTCTCTGAACTGTCTGCGTTTGTTGTAACATTATTTGTAATGTGTCCCTGGTTTTGGGCCTTTGCTCCACATATTTTATTACTTGGTCCAGATGTGTTCCTGTAAGAGGTTGTGGGGTATGGGCAGTGCTTATCCTGCTGTGAGTATGTGTGTGGCTTGCAAGGTGCTATAGTGACATTATTACCTACTAGCTTCCAACTAGCATGGCTGTTTCTGTTCACACACTACTATTATAGAAATCCACTAGTTTTGATAGTAATTCTAAATGACATGCTTTGTGTACTACACATCTATATTCCCTTTACATTCATTCCTACTATTACATGATATATTTATTTTAGCACAATGTTCTTGTATAAGAGTCATGGCTTAGTGGTTAGTCATGCAGACTACTGTTTCCAAGGTCCTGTGTTCGGGACTCACAGTGGGATTTTATTTTGCTTTTGAACTGAGTACAGGACCTGTGAATCAAAGTGACTAAGGCACTTTTAAGCAGTTGTAACCGGGTTAGCGCTGGTTTGCGCGGAGCTCAGGCATGCGCACTGGCAGTTAGCTCCACGCACACCCGCTTACAACCGCTTAAACGTGCTTACTCTTGCAAGACACCAGCTATTTTCTTTGAAAGAAAAGAAAATGGGGAGACAGGAAAGTGGTGAAAAAGGGGTCACAAAGAGGGTAAGACAGTAGGGAAACAAGCTTGGGATGTGCAGGGGGGATGTAGGTAAGGCCCATAGCTGCCCATTTCTTCATCAGCAACAGCTGTGCATATGTATGTAATTTGGTGTGACATTTAAAACCTTCCACCCCTGAGAGAGGTGTCAGGACAACAATAATACTTGTTGTACAGCCAATTGTAATTGATAGGTTCCATGTCCTGCAGACATGTGTGCGGAATGGGCAGCTATGTATGGGGCGTAATTTTTTTGTGGGTACAGAGTGCCCTTTTTTTTTTTTTTCAGGTGAGAGTGGTATGTCAGGTGAAGGAAGTCGGTACAGCTGGGGAGGTAGGTTGGGTAGGTAAACAGACAAGACAAACAAGACGCATACAGGGGCAGTGTATGACACGTGTGGGGGGGTTACGCAATTGACGGGGACAGAGGTTTGGATATCCAGAGCCCATGAGCCCACAGATGGCAACAGTGGAACTGATATCCCCACCCATAGGCAGTTGCCACTGTTCCTTCACTGCCCAGGATGGGGCTGTGCTGGGGGCTGTGTAGGCGGGGCAACAGGCATGCCCGTTAGTTGCGCCACCTGTGCCTCGAGCTGGCGTAAGGGCTCGAGAACAGAGTCCCGAATCTCCCTATGCACCACAGTCCAGACGCTATGGAGGGTGAGTGGTGGTTCTCCTCCGGCCACACTTGCAGAGGGGGGGGCGAGCCCCATCCCCTTCAGCGCTTCCACCCGCAGGTGGCACAGGGCCACCGGAGGAGGGTCTGGACTTGGCACTAGTGCCAGGTGCACTCACCAGCTGAGGTGGGAGAGGTGAGTCCGCTGGAACCCGCCTTCCCTGTCATCCTATGTTTTGCATTATGTCATGACAGTTTGGGTTAGTGACATATAATACCATTCACAATTAGTTGTAACAGCATGCATTAGTATTCCCATTAACCAAACACCCAGTTATTCACACCATTGAACAACGTGCATAACACATGCATAATTTGAACAGAAATACACAGTCCAACAACATGCAGGGTTAATTGATAGCAACAGGCCATCAGGTGTGGATGTATGAACAGGGCAGATGCATCAACGGACATGCAAATATATATGACCCAACAGGACAAACGTCCAGGGGTGTTAATTGTGATTGCACATACCATTTTCACGTGGAATGGGTTATATGTGGTTATAGGGTGGGGTAAAGAAAGTAATATTAACACCTTCGAATAACAATACATATGCTGTACATTTCTAATAGCTACAGTTATATACACACTACTGTTCTAACTACAGTTTCCTATATGATAACTATTTCAACTTGGTGATAGGACTGTTACTGCAACATCAATATACATTTTATGGTTCTTCATACACATTCATATCTAGCTTTGTTCAGCTACATCATCCTGCTACATTTGCTTTATATAGCTGTAGACAAGTGTGGATGTTTGGTATATCAGAGAATCATCCTATCTGCATATTGCAGACTGACAGCAACATATCCAGATTTTGGGATACACATTCCAGATGCAGCAACACTTTGAACAGATTTTGCTGTTTGGTTTTGAAGTAATATTGGAATACACATCTCCATAATATCAGCTAGTTTAATTTCTTACATACATAATTAAATGTTACTTACTCAGTAGTGGGGCGTTGGGTGTTTGCCGGGCCTCCTGGATCCAAAGGTTCAGTTGGTCCTGCTTGCATCTCTTCAGGTCCGTATGGTGGTGACGGACCTGCTCACCAGTCCTTGGAATCCCTGTGGCACTGGTGAGATCATGAGCCAACCGGTCCCACGCCTCGGCCCTGTATGCTCCCCAGAGGACCTGGCCCTGCATGAGTTGGGCCTCATGATTATGGACTAGGAGCCAGACCATGTACCTTGACTCCTCAATACCTCACCTCTGTGCTCGAAAGCAACTACCCTCTCCTACTCCTGTCATTCTGCCTGCAGGTCAGTTCTACAATCGTTTATGCTGTGTATTCCCGCCTATGGGGCTTATATAGTCTGTTTTTCCCGCACATATCTGTGATTGGCCATTTTGGAATTGTATCAACTTCAGTAAACCTGCATTGTCATGCTCTAGCATTCATTCCTATATATATAGCTTTATTGCATTTTAAAAAGGTACTGTCATCATGGCTTAGTGGTTGTGCCTTGACTTATGGTGTATAGTATCTGGGTTCGAACCTGACACACTTTTTTATTTTTCATGACTGTCTAGACATGCTGAGGGGTGTGTCTGTGTAAAGGCAGTTTTGATACGGCTTGCTCAACGTTGCCTGTCGGTTAGCTCGTTTGCGCGGTGCACAGCTCCGCGCAAACGGGGTACACTGCTTTAAGTCTCATTTGGCTATCGGCAAGCATATTACGCTCAGCTCAGTTAGGGGCACATAGATTTAGCATGTTAGACCACTGCTCAGCTACGGGCACTCATTTTGCGCCAGTTAAACCACTGCTCATCTACGGGCACATGCACTCACTCTGTTAAACTGTAGCTCAGCTATGAGCACACCTGGCATTTTTTCTTCTTTTGTTACCTCACATGTCTTCAATATAAATGGGCTATTTCATTACATTTTACATAAATTGTGGTTTTATGTGTACATATTTGTCAGGGACTTGTTTCCTGCTTATTTTGAAAAAAAAAAAAAATTGGTGTTGTGGGGGCTCGAACCATGAATGCCTGCTCTTCAGCCAACATCTCTACCTTTACGCTATTGCTTCATGGCTTATTTTGCATATTTACTTCTTATATGCTTTCCCACTGACTGCTAACTGTAGCTGCGCTACGGCACGCATGGCAAACGAGCGCACTCACGGTTAAACATCTTTACAATTTAAAAAAATATATAACATGTTCATTTATATATATTTTATGTTCATAGTCTGTGGGGGCATGTGTTGTGTTGTGTTTATTCACATTTCCGTGGACTCTGTTGTGGGTGTTTACTTTGGGCACTTTTACACTTCTGGGGGCGTGTCCACTTGCAGGGCTCAGCCTACAGACACGCCCCCTACTGTCTTACACGGACCGTGTTAGACTTAGGTGTGATTCAGCATGCTCTCATGAATATGCAAAGCATGCTGACATCACTCCGTTTAACTGCAGCTTCTGTGTAAGAGTTATAACTCTTACACTGAGGCTTCGTGAATCCTGGGGAATGTCAGTCATACTTTGGTAAGAAAAGAAAATATATCAAGTAAGATTCTACAGTTATAAGTACCCTTTCAGATGACCAAGCCTACAGGGGATCAGAGCTGCAGCATGTGATCAGAGAGGAATTTGGGGAGTTAATAGTAGTATGGGTAGGATTATGTGATACAAGGGCATAACCATGTACTAAGAAGGTGCGATTTGAGGGAGTTTTTGAATATGGATGTGGAGGGGGCAATGGACACAGATAGGGGAAGAGAGTTCCAATTTCTGGCAATGGTGTGGGAGTAGAGCGCTTTCCCTGCATTATTGATAGCCTTGGTGATGGAGAGGAGAGATTTTTGACTGGATCTTAGGTATCGGTTTGTAGTATAGATAGTAAGTAGGTTGGATAATGAGGGTTTTTTTCAGGATATTTGAGTATATTGTAGGCTGTGCCCAGCTGGTGATAGTTAAGTAGCTGTGGTAGCTCAAGCCATTTTAGTTCTTTTAGTGCAGCACAGTGATGGGTTCTATAAGTTGAGTTAGTAACAAACTTGGCTATTTTATTGTAGCATGATTCTAGTTTATCTAGGTCACATTGTCTGATTTGGGTAAAGATTGGTGCTGCGTATAATAGAGTTGAGAGGAGGTGGCTTTGTGCAAGAGTGACTCTTGCTTTTTGTGAGAGAAAGGACTTATGCCTGTATAGGGAGCCTAGTTTTTTGTGGACTAGTTTTATGGTATGTGAGATGTGAACATCAAAGTGGAGATTATTGTCTATTTCAATGCCCAGAAGTTTGTTGTGGTTAGAAGGGGAGATGGTGGTGCCGTCCTTAGATGTTATGATAAAGGAGAGTTTTTTTTATCTATTAGGGGTAAATAGTAGCAGTTTTGTCTTTTTGGGATTTAGAATTAGTTGGATCCCAGATATCCATTTTTCTACTGAGATAAAGGTATCTTGAGTGAGTGTATGTAGGGTGGTGGGAGATGAGGCGGAGCAGATCAGAGTTGAATCATCTGCATATTGTATGAGTGTGGCATGTTGTGTAGAGCCTTTGAGGTTATTTGTGAAAATAGAGAACAACAGTGGGCCCAGTATAGAGCCCTGTGGGACACCTATGGTGGTTGGAAGTTGTGTAGACAGAGTTCCTTTCCACTGGACTGATTGTTGTCTGTCAGACAAGTAGCTACTGAACCAGGCTATGGTAGAGCAGGTGAAGGATAATGATGTTAGTGAGTCTAGTAGAATGGAGTGGGAGACCATATCAAATGCTTTTGAGAGGTCTAGGAAAATGGCTGATACATATTTGTTATCATTCCTGTGAAGGTTTATATAATTAATGAAAGATAGAAGGGCTGTGGTAGTGCTGTGATGTGGACGGAAACCGTGTTGTGTGGTAGATAGTAGATTGTGTGTGTTAAGAAATGTCATCACTTGCAAGTGGATGCATTTCTCAAGAATTTTGGATAAGGGGCAAAGGATGGCAATAGGTTGGTAGTTGGAGAATTCATAAGAATTACCTCCT
The DNA here is from genome assembly GCF_019279795.1 of Protopterus annectens. Classification (NCBI taxonomy): domain Eukaryota; kingdom Metazoa; phylum Chordata; order Ceratodontiformes; family Protopteridae; genus Protopterus; species Protopterus annectens. Next base: position 1,484,116,783 of record NC_056744.1, on the reverse strand, counting down.
TTATGGAGAGGAATGATGCGAGATACTTTCCAGAGTTTGGGTATGTAGGATTCTAGTATGGAGGGGTTGATATGGATGGAGATAGGATATGATAAGGAGTCACTAGCCATTTTTAGGTATGCAGCAGGTATGTTATCATCTGCTAGTGTGGTTGGCTTTAGTTTTAGGAGGAGTTTTTTGATAGTTGAGGTGGGCACTGGTTATAGGCTGAAAGAGGGGGTGGTGTGGAATAGGTTAGGTTGTGACGGAGGTAGACTATTTTTGGTTATTTGACTGGACAGGGCTAAGATGGATTTAGTAAAATGGTTATTAAATTGAGAAGCTATGTCTAGGGTATTGTTAGTAGAGATGGGTGCTGGGGTTGTGGTTTTGCCTGGCTTTGGTAAGGAGTTAATGGCATGCCAGAATTTTTGTGGACTATTTGAATATTTCCTTTGGGCGCTAAGAAAATAGTTTTGTTTGTTTATTTTGGATTCAGCCTTGGCCTTGTTTCTAAGCTGTTGATAGTATTGTCTGGAGCTAGGAGTTTTGTCAGTTTTCCAGATTTTCCAGGCTTTATCTCTAGCTTTTAGTAAGGCTCTGGTGTCCCTTTTTAGCCAGGGTGCATAGTTAGCTTTAACTCTGATCTTTCTGCTGGGAGCTAGACTATTAAGGATGTTAGAGAAGGTAGTATTGAAGTAGTCTACTGCCTGGTCTAACCCGAGTGTCCGTAGTGGTTCCCAGTTGCAGTGGCTTAGGACAGTATTTAGGTATCATGGGGTAAGGTTACGGTCATCTCGTACAAATTTGTAGACTACTGATATGGGGTGATTGGAGTGTTTTGGGAGTAGGAAGGTGGGGAGATGATCACTTAAGTCATCTGGGAGGCAGCCTACTGTATAGTTTTGTTTGGGATAGTTGATTAGTGCCCAGTCCAGTATGGATTCTCTCTTTGTTTTCTCATCTATTCTAGTTGGTTCTTTAATTAGTTGAGAGAACCCATATAGATTGATATGTGTAGAGGGGCTGCTGGAGTTACAGGTTGCCCAGTCAGTGTTAAGGTCTCCTAGTAGGCTCGTTTCCTGAGGTAGATTGTCCTTTGTCCAGTGTAGGATGTCTTTTATTATGAGCGAGTTGTTGCCTGGAGGTATGTAGCAGCATATTATATTGATCTTCTTGGTGTTTTTCAAGTGCGATAATGCTTTAGCTAAGCACATTAATATTAACCCTGACCATTCCTTTCATTTCTTAGCTATAGATCAATTGATGTATGATAGTAGAGGGGTACCCACTTCTATATTACTTGAATGTCGTGAACTTGAATGGCAATTGTTATTAAATGCTTTTTGTTACCCTGGTCTTAATGACAATTGTAACATTACTTGCCTTTTGAAATTTAAGAGTTGCTTGAGATAATAAGAGTTTAAAAATAATTTTTTTTTCTTAAAAACTCAACATATTATTTAAAAAAGTTACCATACCTAAACACTTATTATTATTAGTGTTAACATCATTTTATTCAACATGACTTAACTGACAGTTTGTTCTTTTACTTTTCGGTGACTTTATAACAGTTTCATACTTTATAGGTAATATTGTCACAATAAGATTGTTTACTACTGGTACACTAGTATCATAAATATGACTGTAGCGTTGGTATTATTTGTGTGCGCACTTG
>NC_056744.1:1484095126-1484110126 GCF_019279795.1 Protopterus annectens | reverse complement strand
AAATACAAGTCTTGCTTACCTCATTCTTAACTACTGAGGGTTTAAGTACTAATCAACTGCTCACCCTCTGATGTTACCATATGTATCTGCAGTAAACTCTCTCTTTCCCTGTCATCCAGATCTTATCAAATCAAAGTATCCAGTTTTATTACTCACAGATATCTGCTACTGTATTATAATGGAGTTATGCATATGTACTGTATTGAAAACTGTTGTTTGATCCTATGTCTCTGTACTGCAATTGCTATCCTATGTGACTTCATTTCCCCAGGGCCTCTGCTGTAAAGTTTTTTTTTCTTTTGCCCAGGTGGATTTTCTTGATCAACAAATAGAAATAAATAAATGAATATTTGTAAGTCACATGCATTGGACTTATTAGTCTCACATTGTGAAGGTTACCCAGATGATTATAACATTATAAATGTGTGTACCTGCTCAGGTTGGATTAGAAGACATACTTAGGTGAATTTGGAAGTAGGACAGATTGCCTCCTATAAATGCACTAACATGAGTACAATTAGGATTTTGTGAGTCATGGACCAACAAGCATACTAACTTCCAAAGTGTATCTCTTCATCCTCCCATGGGTAGCCCCCATCCAAAACTGTGCATGGTTATGGACAGTATGCCTTATCCATACTGAAAATAAATTACAGAGAATATTATGCAGAGCACCAATTTATCAAACTAGTCATTGTGAAAGAAAAAAATGTCAAAATAAATAACCCCCAAACAATGTTTTTAAGTCACTGATAACACATATAGTGGCGTAGAAGACAACATGGGCAACAAGAAAATTACAAAACATCTTGCTATGAGACTGCTATGCAACTGTCTGACCTAGTGCGCCTTGTTTAACTTTACAGCCTGAAAAATGCACCAGTACCTTTTTCATTTTAATTTTTTGTACATCTTATTGCACAAAACAAATATTTATAGCTATACACTATTGTACTCATGGTGTTTGCCTGGTCACACCCTTTTTTTACCATGTTCTTTTATTCTGCATCAGTAGACTTTATAGGAACTGACACTTTAAGTCGACAACTCAGCAGAAAGATGTCTCCAAATATTTCACACAGGCAAAACATTTGTTTACTTTTTATTTGTTAACTATGTAGATGGGCTGTTTCACAGATCCTTTTTAAACACAATATGGGCTATCTGGCAGTACAAACAGGATTTAGTTAGTATATAAAATATAGTGATTTACAACATTGTATAATTATATTTCTCCGGTTAAGTTTGACAATAAACAACAAGAGTGGCACACAATGCTATTGTAAACAGTGGTTTTATAGACAGTTTTACTAAGTAAAATATATCACTTTGTTTAGAGATGAAGATTGTTTGTTACTATATATGACACTTGCCATAGTTAAAATTATTAAAGTGTAGCCATTTCACTGTCTTTGACATGTTATTCTGCATTTATACACTTTAGCAAACTCTCTGACAATCCGTACTTACAGCTAACATTAATTTTACTCATATACATGTGCAGTCTTCTTTACTCTGTCAGCTAGTTCTGAAATGCTTACATTTAGTTAAGTCAGTACAGTATTAATACATTAGAGGTATACAAAAACTGAAGCAGTATACATATGTATGACTGCTGTTAGAAGAGTAAGTAACTTACATGGTTGGGATACATACAGAGATTGTATAGAGAAAGAGATTACCTAGAATAGTAAAGCATGGATATGCTTATAGGTAAATGATTTACAGTATAAACAGGTAAGGGGACAAAAGAGAAGGCATAATATTGACAGACAAAATATTTGTTAGTGATATCTGTCTGGAGACAGATGGTCTGTGTAAAGAAAACCATAGGTGGGTTGAATTCAAGTCTTGAGGCAGGATGTTCATTTGGTATATAGACTGCAGTAGGGGGGTTGAGTGTTTGGTGAGGGTGGTCACAAATAACACAACACTATTCTGGATATTGCCATGGATTGGGGTTATTTTGGTTGGAGGTAGGCTTCAGTCTGTCCCCAATACACATGCAGACCCAAGCAGGTTACATGTTGCTTTCTGTTTCCCTGTTCGTTAATACTATGTTAGTACTTCTGAATCAGGATTTCTGAGATATCTGAAAGTAACCCATTTGGATTTTGTATTTTATCATCAATGGCAGCCTGTGTAAGATTGTAAGATAGATATAAATATATATATATATATATATATATATATAAATATACGATATATGCATATGTATGCATGTGCATATCTGTGTGTCTGTATAACTCTGCATACGACTGCATAGGACTTCATAAAAGCAAAATGTCATGTCTATAAAGTTTTCATAAACATATATGCAGGTAGTTTTTGGATACAACCAAAACTGTATCTGACTCTCTGAAGACCTGTGACTGATTATTCCCATCCGAGAATTACATCAGTTAGAAATAATGCTTGTCTGTGTCTAGACTGCAGTCCTCAAGAATTTATTACATTACATTACATTCTTAGGAACTGTAGCCTCAGCCATCCTTTCAGTTTTCCCCAAAGAAATGTTTGTATCAAGGCATGGATCACAGAAATTGTTTGATTGTCCTACAAATTTAAATATTTCAAATATCTTCTCACCAGATAGTATGATCACTGAGTTGTATGGTCTATGAAGCTCTGGGTGCAGCAATGTTTGGTAAACAGTAAGAAGTTCCACCAGTAATATCTTTCACTCACTGTTCTGTTGTATCTCTGACTGAGTCATGATAAACTGTCCTACCCAGTGGTTGTACTACAATTTTTTTCTTCACAAAAAATGTTGCAACATCAGTCTGACATATAATTTGATGCTAAGCAGACTTTATTCAATGCATATCTAAATGACGTGCAGTGCTCTCATGTTGGTGGTAGTGGAGGAAAAAACAAAATACTGCATGTACGATTTTGTTAAGATGTATTGATAGCAGACTAAACTACAAGCTAATATACACTTTATGTCACTCAGTAATGTCACTCACATTATCTAGATTGTATATTTTAATAAAAGGGTAAAGCAGAAGTAGTGCAGATGTGAAAAAAAAGTTTAATGCTTAAAATCTTAAATCTACTAATTATCTGGCATCTGCTACTAGCTATTTTTTCATATTTTGATTAAGGAATGAGTGGAGAGTGCTTCCCTGAGAGTGAGAGTGAGTTTGAGTAAGAAAAGGTACAGCAGCCAGTATTATTAGATAAAGTTGCACAGCTTAAAACTCATTTTTTTTTTCCAAACAATTGTCAGCATAAAGTTATTGTTAATGCTGAGTTAGAGTATCCTATGCTTTCATTATTGCCTGTAGGGGCAGTTGGATGATTTAATTCCTTATTTGTTTTTGCTTATATGGGTGGTAAATAAAATCACTCTTTTGTGTATTGTGTTTTATAGGTGCAAATATCTATCCATCTGCCTTCTATTGCAAGAATTATTATGATGCTTGCTGGCTAATTTATATTTTATGCATGAAATGTTATGACTGCAAAACTATAGTTAAGTCATGTCATCTGTACCAGCTGTACTGGTAGTTAATTACTTTACTGTTTAATTTTTTTTATCTCTTAACAGTTTATGTATTTTAGTAGAAACAAAAGCATATAGGCAAAGCTTCCCATCTCAGTGTCTCCAACAGAAGGGGTTATCTGATGTATTTAGGTACAGTTGTATTGCGCTGTTTCATAAGTAATATATCCCATAATGCATAATTGACTAACACCTATTTCAGCAATACAGTGCAGTTGCGCACAAAAAAATAGAGTTCAATGACAGCAAAGCTTGGATTTTTGAAAATATTTTCTCTTCCTATTGGCAATCTGATAACCTTTGAAGAAAACAAATAGGGGTTAACTATAGGAGGACTGCAGTGTTAATGAAAACATATTACTCAAGATGAAAAAATAATCAATATAGAGAGGAAGTACCATATCTTGCAGATAAGTGACAAATGCAATTATCTTTTGCATATGCAATATGTTTTACTCCAGCTGACACAGTGGGTAAAGAACATACATAGCCCTTTAGTGACATTCTAATGATGTGTAAAATACCAGCATACTGTGATAATGATAACTGACATAGTTATATAATAACACCCTGACAATGTGTGGTAGCACAGAATAGGGTGATGTCAATAGCAGACATATTCATTTAATAACACCCTTACAATGTGTGACAGTAAAGCACACGGTGATGTTATGAATAGACATTGCAATATAGTAGCACCCTAATGATGTGTAATAATACAAACCACAATAACCTATAGTAATGCCTGAATGATATGTAACAGTGCAGCATGTGGTGCTGCTAAGAACAGACAATGTCCCCTAGTAGCACCCTATGATAGCTGATAGCACAGGACACAGAATAAGACACATTATAACAAACAGAAAAAAAACACATATTTAGTACATAAACAGCAGAAATAAAGCAACACTGCTCGAATCTATAAACTTATTCATACAACAATACAATGAAGCATAGATGAAACAAAACATAATGTAGAGCGGTGATAGATACAAAAATATACAGTGTCTGTACAGCAGATGACAGTCAAATCAAAGATATTTTCTTGTCTTTTCAAGACATTTATTTGCGTATTGAGACTTTTTAGATTCCTTTCATAATGTAGCCCAACAACATTTCCAAATAGATTGCTAGAACACTGTCTCTACCCAGTTATACAAGTTTTTTCACATTACAATCAAGTTGGCCAGTGTGCTGTTCCAGTTTTTAAATATATCTTGTCTTGTTGTAATGCCTATTTCAGCCATTGATTATGGAAGTTCAGCAGTAAATTTTATTTCTAATACATTACTAAAGTTGCACTGGAAGGTACTGGGGTTTGATGATTGAACACGTAAAGCTGACTAAGACTCATATTTTCATCTGTCAGGACTATTCAAAGGGGTCTACTTTGTTTCATTGAAAGCTCATTTCACTGAATTTCAGTTCAACTTGTCCAAATTGCTGAAAGCTGAAATTACGGAAAGCTCATTTCACTGAACCTCATTTCACTGAAGTGAAGTACTGGTACTGTGTAGAGTACTATAAGGCAAGTAAAAGGTATATGCCCTTTTCCCCATTGTAGTGCAATCCTGGAGTTAGTGTATATAGTTAGGGGTGGTGTGTGGCCCCCATCTAGTTTGGTTTTATATTATATTTCACCGAAAGCTTCAAAACAATACATTTTAAACTATAGACATGCACACTTACAACACCAATGACTAACTCTTTCCAGAAGACAATATAAACCCAAACTAGGTGAGGGGCTATGCACTCCATACCCCCTTAACTATGTATACTAACACCAGGATTGCAATGCAGTGGGGAAAAGGGCATATACCTTTTACTTTTCTTACAGTACTCTACACAGTGCCAATACTTCACTTCAGTGAAATGAGATTTGGTGAAATGAGTTTTCAGTAATTTGAGCTTTCAGCGATGTGGTGAGGGTGAACTGAAATTCATTGACATGACCTTTCAATGAAACAAAGATGTCCTGGTATATTTGGAATATGTAGGAGGCAGCTTAATGCCATGGTGAAGATCTAGGGGATTAACTGTGAAGAAGCATATCATTTGAGTGGCATGACATCTGCATTTATGTGAAATTACTACCAGATGTGGTACAGAAAAGGGGAGACAGAGAGTGGGCAGTGGCATGGTGAATACTTACTACCATAAACACTAATGTGGTGCAGAAAATGGGAGAGACAGCGTGAGCCTTCAGTGTCATGGCGAATACTTACTACCATAAATGCTGATGTGGTGCAGAAAAGGGGAGAGAAAGTGGGCAGTGGAATGGTGAATACTTACTACAATAAAGAACATTTGTGAAAGAACATTTTGGCTTGCTGAAGGAACTGTTTTTCTCTGGATTGAGATAAAGAACAGACAAAGAAGGCTTCAATACAGTAAAATAATTATTTATCAAGGAAAAAGTTTTGATACTATAAAAGTGGTTGTAAAGAATTTTTGGTGGACAGTTGGTAATGCGAATGTGTCTGGCAGTTATATTTGTGTTATAAAAATAAATGTTTATAATCTCAAGGTAGTGCTTGGTAAGCTGGTTTCAATAAATTTGTCATTATGTGAATATACAGCTGTACATTCAGTTTGTGGATCTACTAATAACTTGCCTCCTGATAATTTCAATTTAACAAAGACTGTCTTTTTCATGAAAAGAAGGATAGAAAAGAAGCAAGGATGGCTTTCATCTTTCAGATTATACATTAATCTGCAGCCTTACTTTTTAAACAGATATTATTGAACAATTGAATGCACTAAACATGAAGCTGCAGGTTTTAGAACAGGAAATAACAGATGTATGTAATGTTTAGGCATTCAGAGCCATGATTACTTAGTACATACACAGCTGAATACCTACAATGTGGATAATTTCTGACTCTGAATCCCTTAGGGAACATTAAAACCAGATCATTGAGAGAATACAATAAAATAATTTTAGACTTCATTATCCAGTTTGCTAGGACATTGGAAAAGTTCGCTGCACCTGACATGTGGCTCCATTTGTTTGCTACATAATTCACTGTGGATACAAAGAGTACTGCAGAGGGTATGCAAAGGAAGTTGTTGTAGCTTCATCCAGATATGTTTTTGAATCAGAAGTGTATGTATTTTATAATCACAGAATTTTATAAGATTGTTTCACTTGAAAGATATCCAAATGTACTCTTTGATTATGCAGTGCTCAGAAGTCCATTTATTTGTTAGCAATTCTTTTCATCTGTAAAAAGTAACACATCAGTATTAAGGTCATTTTTCAGTGGTGAACATTTATAAACCACTATGATTGCTTTCATGTCACGATCTCAGAACCAATACTGATGGGTTTGTTGATATAAAATGTAGTCCAGCTAAATCATTAACATGAAGGGCAAGGACAGTGACAAGTAAAACAAGAAACCCCATTTTCATGAGATAAAGTTGGAAATTGCAGTCATTTTCTCACTGAACTTAACCCAAAGAAGGAAAGGCTGAAAGGCTGATCTTTTGTATTTTCTATAAATCCACTATACTGACAGGCCTCAGTGTTTTATTTTAGCCCTTGGAGTTTACAGCACCATGTTTTATGGACTCTATTCTCATTCTTCAATTATTCCTGGGGCCGTCTGTGCAATTTTCAGTTACAGCTTTGTTGTAATTTTAGTGCATCTGTCAATAAACAAAATTAAATAAGTACTGAAAAGTAGATCAAAAATGACAGCTTTGTAAGTACTAAATATATGAAGCAATACAAGTGTTGAATGAGTCCCCCAGCCTAAAATACCAAATTCCATAAAAAAATTATATTTGTCTAGTACTCACAGAAAATTGGGGAACAGACACTGTCCTTAAAGAGACTTCAATGAATAAAAAAGTTTCCTCAGTTATGATACCACTACAATTCAGCAATAACAGATAAGTACAGTTACTTAGATTAATAAACTTAATTAAATAATTATATAACTAAATGTGTCTCATTATTGTGCTCATTGTCATGTTCTTCCCATTGTCATTTGAGACCCTTGTCCAAATTAATGCTGTCTTGTTGCTATAAGGGTCAGTCATTTCCTTTGCTTCCTCCTTCAGGCTGTACAAAACAAAGGGAGGTGGTGGCCACCGTAGAACAATTCTGAGCATTAGACATACAGACAGACAAGTATGTGCTTCATTTACCTTAATGTTTAGCATTGTTAGCACGTGCAAACCTTCTTGCATTTCTATTTCTAAATTTTGTCTAAATATATCTGACGCTGTGGACACATGTACCTGGTGTATCATATCCATGCTATAGAGATGTACAGCAACAGTAACATCCAATCTATGTATCAGTTTGTCTTCTGAAGCCTTTCATGTACCCTGTTGGAGGGACATGTCCAAGTACTGCAATATCTATCTACTATAATATGTCCATATCTTGTGTATTCATGTCATACTGATGCATGCGTGTTAACTCTGTAACAGTGAGGCATGATTACAGTATCACTTTATGCTACATTAAATATCGGTTTCAGCAGTGGTATTTAATACCAGTACGGCTGTGCATGTCTATTTCTTGACATTTCTATGTTGTATAAAATGCTAGGCTTTCTTGGAGAAGAAGATCAATTAGCCAAGACATGCTTGAAAAGTATTTGAAAATACTGAAGGCATACAGCATGTTATTAAAAGAAGTATATACAATTAAGGGACATTCATACAAACAAAAAGGTGTGCATTGGTGAACTTGAAACACTGCCCTACAATTAGGTCCATTATTTTTCCTACAATAGCTGCATAACTAATGATCATGTGACCACTACTGCATTAGGCTCAGAGCACAAGCATGTGTCAGCCATGGAAGAGACACTGTGTCATATAATATAGTCTATCCATGCAGGACACTCCCTAGATAGATGGAAATTTTGACAAGATTTCTGGTTTGGTCCTATCTCCCTCTGTAATTGTGTGCCACAGGATCACAGCAGTAACAACAGTAACTCTACAAGCTGAATTGTTTTCAAAAGTTATACATACATTTCAACTGTTTTAAATATTTGTTACTTAACATTGACTAAACCAGCACCTTCATCCTAATCTTTACAGTGATCTGCTCTTGTATACAATTGCAACTCCTGCTTATCTATATATTCATGTCTGAAGTTGCTGTTCTTCTTCCGATTTTTCCCAGTTAGGGGTCGCCACAGTGGAACTCCGGTCCTCTAATGATTGACAGTAGATTTTTACAGGTGCCGAGGTGCCAGCCTGAAGCCCAACCTTCAACTAAGGCATGCCCATCATGCATGTCTTTCAAACACCACCCAACCATGGGTAGGATATGAAGACTCCACACAGAAGGCACTCCAGCTGAGAATCGAACAGGAGAACCTCTTGCTGTGAGGGGACAACACTACCGCTGCACCACCGCGGCTTCATCTATTCATGTCTGAAGACTATGAAATTCTATATCTGGTTGCTTATCATTGCTTATAGTACATTCCTTTATCTCATCTCCTCCTTTATCTCATCTCCCGACTTTTATTACTTAAATATTTTTGTTTGCATTTATTTGACTTCCATGAAATTCCATGTTTATGAGATAAAGTTGGAAATTGCAGTCATTTTCTCCCGGAATGTAACCCAAAGAAGGCAAGGCTGAAAGGCTGATCTTTTGTATTTTCTATGAATCCACTTTACTGACAGGCCTCAGTGTTTTATTTTAGCCCTTGGAGTTTACAGCAAGATGTTTTATGGACTCTATTCTCATTCTTCGATTATTCCTGGGGCCGTCAGGTGCAATTTTCAATTACAGCTTTGTTGTAATTTTAGTGCATCTGTCAATAAACAAAATTAAATAAGCACTGAAAAGTAGATCAAAATGACAGCTTTGTAAGTACTAAATATATGAAGAAATACAAGTGTTGAATGAGTCCGCCGGCCTAAAATACCAAATTCCATGAAAAACTTATATTTGTCTAGTACTCACAGAAAATTGGGGAACAAACACTGTCCTTAAAGAGACTTCAATGAATAAAAAGGTTTCCTCAGTTATGATACCACTACAATTCAGCAATAACAGATAAGTACAGTTACGTAGATTAATAAACTTAATTAAATAATTATATAACTAAATGTGTCTCATTATTGTGCTCATTGTCATGTTCTTCCCATTGTCATTTGAGACCCTTGTCCAAATTAACGCTGTCTTGTTGCTATAAGGGTCAGTCATTTCCTTTGCTTCCTCCTTCAGGCTGTACAAAACAAAGGGAGGTGGTGGCCACCGTAGAACAATTCTGAGCATTAGACATACAGACAGACAAGTATGTGCTTCATTTACCTTAATGTTTAGCATTGTTAGCATGTGCAAACCTTCTTGTATTTCTATTTCTATAATTTTGTCTAAATATATCTGACGCTGTGGACACATGTACCTGGTGTATCATATCCATGCTGTAGAGATGTACAGCAACAGTAACATCCAATCTATGTATCAGTTTGTCTTCTGAACCCTTTCATGTACCCTGTTGGAGGGACATGTCCAAATACTGCAATATCTAGCTACTATAATATGTCCATATCTTGTGTATTCATGTCATACTGATGCATGCGTGTTAACTCTGTAACAGTGAGGCATGATTACAGTATCACTTTAGGCTACATTAAATATCGGTTTCAGCAGTGGTATTTAATACCAGTACAGCTGTGCATGTCTATTTCTTGACATTTCTATGTTGTATAAAATGCTAGGCTTTCTTGGAGAAGAAGATCAATTAGCCAAGACATGCTTGAAAAGTATTTGAAAATACTGAAGGCATACAGCATGTTATTAAAAGAAGTATATACAATTAAGGGACATTCATACAAACAAAAAGGTGTGCATTGGTGTACTTGAAACACTGCCCTACAATTAGGTCCATTATTTTTCCTACAATAGCTGCATAACTAATGATCATGTGACCACTACTGCATTAGGCTCAGAGCACAAGCATGTGTCAGCCATGGAAGAGACACTGTGTCATATAATATAGTCTATCCACGCAGGACACTCCCTAGATAGATGGAAATGTTGACAAGATTGTTGGTTTGGTCCTATCTCCCTCTGTAACTGTGTGCCACAGGATTACAGCAGTAACAACAGTAACTCTACAAGCTGAATTGTTTTCAAAAGTTATACATACATTTCAACTGTTTTAAATATTTGTTACTTAACATTGACTAAACCAGCACCTTCATCCTAATCTTTACAGTGGTCTGCTCTCGTATACAATTGCAACTCCTGCTTATCTATGTATTCATGTCTGAAGTTGCTGTTCTTCTTCTGATTTTTCCCAGTTAGGGGTCGCCACAGTGGAACTCTGGTCCTCTAATGATTGGCAGTAGATTTTTTACAGATGCCAAGGTGCCAGCCTGAAGCCCAACCTTTAACTAAGGCATGCCCATCACACATGCCTTTCAAACACCACCCAACCGTGGGTAGGATATGCAGACTCCACACAGACGGCATTTCAGCTGAGAATCGAACAGGAGGACCTCTTGCTGTGAGGGGACAACACTACCGCTGCACCACCGCGGCTTCATCTATTCATGTCTGAAGACTGTATGAAATTCTATATCTGGTTGCTTATCATTGCTTATAGTACATTCCTTTATCTCATCCCCTCCTTTATCTCATCTCCCGACTTTTATTACTTAAATATTTTTGTTTGCATTTATTTGACTTCTTTATTTTTATTAACCAAACTGCACTAAACATTTCTATGACTTAATTGCTTCTTGAGGCTCTTTACATCATTTCTCATCCACTTTTATGCCTGTGTGTCCAAGTGTTCCAGATAAAGTTCTCAACTATACAGTAATTGACTGCATTACATCTTCTTCACTCACACTCTGAGCTGCTGCACACTGATCTAGGTGTGTGCAACTGCTGTCATGACATATAACTCTTCCAAAAGTGCTTTATGAGGCATAGTGTTTATAAGTTTGCATCTGACCGTGATGTGGTCTGCTTTGACTTCAATCATGCAACTGTATACATATATGATTATTAAAATCAAATATGTGAACTGCTTTCATATAGGATCAATTGAGTTTGCAAACTACATGTGTTTTGTCCAGTTGCAAAAAAATAGATTTTATTTTACAAATGACCTACTTAAGCAATGATACTGAAAACATATAGATATGGCTGCTAGCTTTAATTTACACAGATGTACAAATAATAACTGCTGTAACTCCCCCATTGATCTGCTGAATATGTACTTTGTCTGTGGTGAGATACAAGTTTTCAATAGCTGAAATATAGTTTCATGAGTAGAAAAACAGGGGTCTATATTATAAGCTCGAAGGTCCTGTTCAGCAAATACGAAAATAGTGACACATATTTCGCGAACCACGGAAACAGCAAACGGCCAAAACCGCAAAATTCAAAATGTCGATTTGTCATAGTTGGCCCGTCTGCGGTGTAGCAGCATAAGGTAAGTGTGCAATAGTTACAGACCTTAGGGTTAGGGTGCGGGTAAAGGTAAGTGCATAGATAAGTAATGTATGTAAGGTTTAGTGCAGGGTTAGAAGTAGGGTTTTGTTAAGTGTATGTGTGAGGATTATTTATTTTGTTTGGGTATATCGCCGTAGGGTAAGTGTGCAATAGTTACGGACCTTAGGGTTAGGGTGCGGGTAAAGGTAAGTGCATAGATAGTAATGTATGTAAGATTTAGTGTAGGGTTAGAAGTAGGGTTTGGTTAGTGTATGTATGTGGTTTATTTATTTTGCTTGGGTATTTAGTATGTCGCAGGTGGTGTGGTTGGCCCACTATGAAGATTCGAGATTTTAATTTTTGTGGTTTAGGGCGTTCAGTGTATTCACAGTTCTGTAAATATGTGTTGATGTTTATGTATTCGATGTAATGGTGTTTCATGCTTATAATATAGACCTGAAAAACAGTATGCTGCAGTTAATTGAGTTACAAGCAGTTGTGCAACTCAGACCCAAGTTGTACTGACCAAGGAATCTACATAGGTGGACATTAATTTGTCAAACTGCAGTGTCCAGATGAAGAGCAGGTAGAACCAAAGGAAAGAAGTAGGAGGTACTCTCTGTAAGGCAGATGAACAAAGGAAAAAACAATCTTCTACATGCCACTTAAAATTTCACAGTAATTCAGGAAATTAAACATACAGGTGATATAATCTCACTCTTCTGCTACAATCACATGCTGGATTGCTGGAAAGGATAGGATATGCTTTAAAACAAAGTTTCTGGACATCCCGCAGAATGTATGTAGATGCCTGTCACATTAGTGAGTACTGCAGTCACTAAACATGACAGACAACTGAGTTGTTGATATCCTTCAAAAACCCCATGTTAATACATACCCTGTAAGCCTAGGAATTGATAACAAATGTATTATACAAAATCTGGTCTTGATGTTTGACATTTATCCCATCCTTCCATCTGGCTATGTCTCACATCTTACAGTTTGAGAGCTCTGCATAAGTTCACTGTGTTCAGTGCAGTTCCCAATGATCCAGGATGCCAAGAGAAATCTATCTATCTATCTATCTATCTATCTATCTATCTATCTATCTATCTATCTATCTATATCTATATTTATATAGATCTAGATAGATGTAGATATATCTGTATAGATAGATATTTATATGCAATTGAAGCAAACTAAGACCACATGTGTGTTATGTCCATAGTTCTCATCCACCATATAACTGCTAGTAATTAAACCTGCACATGACATGCAGTCCAAAGTATCAACTAAGTGATGCTCCCTTGTAACAGTTCTTTGAGAGAGGGAAATCTAGTCATTTATCATTAACTACTGCAAAATATATGAAATTAAAAACAGGTATTCTTAATGCAATAAGTCAGTCAGAGTATTATGATACAAGGAATACATATTGTGATTGTAACTAACATCTGTTATACCATGATCAGCATTGGACCTTTATCAGTCGAGTTAGTTGGAGAATTGTGCTGATGGGCATGCAGTTCACCAGCAACTGAAGAAGAATTTGTTTAAATATCAGAGGTCACAGTCACTGTCTGATGGTGCTGCAGCAGAACAGGTGAGGTTATTCAACTGAGGTAAAGTTATGGGCACTTAGAAGTTTCTACAAATGACTGCAAAGACAAAAATAAGACAGGCACTACATGTTAAAATATAAATACAACAGAAATAGCACCATGCAATATATTAAATTTGACAATAAATCATATTACACCAACCTCCAAATTTTAAATGAAAGGAACCCATTTGTCTCCTGGTCTATAGTCACGCAACTACTAAATCCTGGAAAAGTCATCTAAACTAGCTTCTCTGATGTCCCTCAATTAAATGACTTGGCCTCCCAAATCAGTACAAAGTTCATTATCTCTGTAGCTTCTCTCTTAAATCTCAACCTCTGCAACCCCACTAAATTCCTTTAAACCGGCATTCCACCATAAAACTATCTCAATGAAATACATCTCTGCATTCTCCATATGAAAAAAAAAATTAAATCTGTCACTCGTCTTATACATCTTAATAAGACAAAGAGGCTTGGGTGTTCGTTTAAGTAGTTTATTACATACAAATGCATCAGGATGGATGGCAGGAACATTAAACTTAAATGAATGAACTGACTACTACATGGATGCCTGCTATCACTCTGGTTGGTCATTCAAAATGGCACTCTTGCTTGCACATGCTCTGTACTTATATGCACGTGTCCACTGACTGGAATGCTACTTAAAGGTATATCACACATTCTGGTCTACATCCTACCTCTGTACTGAGCTGTCTCGTATAGGCAATGACATTTGAATAGACATGCAATTTATACAGACAGTAATAAACAAAATAACAGTCATGTCCAGGTTGCCGTGTATCTGAAACTAGGTCTGCAAATGTGACCCGATCTCGTAATGTAACAGCTAGGACTGGGTTTAGCAGCAGGGACAATCACTGGTAAATGGTCTGCTTCTGGACTCTCGGGGGTATTCTCTGGAAAAGGGATTGCTGATGGGATGTTCTTTGGAACAGGAACGTTGGACAAGTCACTCTTAGAATTAGTGCCATTATTACAGACAAGATGATGTTAACACTGGCTTGGACACCTATAATAAATGCTTCTAATTCTGCCTGAATTCCATTCTGTGTCCTTCCACAATGTATGATCTCAGATTGTGGCACAAACTTTATACAAACCCAATGTGATTAAAACTTTTTGACATTTGCATCTTCACTATCTCACCTTCTTTCAATGAACTGAGCAGTTTGCTGGACTTATCATATTAGGACTTCTGGGACAAACACTTTTTCAACAGTTGGGTTTTCACTACTTTGTTGTTTTTAGCCCATGGAACCAATGCATTGCTGCTGATTGGTAATGTGGCCCTAGTTTATCTCAATATAAGTCTTTGGGCAGCTGAACCAAGATGATTATCATGAGGAATGTTTCTGAGATTTAGTAAGTTTAGAAAAACATTAGTATTGTCACAAGTGTATTTCTCTAACAGCTGTTTTGCATTTTGTACTGCATGTT
>NC_056744.1:1484045126-1484082626 GCF_019279795.1 Protopterus annectens | reverse complement strand
ATGAATATCATTTTATTTTTGCACAAGCGCTAATGTTTGCAACTGAGGAAGCCAATAAAAAAAATACACTTTTGCCTAATATAACTGTGGGGTATGACATTTATGACTCCTGTGCTGGTCTCTTCGCTTCTATTGAAAGTGCATTCTACTTTATGTCGGGGTTCAAGAATCTTGTTCCTAATTACAGCTGTGGTACCCCAACTCCTTTAGCTGCTCTGATTGGAGAAGAATTGCCCACATATTCTATAGCTATTGCCAGATTACTAGGACTCTATCGAATGCCACAGGTAACAAGAATAATTTGATTTTACACTTTATTTTATTTATGGTATGTGCATTTTTATGAAAGCATCAAGCAGTGCATTCATTTTTGTTACAAATTAAACTACACACGTGCATCTAAACATTTATGAATGTTCTGGTTTTCCAGTGTCCAGTGAAAGTCAAATGCTATAGTAATTTTTAGATTGCTGCATAAGAAATTGAATTCATTTTGTGGGTAATAATGTTCTGTGTAAGGACATAAGTGCATTTTTCATAGCTGAACAGATTAAGATAATAATAGTCTTACCCTTCACAGAATACAGATGCCTTTATGAGGAACAATATCCTAGGATTCATATGTGGAAGAGATATGAGGTATAGTAGAAAATCCTGTTGTGATGCCATAATACCTGCTACCTGTTGGTGGGTCAGGTGCTGCCTTAGAAATTGCACCTGCTATAACTGAAAAAAGTTATACTGGGGACCATGACACATGTTTAAAGATTGCCAAGAGATTTTTCTAGTCATAGAGGTTGATATAATGGCTGCATTAGATCCAGATTATAAAGGCCAGATCTAGAACACAGAATATTAGGATATGCTGCACATGTGCTGGACATACAGCTGGTACAGAGGTGAGGTACAGTGGGACTACATAAATGAAATCACCAAGTACTGACATAAATGTCCTGTGGCTTAGTCCCTGCAGCCAGCTGGTACAGATATTTGCTATACTGAGAGCCAAAGATGGCATATAGAGATATCAGGATATACTCATCAGTGGACAGACAGGTTCTGATCTGCACATTGCAGCAGTTTCAGAAAGATAACAGAATGGGAACTATGAATGAGATTACAGTAAACATAATACCAGAACATAGTCTCTGGCTATGGTAACAACATTTTAGACTGGGCATGTTGTGAAAACTATGAACTATAGGTTCATAGTTTCATAGGATGTTACTAGGCTATTGACCTAAGGGTCTTTCCAAGCCTAGCCGTAAAATCCCAATATAATACTAGATGAGAAATATCTGCTATGACCAAGATTTTTCTAGCAAGGATTACACAAGTCCAGGAGAGAAGCAGTAGCAATCCCCGGCAGAAATGTACAGTTTCCCATCCAGTCATCTAGGCTGTGATTAAACAGGGTAATGGATATGCTCTGCTTGACATGCATTGGAAGCCTATTCCAGATGAGTGGCAACCTCTGGGAGATGTATCTGTCTCTCCAGCGGGTCCTATTTATGTCACAGGCTAGACTGAGGTCCCTGAACAGGTGACTGTAGTCCCATTTGAATTATGAATGTGCAGCATTTTCATTGGACTTGGGTCAGAGATAACCCTGTAAGCCAGACACAGGTCACCTCTAAGTAGTCTATATGCTGCTGAGTACAGTGACTTCAGTCTGCCTGCATAAGGCATGTGCTGGACACCCGGAATTTTCTTAGCTAGAAATCTCTGAGGCCTCTCTCAAGCTGCTGCAGGTGTCTGGTACGGTACATACCAAAGGAAGCATTATAGTCAATAATAGGCCTGATGAGGGATGAGTACATGGGAGTTATAACTTCTTTTGCTCTTTAGGCAATGCCTTTGCTAATCAGGTGAGTGATGTAGAATGTCTTCCTTTCCACAGAAGACATGGTGGTTGAACTTGAGGTCACAGTCAACTTGTGTTCCCAGGCCTCTCACTACAAAATTTGTCCTTAGGGTATTAATATTTATTTTATTATCAGCAGGGACATTATTTTTACTGAAGGGAATGACTGTGCATTCAGGTTTTAGCATTTAGTTTAAGACCATGGCTTTGGCTCAGGTCATTGTTCTGTGTAAGCCCCTTTTGAAGAGCACTGACATTGCTAGGGGATTCAATGATAGCACCTAATTTGCAGTCATTTACAAACTTGGTTAGCCACAGTCCCTCTGTTTTGCCCTGGACTTCAGAGAAATATATGCAAACAACAGGGGGGCCCGGCACCAACCCTTGTAGGACCACAAAGGTAACAGGTCTGCTAGCAGAGGTGAAGTCTCCCACTTTGACTGAGTGTTGTCAATCTCTGTGCCAGTTTGTAGCTCACCTGTCAACATATGAGTTGATATTCAACTGGGTTAGTTTGTTAATGATGTGTGAATGCCTTGGCCAAATCAAGATAGGTTGTGTGCACAGTGTTGCCTTCGTCTATGGCCCTGGTCACATTCTCAGAGAAGTCCACCAGATTTAGCAGGCATGACCTACCCTAGAAAAAATCAGACTGGGATGGCTCTCGGGTTTGGAGGTCACATATATCATTATTTATGAGATGCATAATGATGCATTCCACTGTCTTACAAATGAGGCTGCTTAAACTTATGGGTCTATAGCTACCAGGGTCTGCAGCCAAGCCACCCTTGTAGAGGGGGATAACAGTTCATAGGTTCATAGATTAGTACTAGGCTAACTGCCATTTTGGGCCATTTTCAGCCTATCCAGTTACCCATGTGAGAATCAAACCCTGCACTTTATGTTTGTAAGGTAAACACCTTAACCATTATGCCATCCTCCCACTCCTCAGTCACTGTTTTCCCTTTCGATGGGGACAAAGCCAGTACTCAGCCTATAGTTGAATAGTGTGCCTAGTGGAGTAGCATGCTCTTGTTTAACAACATTAAGAATGCAGCCCAGAATGCCATGTGGTCCCATGAAGGCTGTGTTCTTAGTCTTGGAGAGACCATTTATGACTTGCTCTTTGGAGCTGCAGGGAGGAGGTGATGTTGAAGACATGGTTTGTGGTATGCTTGGGGGGATAGGGGAATGACATTTTTGCCAAACCTATCTGCTAGCAGGTTTGCAATTTCTGCAGGGTCAGTGTATGAGATACCATCCACAATTAGTTCAGCACACATCTGAGTCCTACCTTTTAGGTTGTGGGTGTAGCTGAAGAAGGTCTTATGGCTATCCTTGGCTATGGTTGCTAATTTTTTTCTCATAGTTGCTCTTTGAGGATTTTTTCAGTTGTCTTAATTTCTTGTTTAGGCCAAGGAGGGTTTTCTTCTAATTCTGCGTTCTCACTTTTGTATTTTTAGACAGCAGCTTCATTCACTTATTGTATAATCTATTAATGCTAGATGTCCACCGGGATGGTTTGTTTTTTCTCAATGATCTTCTTTTAATCCTATCAGGCACAGTTGTGTCTATACATTTGTGCAGATGTTTATACATGGCATCAGTGTATACCTTAGTATAGCTGTTAATGCCATCTGTGGAAACTGGAGCTTGGAAGTCTATTATACCATCACTTAGGAGGATAGAGTTGGCTTTGGTAAAGTTCTTTAGCCTAACTTCTCCTTTGTGAAGTTCTGGTGCTATTGCTACTTCAAAAATGACTGATTTATGGTTTTAACCAGTGCAGGCCCTACATTTGAGGCATTGCATCAGTCACTCATATTGGTGAGGACCAAGTCTAGAATATTATAGCCCCTTGTGTGGTGGTGCACTATTCGTTCCAGAGCATTTGTGTTAACAAAGTCCAGGAACTTTTGTGTGAGTGAGTTTGGGCTCATATAAGATTCCCAATTAATAGAGGGATAGTTGAAATCACCCATGATTAGGGTGTTATGTTGTACTTTGATTGTCCCAAGTAGGTCTAAATAAGCTGTGTAGGCTTCTTGGTTCACAGAAGGGGACCTGTAACTGATGGAGACATGGGGGGGGTATTATCCACAGTAATTTGGACTTGGAGTAACTCCATAGAGTTATCTTGTCTAACCAGTCTTGAGGCAAAATGATCTTTAATGAAGATAGATACTCCACCTCCTTTGGTTCTCACACCTTCAATTTGTGGTCTGAAAGTGGGGAAGTCATTGTAGCCCTGCAAGGCAGTGTATGTTCTGCGGCCTTGAACAAGGTTTCTATGACTGCACAGATGTCAACATCCTCCAGGGAAAGGAGTGCTTCCAGAAAATGCAGTTTCTGATTTAAACTCCTAGTATTTAGCAGTGTGACACTTAATTTTTTTGTGTTTGATATTTTCATGTTGACAATTTTGTTTTTGCGACCTTGCCTAAAAAGGCATTATGGGTAAGGCAAGGGCCTTAGCCAGCAACCAAAAGCCTACATGTGCCAGGTGAAGTTTATCTCTGGCAAAGCAGCACGGTCTATCAAACATGTCATCCCAGGCTGACAGGAACTGGATCCTCTTAGAATTATACTAGAAACTAAGACAATTATTGAAGTCAATCGTTTTTTCTTGATATTGTGATATCATCTTAGGTGAGGCTAAAATGCTGCTCAAAGCTAGGGATATACCTGCCTGGGACACATATTCAGAGATCTCAATTATGCATCTCATCATATAGTCCAGAGAGGTATGTCTCAAGTCATTCACACCAACATGAACTATGACAAAGTCATAATGGTACTTGTTGTTGAGAGACTTGAGTGCATGTGTGATCAGATGAATCCCTGCACCAGACAAACATCTGACCATAACCTTTTCCATGTTTAACTCGATGAGTGGGGGATCTGTATATTTCACTATAGAATCACCTATAACTAAAACTTTTGGAGTAGATGTACATTGCCTTAAGAGCTTATTTGTTGAGACACTGGTGCTATTGTTTTTATGTGTATTGAGTGTTTTGGGTATAGCATTAGGTGCAGCATGTTTGTGTTTTGGAGGTCTATGGTGCTTAGGTAGGTTTCTGGAGAGTACCTCTGCACATGAAGATTTATGTGTTGGGTGCATATTATGAGTAGGAGTCATGGTGTGTGAGCTGACAACCTGTTCAGTGTTGTTGCTCTGACCATGAGAGAGCCATGATTCCAGATTCATTGTGTTGGTGCATCTTTTGTAAATTGTACTTGAGTGATTTAGGAGTAAAAGGTTGTCAGAGTACATGAGGCAGTTGCTGCACTGCTTCAAAAGCCCTTGTCAACCAAGCTAGGAAGAGGAACAGAGGGAAACTGTCAGTCTATAATACAAGGTTTGAAACTGGTATTTCCATAGATAAGGAAAAAAAGATTGGGGTTATCTGGTACAGGGCTATTTTAGGGGGACTTACCTATGAGGTATACAGTAGGATGTCTATAATAAAAAGATCTATAGGGTCTAATGTTGATAGTTAAGAGGTAAAATCACTGCTGGGTGGTTCACTGAACAGCTGAGAGCTGCTTAAGGACTGATCTACTAGGTAGCAGCCACTTTTAAGGGTTAATACATCTATTTGTGCTTTTGCATGTATCAACGCTAACAGTTATCACCTCTTCATCATGGTGCATGATGGTGCACTACCTGCAAACAAGAGCAAAGCAGCTAATATAAAGAAACCAATGAAAAAGATCAAACTGAGCCCTGAACCAATGAAATAGTTCAGACTGAGCCCTGATCTAGTAACCTTCAATTAGATGGTCTTACTGTACACTCCTGCCATGAGGGTACGGGGTCTCCAAAAGAAGATACCCTGATATTTAGTGCTCAGTTAGAAATGGAATCAGCCAGTCTGAATTCATTATAGACTTCGGCCAACAAAAGTGCAGCAGAACAACAGAATTGAAGCAGAATACTTTTTTTTCTTAAATTAAATAGCCCACAGAGCAAAAAGCAGCACAGTTTTTTCTTAAATGAAATATAGCAACAGAATAAAACAGCAGAGGAGATCTTTTCTCAAATAAGTAAAAATAGCAGTTGGTGTGAAATAGTCAAGTACAACAAATGCAGTAGTAAAATTAAAATTTAGCATTCATAGTTATCTTGGATAATTTGGTCAGAGGAGCAGAGGCTGATTGCCTAACTCTCTGGAGCCTTCCTAAGACAAATACCAACCCAAGCAAACCAAATCCTTAAGTATAATATAACAGAAAAGCAGCAAATACAAAGAAACCACTGAAAAAGCTCAAACTGAGCCCTGAACCAGGATATACTCATCAGTGGACAGACAGGTTCTAACCAGATATAGAAATATCATGAGATAGTCTCTGTGGAAAGAATCTGACCTGGCCATTTTAACTATATCTGAGATAAGATATATTGTGGACCACAAATGAGATGTAGAATTATCAGCTTATGTTCCTTGTGAGGATCAGGGCCTGAAATCCTTGCTGGAGGATAAGGCCGGAGCAATAATATAATATATAATATTAATATAGTCTAGAAAAAATATAATGTAGAGCTGTGATGCACAGGAAGTCATTAACATCATGGAGAAATTACATAGTATATCCTTTGAACACACAGTGCTATGCTGCTAAGACAGTGGTGCAGCACACAATGATCTGTGAATGGAATACAGAATATTAACATGTACTAGTTTTGTAAGGGACAAGTGCTGTCTTAAATGGTGCAGTTACTGAACAGGCATGCTGTACTGGCAACAGAAGCAGTACCATGAAAACTATACTGTCTGTGGGAGAAAAAGGTACTGACCTGCATAACATAGCAAGGTGAAAACAATATGTATTGGCAACATTGATTAGTATATGCAGAAAAAGGAGGGGAGTAAGACAGCCTTTTTACAAATAGTGTTAAGCTAAATGTTTCAAATATCAAACAATGTATGTTGTCAAGAACCTTTACAGACCTGTCCACAAGCAAGCAAAGTGAGGCCATAAAGCAATTCTTAGAAGTAGAAGAAAATAGTCTAGCTAGCCAACCTAGTGGTGACAAGGACAGAGTTGGTTGGCCATGTCATTTTTTTTAACTGGTATTCAGTTATATTGTTTCTAAGGCAATTGTTTTCACTTATTCCCAGATGTTGCAGGTAGCCCCTCTTTTGTAGCTACACTTCCAATCTTCCCTCCTCATCTGTCAACAGCTGTTGTTTTGAACACATCTTCAATATGTATAACATTCTCGGTCAAAGTATTTAAAAAAAAACATCAGCGCCTCTGTCAGTAAAGGTTGTTTTTTTACGTACCTTAAAACTTCAATATTTATTTATTTTTCTTACTTATTTGTTACTGCATAATCTCACTTTGTATAAGTGCATCTTTTCTGGGAAGACCGAGGAGCACAGTCTGGTTAAGTGACTTGTTCAGAGTCACATGATAGAAAAATAGAAATTGAGTGAATTGAACTCAAGACAACAGAGTGAAACTCATTTATTGTTCCTAGCCTTAACCCATCTACAAAACTGTTAAGACATTTCAGCTCTCACTGATATCTCTTCTTCACTTCCTGATGTTCCTGCAGAAATTCGACATGAGATGCACCCCTTTCAGTATACTGAATAGATCTTATTTCCATCTCTTCCTGTCTTTCCTTCAAAGTGCATCTATCTATCAGTTTCATTTTTCTTCACTCTTCAGTGTCCCATTCTCCTGATCACATTAGTGATTTTTTTCCTGCATGATTTCTAACAGTATAATGTAATTATCTATTCCTGTGTAAGGCCAGAAGCACTACACCCAATGCGCTCTGTGTCCTTTCGTGTGGTATGTAAAGCCATTAGTAACGGCCTAAAGGTTCAGAGGTTCATAGGTACTTCCTAAGCTATTGTTCTTTGAGTATCTTAAAAAGCCCAGCCCTGCATTTTGATGAGAATTATTAGTCTTTAGATTCTGCAGTATTAACTCCAAAGATGGGCCAAACAAGTATATGCTGGAATAATTGCATGTTTCTCCTACTGATGAGGGCCAATGGCACTAAACAACCGGTAGATTTGTGGTTTCCTGTTCAAATGTTCAATTTATATTTGAATAGAACAGGAAAAATATTCTGCCTTATGTGGAGGGAAGATGGTTCCTTGAAGCGGTATTCTTTATAATATATACCTATCTCTCTAGCATGTTCTGTTAATCTTGCAAAATAGATTGAGATCCTCTGAATGAGTGTTTCTGATACCACTGAGCTTAATACACAAGGTAGAGGTTGCCTCCCAGGAGTATGTATGATACTAAGAAGAGATGCAAAGCTTTGAAATGGTCGGCATAAGTTTTATCATTTAGGCCAGTGATTTTTGTGGTCATTCCAGCTGCGACAGTTGTTGGGACTATTGCATACCAGTTATACTCAATGAATGGCATAATAAATCCCAGATACAGTCGAACAATTGTGTCCCTGTATCCAGACACCATACATTTAAATATATGGTGTGCAATGAAAAAGGGCTTCCTTATAGTACTGGGTATATGGTGATCAAAGAAGGGTTTATTGTCAGCATAAGTTCCCATGTCTGAAACTTGGGGATCAGTTTTTAATGTCATAGTTGCATAAGAATTCATGCTTGCCAAATGAGACAATTATACAGTTACTGACGTTTAGTTTCAATTCATGGTTTTGGCTCTACTACTTATTTGGGACAGGCCCTCTTATATATTCATGGCATCTTCTGGGGAGTTTATGATGGCTTCAAGTTTGCAGTTATCTGTACACCTGGTCTCCTCTGAGAAATTAATGCCAAAAAGAAGCGTCTCAAAGGCTGAATCCTGGGCCACTCCACTAGTCACGGGTATTTTGTGGTAGGTTGAGGTTCCAACCCTTCCTTCTTATGTTCTATTTGTGAGCTAAATTGCTATCCAGTGAATTAAATAGGGGTTAACATTTAGCTGGGAGTGTTTATCTGATGCCTGAGAGGGAAATGTTGTCCAATGCTTTTGCAAGGTACAGACAGGCAGTGTGCACTGCTTTGCCCTCATCATTCCCTCCGTAACTTTTTTTGAAGAAGTCAACCAGGTTAAAAAGGCATGCTCTACCCTTGACAAATATATACTGGGTTGGGTCAAAAATCTGTAGGTTGCCTGTATCCCTTTTTATTTGTTCCATAATGGTACTTTCCATAGCCTGACAAATGAGACTTGTCAGGGTTATACATCTGTAAATACCTGGGACTGTTGTAGCCCCATGTTTGTGCAAGACAATGAATGCTGCTTTCTTCCATTCATCTGGCACAAAGTCTGTTTAGACACTGTGTTGAATAGCCTATGCAGAAGATCTGGAAAATCATATATCAGGCTAGCCAGCAGGCAACCTTGCATGTTATCTGGCTCCAAAGATGTAGTGCTCTTGTCTTTAGATAGTGCCTTGAAAACCTGTTCTTGGGAGATTTGAGGAAGGGGGTAGTTCTACCTATTTGTTCTGAGAATACTGGAGGGGAGATGGGGAAAAGTTGGAAGGTGAATTTCTACTCTAGTAAATTAGTTAAGTCCTTTGGGTGTGAGTATGTGATATCACTTAATGTTAGCTCTGTACAGTGCTGGGCATT
This sequence comes from Protopterus annectens, assembly GCF_019279795.1. Taxonomy (NCBI): domain Eukaryota; kingdom Metazoa; phylum Chordata; order Ceratodontiformes; family Protopteridae; genus Protopterus; species Protopterus annectens. The sequence goes on along the minus strand of NC_056744.1, from coordinate 1,484,073,185 downwards.
GTTTCTGAGATTTCTAAGAGTCCATGACTTCATCATATTTTATCAAACTTTAACTGAAACAGTCAGTAAAACAGTACACTTGAAAAGGAATCACAAGAGATCTGAACAACTCTTATCAGGATTGCTAAGCACATATAAAGCATTCTGAGGTGGTTAGACACGGTGGCTGACTTGCCATTACCTCTGGATTTTCAGCTTCACTTTTTAACTTTCACTACAGCTGCAGCTTCCTGAGTGCTTCATTTATGCAGGTGTGAAAACTTAACGTACAGGTTTCCTGCAGCGATTTCATTTGGGTTAGTGTTTTTCAGCTCTTACAAAAAGTCCAGCTGGTCAGATTTACTGCAGGTAATCAATGAAAGTGATAGGCGACTTGTGACTCGGCAGAAGTCTCATGCTCTGTGTTCTGGTAAGCTGTGATGGTCTTTTGGAAATGGCGATGCTTGGAGAAAAATATCCACTAATTTCAAAACTGCTGTTGTAACCTATTTCTCCTGCAGTAAATTAAACTTTTTGTCCAGTAGGTTAAGAATCTGTTTATGAGCTTATTTTAAATGCAGTCACCCTAATTTCAGAGAGAAGATGCATGCTGTAATTTTACCACAACTTACCTTCCAAGATTAAAACTGCACTGCCTTACAATGTTAATAGCACTTCAGACAGAAATAATTGGCAGGATGTTAAAACTGGTGACTGGCATGAATGATTAAGAACAACTACAGTCAGAAATGTATGTAGACCAGGTATTATTTTGCTTTATTTTAAAGCCAAAAAATGTTTCTTCTGAAAAGTTGTGAAATATATCTAATAGAAGTTTCTGAAAGAAGAAGAAAAAAACTTCATAGATTGACAAACAAAATCAAGCAGATAATTGTGAAAGCTTATTCTGGCAATTTATTTTACAAAAAAGTGAACTGTTTTGATATAGAGTCAGAACAATGAGAAATACATGTAACAGTTAAGAAGAAGTAATGTGAGATAGATAGTGTTAGTTGACAAAGGCCAAGAAATCATTGTAATTTCAACCTTAAGCCTCCCTGCACTGAATTAGACAGCTGTTTCCTTGCTTCCCAGTACATCACCTGGGTACCTACATTCCGATACTACATCATAGTCCTTTATATTACTTACAGCAACAGACTGGTAACTGATTCTTCACACAATTGATGGTAAAGCATACAATATATACAAAACAGTGACAGAAATGATAATTATTCAGCAAAAAAAAGTTAGCGAAGATCTTGAATCCATGAGACAACATGAAAACATAAGGCAGGCAAGACAAGAACCACATAACTCTGAAGTTACTGCACAAAACTCAAGTCAATATTTTGGATCCATATCATGAGTGAGACCTGATTTGTGCAAATTGTCATAATTTGCTAAATAAACTGTGAATCAAACAACGTTGAGTTATAGTGGACCTTGACCCAGCCTCAAATCATTTTGTTATGATGAGTATAACAAAAGGTAATAGCCTTAGACAGTCATTTAAAAATAGTCTATTTTGAGACAGGATGTCTCTTCTTATCTTCACAAGAAATGAATAATTGATCCAATGATCTGAAAGATTTAGTTCTATCTAGATAGTATTTGAGTTGCCTGCCCCAGGTATGGAGTATTCTTTCCCCCTCATTTTTAGGTTCAGGACAAAAAATGGAAAGATGGATGGTTTGGCTTAAAGTAATATTGGATACCGCTTTACCCTTAGAAGAAGGATTAGTTCTCAAAGACACTCTGTACCTATAAAAAATGAAATAGGGATGACTCATCATTAAGAGTTTGCAACTCAGATATCTTTCCTGCAGAGATCAGACCAGTCAGTAAAATTGTTTTTCATGCTAAAAGCCTCAAGTCAGCCAAATTAGCTGGTTCAAATAGAACAAGTGTTAGCTTGTCTAACACAAAATTAAGATACCAAGGAAGGGCCACCAGTTTTCCTGATGACCTCTTATACAAAATCCCTTTTAAGAACATTTTGACATGTTCTTTCAACCAAAATAATGTCAGACACAGAGTCCAAGGAACTTTCCAAACAAGATATAAGGTATAAAAAAAGGACATTTATTTAGCGCGGCCGTTTTAAATAAACTGCAACATTGTGGTTGTTTTGTTTCTGAAGATGTTACTCTAATAGAGTGATGAAAACGTGTGGAGTCATAATAAACTTTCTAAACGTTAAAGAAGAACTTTACGGGTGGCTGTTTGGACATCCTTTTCTTGGTTTCATGACATTTATTTACCGTGGTGGTGGTGCTGCGGTAGCGTTGTCGCCTCACAGTCAGATGCTGTCTGGTTTGATTCTCAGCTAGAGCATCTTCTGGGTGGAGACATGCATGAATGGGCATACCTTTGTTCAAGGTTGTGAGTCAGGGCTGGTAACTCGGCACGTAAAAATCAACTACCAGTCATTAGCAGACCAACGTTCTGCTGTGGCGACCCCTAACCGGGAAAAGCTGAAAGACACATTCATTTAGCGCTTTCATCCTCACACAGAAAAGACTTCATCAGAATGTCCCATAATACCACACACTCCATTTTATATCATTAGAAATGTAACTAATTGAATAATTGTTTGAAATTTTTAAAAACATGGAATACAGTTTTAATCTCCTTCTTCTCTTTTAGCTGTTCCTGTTAGGGGTCGCCCCCAGCGGATCATCTGTTTCTATTCCTTCCTGTCCTCTTCATCTTGCTCTGCCACACCACCACCTGCATGTCCTCTCTCACCACATCCATAAGCCTTATCTTAGGCCCTTTTCATCATTTTTTTATGAAATACAGTTTTAATACAATGACTAATTACATTAAAATTCGACCAATACTTAAATCAATACAAGACTTGTATAAACTTAAAAAATGAACTTTAAAAATTACCTCTTAGGTGAATCTTTACTGTATTTTAGCTGCTCTCAACTTCAAAACAGACTGAATAGATACGTAATCATTAATTCCTGGGTAGCACATGGCATGTAGCTTCAGCTGTCATCTAAGTTCTTTATTCACTAATGCTGTTTTAACATCTTCACCTTAGGGGTTCAAAGTGACTTCATCCAAAATTGCAAACTTAACATTTGGAAAAGACAGACAAGTGTTTGAGTGCTTACATAAGGCGTTATTTTCATTGCGCTTAGAAATGTCATAACAGTGTTCATATATTCTTTTACAAAGGCTGCATTCGGTTTTCCCTACATAAAATGCAGGGCATTCTGAACATTTAACAAGATACACCACTAGATTTGAATGACAATTGCCTTTGTAAAAATATACTTTAAAGTGAGCACTGTTTTCTAAAACCAAATTTTTCTCTCCAAGAATAAATGAGCACTGATTGCATGTACCACACTTTACAGTACCTTTCTTTTCATGTTCAAATCCATGACTATTTGACCCTCTCTCAAACATTTTTTTTCATATTGAATCCCGTATTGTGAATGGATAGGGTTTCTCCCCTAAGTGGTTAAGCCCATTAGGACTAGCCTTAAAACATTCCAGTTTTTTTTGGCAATGTTCTTAATTTCAACTGACTGAGAACTATACTGAAGTACTAGAACTTTTTCATATTTTTTGTTAATGGGGCATAGGTGTTATGGGGTAACTTAATGGCCAGTAATGGCCTATATTTAGCACCCCATTCACCTTCTACTTGATGTCTAATACTTTGTACTAGGAAGCTAGGATAACCCCTGGCTAGAAACATACTAACCACCTTCTTGTGCTCTCTCCTTAGATCTTTACAGTGGATGGTCATTTTTGCTATATGTATACACTGTCCTTTCACCAAACTTTTCTTTTGAGTTATGGGGTGACATGACAGCTTAAAAAGTGGAGATATCAGTTACTAAAACTTGATTTTCTGTATACTTTAGATTCAAATCCTCTGTTAGTGAGAGAAATGAGAGTGTCAAAATAATTAATCTCATTCTTCCCATTATAGGTAATTTTAGATAGTCATAAGTGTTATTCAAATACTCATTAAACTTAGGTATCTGTATCTCAGACCCACTCCAAAGAATAAGTATATCATCCAAAAGCCTTACAGATATTCTTATGTTAGAAAAAACTCAGAATTAAACACAAAGTTGTTCTCCCAGTTCAGTAAAGCAAGAGACGCCATAGCAACATTTCTATTCGGTTTAAAGATTTCAAAGCAAATGAAGGTGTTTTCTAAGACCATGCTCATAAGTTCTAAAATTAAACTGATTTTATGATTTGAAAATGTGATATACTGGACCATACCGGCTTAAAAGGCCTCTAATCCTTGTTCCTTAGGGATGACCATAAATAAGTCCATGAAATCTTTTGTAAGAAAAATAAGTTCCCGATCCTATAATTTGGCATTTAATCCCCCCAAAATCCCCAAATCTCAAGAATCTGTAATCAAATATCCCAAGCTAATGTGGCTAGTCTGGGGGGTATGATCTGGTTCCTCATTGCTTGTTGCTGTACCACATAACTGTGGTATTGTCTGTAACCACTTGAAGAGTTTCCAGGGACCAAAGATGATTCAGAGAGTTGAGTATCGTTATTGGATGAAATGTTTCCTTGAAATATATGTGCTTGCATCTGTCCTTATTGCTCAACACCCCCTGCACTTTTATCCTTCATGAAACTGCTCCCCAACTAAAGTCCAAATTGCCTTTGGTTGGGAGCAGAGACTTTGTTTTAAGGATATTTATTGTCTCCACCAAAAGATTTATCTTCTGACAACCTCTACAATGATATTTGAAATGATAAATGGTGTTGATGCTGAGACCAAAAAGATTTCAGATTTCACTGTATCTTTCTCATGTTGAGTCTTACTAGGGGTATCTTGAGAATCATGGATGCCATGACAACCAAAGTCTTGAGATATTCCCTTGCAGTTAATTAAGTCTGAGTGGAAAACCTATTTTTTCCTGTGGAACAACAGCTCTTTGAACTGACATCTAGTTGATGCCCCAGGAACACAATCATGTGTGAAGGAGTCAGTACAGAGTTTTGAATGTTCTCTTGGAAGCCCAGCTTGAGTAAGAGATCTTTCACCCAACAGACATCATGACACTTTGAAAAAGATGAACATGTCATCTAAATATGGAAAAATGTAGATATCTTGTAGTCTGCTATAAGCTATAACTGGAGCTAGGCACTTAGTGAATACTCTTGGTGCAGTGGATTGTCCAAAGGGTAAGGCAAAGAACTGATAATGTGACACAGATGCACAAAACTTTAAGAAACACTGAAATCTAAATGAATAAGGGTGTGATGATATGTACCTTTTAAGTCTAATGTTGCAAGGATACTTGAAAGAGGAAGAAGAGGTAAGAAGTGATGAGCACTCATTTTGAATTTGGGAACTATCATAAATAGGTTTAGGAAAGGAAGATTACAAACTAATCTCCGATATTTTTTTTCTTTCTTTGGGACTTGGAACATCCTTGAATAAAATACTCACCCCCCCCCCCCCACACACACACACACACACCCACACACACACACCTGGGAAGGAGAAACTGGATCTATCACTCCTTCAGACAGCATGATATAAAAAAGTGGAAACAAAGGAGTCTGAGCTGGACGATGAGGCATGACCAGCCTGGAATGGAGACATTTTCTCCCACTGCCACCTGTAACCTTGATGAATGACTTTCTGAACTCATTTGACTGAAACTATATGCTGTTAAAATGAAAACTGGAGATTCAATCCTTCTGGAATTAAAAGGGGCTAGGGAAAGAGGAGGTCACAATGGTAGGAGGGGGTCATATGGGTATTAGGGGATCACAAGGTCTCTTGAATAGTGATTCAAACTTGTTGGACCATCCTTAGTTTTGGGAGGTTTGAGACTTCTTTTTGGTACCCCTTGCACTTCTTAAATGTCTGTTTGCCTGCATTTTGTTGAGTTTGCTTATTCTGTTTTAGCAAGAACTGGATGAGAAGATAGAAAATCTCTTGTAAAATTTGGAAAAGGAGGGTTGAAAAATCTTCATTAGTTCATAGGTTGGTACTAGGCTATTGACCCTAGGGCCTATATAAGCCTAGTCATAACAATTCCCTGGCTATTTCTTCCCACACTATTGACTTCCTAGAGATTCTCTGGATCATCTTACCCCTTTCATTACACTCTTTGATCACTTCTACAGCAGATGGACCAACCACTAAATCTCTATCCAAGAGAGAATGTAAAATCTCATTTTTAACATCTTCTTGCAGGTTCTGAGACTCCAGCCATGCAGTACCTGTGGCCACAGCCCAGAAGAGGTAGCAGCAGATTTTCTCTCACACACACACACACACACACACACACACACACACACACACACACACACACACACACACACACACACACACACACACACACACACACACACACACTATAAACAAGGAATACTGACCAGTGCAATATAAAAACTAAGTTATTTAAAGCATATTATTTCCTCACAAGTGAAACTGTAGATGACACTTTATTCATACTCTTACAATTTGTCAAAACAAACTTTATCATATGAGCCTGATAATTTAGAATTCTAAAATCAAAGTTACAAAATATGCTCTTTTTTCTAATAATAATACCTATCAATAATTTTCCCATCCTTATCAGTAACAGTAGGATTGGAATTAACTAAGGACATAGCAGCAGTGGGAGCATCTAAAGGTATAACTGCTGGATCAGGTTTTGGAATAGGGAAAAAATGAAAAGACTGAGAAATAATACACATTTTATCTGCCTTTTTAGGGGCAGCTGGTTGAGTATCAGGCAAGGTGGCCAACTGTCACAGTTTTTCCAGGACAGTCCCAGTTTAGAAGTCTCTGTCCCAGAATCCTGAACATTGTCTTTGGGACACAAAAATGTCCCAGTTTAGACTCCTCAGTCTGAATGGTGACCTGGCTTCCCAGGGCAGCCAGTCCACCTGCTTTCCTATCCTGAGCAGCTCTGGGGACTTTGCGATTTTTCAGGGATGCCATTGATTATGGGGTAAGGTCAATGCCTTTGCCCTGGCAGAAGTCTTCCAGGCCCTGCTGCCATCCATCAGTCTTTGCTATATTCCACCATCTCCCCCAAGAAACTATAATTTTAGGTGATTTCAATATTGACTGGCAATCCTGTTCTGGCAACAATCCAACCCATCATATAAACCTTCATGGCTTCACCCAACTAGTCCAGTCGCCAACCAGTATAAATAAAAACTCCAGCAAGCACACTACACTGGATTGGATACTAGTCAGTAAGAGCCCCCAGTCATACATAACAGGCTGCTTATCAGATAGCCTCAGTGATCACTTCCCAACATCCCTACTCAAAAAATACCTATACCAAGCTAAACCTGTTATCTACAGTCAAATACATAAAAAACTAAATTTTAACCCACTCACATTCATCTCATCCCTCAAAGAATGCAACTGGCATCCCCTAAAGTACCTCAATCTTGATGATGCAGTTGAATTTTTCAATACTACCTTCCTGAACATCCTTAATTACCATGCCCCCATAAGACTTTCCAGAACGAAAGCACAACCCTCCCCATGGCTATAGAAAACCACTAAGTCAGAAATGAAAAACAGGGATAAAGCCTGGGAGCACTGGTGCAAAACCAAAAACCCCTCAACTAGACAGAAATACTTAGAACTATGTAATAGTGTTAAAAAGCTAATAAAACAGGACAAATTCCAATACTACCAGTCTGCTCTAGACTCCTCCCAACACAGCCTCAAACAATTCTGGTCGTCCATAAACTCCATCCTCCACCCAGGTAAAGTCAGTACCCCTCCTCCTAACATCCCTCACTCATCCAAAAATATTGCTACCTCATTCAACACACACTTTACACAAACCATACTATCACTAGCTAAACAACACAACTCCCCCTCCCCTCCGACCCACACCTTCAACTAGTAATCTCCGCACTGCCTTCTCTTTTTCTCCTGTACCTATCTCCAACATAAAAAAACTCTTAACTAAACTTAAGCCCACCAAATTAGCAGCAGACAACCTCCCAAGTGAATAGCTACAAATAGCAGCTGATGCTCTGGCCTAACCAGTATCCATCTTGATTAACCGATCTCTGTCAGAAAATTACGTTCTCACACTGTGGAAAGTATCACATATAATTCCCCTCCACAAAACTAACCAATTACCGCCCCATAGCTATTTTCTCTGCACTCTCCAAAATACTAGAGAGATGCATACATTCTCAGGTCTCAGACTACCTACTTACTAACAACCTCCTTTCCAATACTCAGCATGGTTTCCAACCAAACCATAGCACCACCACTGCCTTACTCTCCTTTACTAACACGATCCTTCAGCAAAAAAAACAATGGCTATCTCTCCTCTGCTACTTTCCTAGACCTATCTAAAGTATTTGACATGGTCCCACACAAACAACTCATCTCTGTCCTCAATAACCTATCCTTCTTTCAATCAGTCACCAACTAGTTTCAGAGTTATCTGTCTGACCGCCAACAATCCATTGTATGGCAGAATGACATATCTCCCCAACTACCTGTCTCCATAGGGGTTCCCCAAGGATCCATCTTTGGACCTCTACTCTTCTCTGTTTTCACCAATAATCTAGCCTCTGCCACCAAACATGGCACACTAGACCATCATCTGCTCAGCCCAGTCCCTGCCCAAACTGCAAAAAGTCACACAGGAAGATTTTTCCTCTGTTGAAACTTGGTTATCTGATGCCCAATTAATACTCAACCCAAACAAAACTAAACTACTCATCTTCCAACCCACCAAACATACTCAAAACAACTCTCACTTTAACATCACAGCAAAAGACAACACTACTATACACCCAAGAGAACACACCAAATTGCTAGGAGTGGAAATAGATAATAAACTAAAATTTGACATTCACATATCCATGACTATAAAAAAAGTCCACAAAAAACTAGGAGCGTTATACAGAAATAAGCAACTTCTCACAAAAGCAGCAAAGATTTCAATAGCAAATTCCCACCTTATCTCCACCCTACTTTATGCCTCTCCAATATATACTAACCTAAGGCAATCCTATCTAAACAAGCTAGAGACCTGCTACAACAAAATCGCCAAATTCTCCACAGGGGCATTCTACCGTAGTCACCACTGTCTCTCACTTGCTGAACTGGGCTGGTGTGAACTCCCTCACCTCCTTCAATAGTATCAACTATCACTCGCCCACAAACTAGTAAACCATCCACTAAATGTCCCATCCCTCCAGAATCTACTCCAACTCTATCACACCACCAGACCACTAAGATCCAGCAACAAAAATCACTTGCAGATCACTAAAGCCAATAACTCTGCTGGTGAAGCACTATTCCCTTGCACCATAGCCAAATTATGGAACTCCCTCCCACCCACAATTATCGGGTCTATATTATATCATTGAACACTTAAAAAAGCGAACGCTGATTGATCGACCTAATTTAAGCGAAAGCTTACAATCTCGAACTGTCAGATCAGCGATTTTTTTCCCAGGGAAAGAAATCGCTGATCCAAAACACATACACACAACACAAGCACACCAAACAAACAGAAATCCACACACATACACCTAAAATCTGATACCTAACCTACACTAAACTATGCACACACCACTAACTACCCACTTACCTTAACCCAAACCCTAACCCTAAGGTCTGTCACTATCGCACACTCACCTCACCCGCTCCCTAACCCTAACTCACTTAAATCCACCCTAACCCTCATGTCCACTCAATTGCACACACACCTAACCCGAGCCCTAACCCTAACTCACCTAAATCACCCTAACACTCACATCCACACAATCGCACACTTACCTGAATCCGACCGGTAACTTTCCACCATAACACTGAAAATACCAAAGCAACAGAAACGGATAACCAAATTCTTTCTCTAGGAAAAAATTTGAGTTTCTGCTGCTTCGATATTTTGCAGTTTCGTGAAAATAAGTTCGATCAATCAGTGTTCGTTTTTTTAAGCGTTCGAGGATATAATATAGACCCCAATTGCCTCCATACCATCATGCACCCACTTCAAAACTTTACTAAAAGTGTATCTAAAAACATGCTGGCTATGCCCTTGCAACTCCTACTCTAATATCACACACCCCATCCAACCACTACCTTTCTTTCCACCCCACTAGCTACCTTGATTATAGCAAGCTCAGATGCTCATAAGCCTAGTACTTTTTATACAGCAGGAATTTCATATTGTAACATTTATTAATGTCTGTTATGTACTTCGCAGATAAAGATTCTAGTTGTCTACTGATGTACTATGTTCTTCATCTGTAAATATGTTTGTAATTAATTGCTATGTTAAATTGTTAATCGCTATGTAATCCAATGTAACTACTGTCTGTTTATTTTAACTGTGGAGTTTTTCTCCCTGTGCCTCTGCTTAAAATGCACCTACGTCCAGTCGGACACTCCCTGTCAACAAATGTAAATAAATAAATAAATAAAAAATTCCCTCAAGGGCTTTCTGCCATGGGGAGCTGTACCTGACCTCACTCACCCAGGCAGGAGCTCTCCAATCCCTGCACCCATCTTCCTGGTTCTCCCTTACTGACTACTGTCAGGGCCAACCCCTACAGGCCTCCCTTTTGACCTGTCCAAGAGACCTTCCTGGGCAACGGTCCCCCATGTTGTGAGACTCCACTGCTTCCATGTCTCCTACAGGCTGCCAAATCAGGCCGGATCGCTCATGCCCTTGGACCCTCTCAGGGGAGCGTCTCACCGATCTTGTCCACCTATTCAGAGCTCTCCTTGGTCTCTGAGGGGCAGATCCACTCTCATGAAGGCTTCAGAGTAACCCTGCTTTTCTATCCAGAGCAACTCTGGAGACTTTGAGACTTTTCAAGGATGCAGTCGATTATGGGGTGAAGGCGAATGTCTTCAACCCAGCAGGAGCTGTCCAGGCCCTTCCACCATTCATCTGGTGCTTCCTCAAGGACTTCCATTATGGGGAGCTCTGCTTGACCATGCTCAACCAGGCAGGAGATTTCCAGGTCCTGCCTCTGTCTGCCAGTCACTTCCTTAAGGACTTCCATCATGGGAGGGGCTGTGCCTGACCACACTCACTCAGGCAGGAGCTCTCCAGGCCCTGCTAATGCCCACCTCAGCACTCCCTTAAAGACTTCCATTGTGGGGAGCTCTGCCTTACCCTGTTCACACAGGCAGGAGCTCTCCAGGTCCCACCACTGTCTGCCAGTCACTTCCTTAAAGACTTCCATCATCCATCATGGGAGGGGCTGTGCCTGACCCTACTCACTCAGGCAGGAGGTCTCCAGGCTCTGCTACTGTCCACCTCAGTGCTCCTTTAAGGACTTCCATTGTGGGGAGCTCTACCTGACCTCCCCCCCTCAACCAGGCAGAAGCTCACCCAGCCTTGCCACTATCTGCTGCTCTCCCCCTTCCAGATGTCTGCCCAGAGGGAGCATGGTTCGTAACTTCTCACCCTGGTGAGAACTGTCCTGTCCCAGTCACTTTTCACCTCTCTCTTCCTTCCAGACTTCCATCGGGATGACCCCTTCCAGGCTACCACTTCTACCCTGAAGAGAGAGCTCTTTTACAGGGCTACATATCTTCTGACTGCTGCCAAATCATCGCAGTGTCATGTGTGGTCTTGGAGCCTCTCAGGGGATCTAGCCTGCCTCATGGAACTCTGCTGGGCCATGAAGCCTCAGACAGTCTCTCATCCAGACCTCCGTGAGACTGGTTCTCCCCTTTGCCTTGCACCTAGGACTTTCAAACTCATAGGGGAGATGGCCCTGTGCCCCCCCCCATCTCTGCGCATTTTGCTCACACCTCATTCTCTCTCCCCCATGATGCCAGGTGAAGAAGGATGTGCATCGCTTTGAGCCTCCTGGCATGTGGCCTCTTGCCTCCTGGGTGGTGCCATTCACAGAGTAGCATCCTCACAGTGCTGGGTGAAGGATGGGAGGCCAACCTGCCAGCCCTGGTGTAAGATGACATTGGCAGCCCTATCTCCACTCCCATGTGGGGCTGGGAGAATGGGATTGCAGACCTAGCTTCCCAGGGCAGCTCTTAAGCATCCCAGTTTAGGTACTGCAACAAAATGGTCACCTTGGTATCAGGAAAATTGCAAGCAGTAACACACATGTCTGCTAAAGTAGACAGAAGATGAGAAATGGGTGTAAGTTCTGGAAAATCATTATCTAACAAGTCACAGTATTTTTTGAAGGACTGAGAAATCTCAGTGTTCTCCCATTGAAAATACTGGCACATTCTAGCAGTAGTCTCAGAGAAAAACAACCCCCAACAGGAAGAACCAGAAACGGAGCTTCACTCAAAATCTGAAATGGAAATCTGAGGAAAAAATCCATCCCTGCATCTTCCTGTTTAGATTCAGAATCTTGACTCTCTGAAGAAAAAAAAAGAATCAATCTTTTTTTACCAGAAACTGAGGTAAACACTGAGCCAGACCCAGTAAACTACTCCTATCCAAAGAAAATTAAGGAGGATCCACTACATGCTTGGGTGTCTGTTTCTTTTTGACAGGAAAATGGGGGCAAATAGCTCACTAATGCCTGCAGAAGGTTCCTCAGGGATGGGCACAGCATTCTGATACAACAGGGAAAACTTCCCTGTTGGGTCTCAGGACTGACAAGAGTGAGTCTATCTTGGCCACTGAGGGGAACCAAACAGCTGCAGAGAATGTGGCTATGTCCAGATCCATAGTGGCTATAGGTTCTACACCACAGAGATCTGGAGTAAAAGATAAGTGGTCTAAGGAACAACAAATGGCCACAGCAGAGTCAACCACCTGTGACAGATGCAAATTACTAGTCTGTTGTGGTGGCAAAGGTTGTCCACTTATTTTTTTTTCATTATTGTGGCAGGAAGCAGGACTACCATGGCACCAGTAGTTTGTTCCACGATCAAGCTGACAATGGTGCCCATTTCCCAAAGAAGATAAGCAGCAATTGCCAATTACCACTACCAGCCTGTTACATTTTTAATCTGTAAAAAGTACTTTAAAACATTTAAAAACACTATGCCAGCCCCACAAAAGTAAAATAAACAGAACTTATCAATAAAAAATATTTTCAGTTACTTTACAGCACTTTTAAACTGACAGAAAAAAACAAACACTACTTGTAAAAGTACATTACAGTCTCAAGACAGACTGTTAAGATTACCATCTTGCAAACCATTGTATATCAAGGAAATATCTCATGCAATTGATAAACCTAATAACATGTTAAAAAGCCTAATATTATGCTCTGAGGTAGAGTTGCTGCATGTATGGCCTGAATGTTACAACAAGTAGGACAGTTTTGTCAGAGATGGACCCCCTCCCCCTTAAGGATATTTGCCAAAGAATGAGAAGAAGAAGACACATATTTCACTTATAAATGGTCCAAAAACTCAGGCAAGTGACTAGAGTCTTCTTCTTCTTCTTTCGGCTGCTCTTCTTAGGGGTCACCACAGCAGATCAACTGTTTCCATTTCTTCCTGTCCTCTGCATCTTGCTCTGTCACACCAACCACCTGCATGTCCTCTCTCACCACATCCATAAACCTTATCTTAGGCCTTCCTCTTTTCCTGTTACCTGGCAGCTTCATCCTTAGCATCTTTTTCCCAATATACTCTGCATCCCTCCTCAGCACATGTCCAAACCAATGTAATGTTGCCTCTCTGGCTTTGTCTCCAAACCTTCCAACCTGGGCTGACCCTCTAATATACTTATTTCTAATCCTGTCCATCCTCGTCACACCCAGTGCAAATCTTAATATCTTCAACTCTTCCACGTCAAGCTCTGACTCCTGCCTTTTTGTCAATGCCACTGTCTCCAACCCGTATAACATAGCTGGTCTCACTACCCTCTTGTAGACCTTCCCTTTCACTCTTACTGGTACTCGTCTGTCACAAATCACTCCTGACACTCTTCTCCACCCACTCCATCCTGCCTGTACTCTCTTCTTCACCTCTCTTCCACACTCACCATTACTCTGAACTGTTGATCCCAAGTACTTAAACTCATTCACCTTCGCCACCTCTACTCCCTGCATCCTCACCATTCCTCTATCCTCCCTCTCATTCACACACATATATTCTGTCTTAGCCCTGCTGACCTACATTCCTCTTCTCTCTAGAGCATATATTCACCTCTCCAGGGTCTCCGCCACCTGTTCCCTACTCTCACTACAGATCACAATGTCATCTGCAAACATCATAGTCCACGGGGACTCCTGTCTGATCTTGTCTGTCAACCTGTCCATCACCATTGCAAATAAGAAAGGGCTCAGAGCTGATCCTTGATGTAATCCCACCTCCACCTTAAACGCATCCATCATTCCCACCACAGACCTCACCGCTGTCACACTACCCTCATACATATCCTGTACCACTCTTACATACTTCTCTGACACTCCTGACTTCCTCATACAATACCACAACTCCTCTGTAGGCACCCTGTCATATGCTTTCTCTAAATCCACAAAGACACAATGCAACTCCTTCTGACCTTTTCTGTACTTCTCCATCAACACTCTCAGAGCAAACATCACATCTGTAGTGCTCTTTCCTGGCATGAAACCATACTGCTAATCACTAATCATCATCTCCCTTCTTAACCTAGCTTCCTCTACTCTTTTCCATAACTTCATGCTGTGACTGATCAGTTTAATCCTTCTGTAGTAACTACAGCTCTGCACGTGACTAGAGTGAAAGAGAAAATTTGCTTTTCAGTCAAATGCCCAAACCAAGAAGGGGAGAAAAATGAACAGCATCTATATTTAATGTGAGGGACAACTTTATTTTGGCGTTATCAAATCATGGTAATATGATCAGCACTATGATTTTGCTTAAGATGGCTACCATACTTTTGTGGATAGCAGACAAAATACTAATACTCAAAGTATGCCAATATTCCTCTCTTGTTGTATTACAGCACACAAAATTCCATTTGACTTCTCACAACATTATTTATAGGTGTTTTTAATTAGACTTAGCCTGGGTGGATGGTCTACAGATTGTCTGACAGGTATTTGTGATTAAGACATTATCATTTATTGCTGCCCAACGTTGTTAAGCTCAAAATAAGTGTTTCATAAAGATTTTCTAGGATGTCTTATATGGGCTTTACATCTAGACCTGTTTTAAGATAGCCATCTAGGCTGAAATTTATTGAACTCAATCAGGTAAAATTATGCTTACAAGATATCTGCACCATTACATAGCAGTAATTGTCTTGAACTGAATTTTCTTTGATTAATAAATGATAATGCTTTATCAAATGAAAATGCATATAACAAAGTCAAAAGATTTAAATTAAAGAAATATTTTTTTTCAACAATGTTACTATTCCTCAGAAAATGGAAATGGTCATCTAATTGTTTTCAGAGGGTTTGTATAATGCATGGGAAGCAGTAGTTTAACTTACTACAGTTCTTCAGTCCTAAATTCCAAGCTGTTTCAAAAAAGATGAAAAAAAACATCAGATGAATATTAATGAACAGATATTCCTTAAAACTAGGAAGAAGAAATGTTCTCAAAATGGAAAAGGAGAGAGGATAGCAGAAGTACGAGAAAATACAGACAGTAAAACAGAGAAGTAAGAAAATTAGTAAAACCTTGAAACAAAAGAGAAGTGGACCTTATGCAAGGTTTGATAAGTGTTAGGAACTACTAACACTATTAGGGATGCCCAAAACTGGGAACTGAGAGGAAACTAGTTTAATAAATTATGCTGGTAGACAACCCAGTACTATTGAATCACTGAAACACTTTGGTCAATTTTTCTAAGAAAGCAAGTTTTGACTATAGAAACAGATGGCCTATATACCATGAATGGGAAGGATGGTTATTTTTAAGGGTGCCTCCTATTTAAAAAAAAATAAATGAATAAATCAATAAAGTAGTAAAAAGGTTAATAGCTTAGATGGCATAACAATTACAGATCTAAAGGACACCAAAAATTGTCTGAGCCAATGTTGTGCCATCTTTATAACAGAGTAATGTTAATAGCTAATGTGATCAATGAATTGAAATAAGATGGAAAACATTGTCTGCAACATGATATTACATAATGTAACTGCTTCTGACAGACTAGATATAATCCAAAGCAAGGCTAAGAAAGAGCAATTCATGACAAAAGCCTTGTTGCACTTTTGCGATTTTGTATCTAGAACCACAAATGGATGACTTCAAGTGGACGTGTTCTTCAGTGACTTAAGTAAATATCTGACTGTATCATCCATACTGTCCTCATTCATAAACTGGCAATGCTGGATTGGTTGAACCCTTGTTTTATGAACTGATGTAATGCAGGATTTGGAGACCTCATCTGGTCTATAGGTTCAGGAGTTATATAAACCACAAGGGTCCAGTCTTGCCCCATTACTGTTTATACTGTATATGAGTAGTGTTGGCAGATAGGACTACAATATGTAAGTATGTAGATGGCACTGAGGAATAATTAGGAGATGGAGCCCCTAAGGCAGTTTGAGGTTGTACTCAACCTCATCCTGGCAGCTCCTGCAATGACACTGATGCCAAGTTGTATTGGCCTTTTTTTTCCATAATAAATCTTTATTGTTATATACTTTTCATACAAAATTATAAAATACAAACTACTAACTAACACTGTAACAATCACACCAAACAATATACAATATTTACAAGAATGCTTCCATATAAGACATTAGAAGTATAAGAAAAACATAAGAATAATTAGTAAGTTTCCAATATGGAACAGTTTGATTAGACATTTCTCTCCAAGTATAGCAATGATTCAAGTTGTATTGGCCTTACCTTTCACCTTGGATTATTACATCAGTGGTGTGGAGAGAGGGAACCTGCTGCTGGGCATCAATTATTTCCTCAAAATTCATTTGCCCAAGCCTGTGCTCTAGATAGGACACTCCAACTTCACTTTCTGAGTGGAGACATAACACATGAAGGAGTAGTTGCCAGTAATAATTCAATGCTCTCAACTGGCAGAGAGTGAGAGGTCAGGAGCTGCTTTCAATGGTAGGAGGGATCATTTGATCTCACTGGCATCTACCACTCACCAAAAGCTGGGCATCCACAGCTAAATAGGTGCTGGCTCACCAGGGTCCACTTGCTTCATTGGGTGTGTGAGGCTTAGGGACCCCCCAAAAAGTAGATTGTTAACCATGCACTTGGAAAACAAAAAAGCAACAAAACAAACCAGCCTTTATTTAATTTCTCCAAGTATTTTTTGGGTTTCTAATACCATGAATGGAATGGACCATATTCCTAAGTCAAAGTATAATTAAAGTTCATGAAATTAGTATTGTTTCAATATTTGAATGTTAGGCAGAAGTGCTTTTCGCAGCACCCACAATGTGCCCAGTAATGACTCTTTCTGCAATTCATATGGAGTTACATGTATCGGTAACATATCTAGATACGATTGTAGATTCTTTTTTATAAGAGCCATTGCTCCTACTACTACTGGAACTGTGTATCTTTCTTCCACATTGCTCTCATTTCTGCCTGCAAATCCTGATATTTTATGATTTTGTGTCTCTCTGTATACAAGACACTGTAGTCACTGGATGCAACGATTTCAATGATCAATGCAACTTTTGTCTTCTTTTCATGGGCCACTATATCTGGTTTTCTCACATCTATCTTTTGAACTGTTAGTAATGGGTGATCCCATGTGATGCATACATCATCATTTTCTATTACGCTTTGGCTCATGTTTCCAGTATTTTTTCAGCTCCTTCAGTATTATAATGTTTGCACAATCCCCAGTGCAACAGTCTTGCCACATTATTATGACTTTCGGTATACAGTCTTTCTGCCATTAGTATATCACAACCAGCAACAAGGTGTGCAACTGTTTCCACTTATTTTGTTTTGCAAAACATACATTTGTCTGTTTTTCCTACATGTTCAATGGTCTTTGTAAACCAATGTGTACATAGTCCACTACCTTGGGCTGCCAATGTTAACCTTTCATCTTTTGGTTTGAATTCACCTCTCCTTAACCATTCCTGTGTTTGATCCTTATCAAAATGAGATTGTCCAGGAGTTTTCTATACTCACAACTATAGTTATGCCTTTTCCATGTGTCTTGCCTTCTCATCTAATCCTTCTTCTTATATTCTTTCTTCTGTTTTTTTGGCACATTCAGTTGCTGCCTGATTTTTATCTACTTCTGGTTTGGTTTTCCTTCCCTCTTGATGCCGATATGCTTCTGCTACACTAAGCATAGAAGTCATCTTAGGTTTATTCACTTCATGTTTCAAAACTTTCACTATGTTTGCATCTTGTGAGGTAAGCAGACATGTATGCAGTCCCATGATTGTAAATGTATGCATGTAATAAATGTCAAGGAAGCCCATACCTCCTTTGGAATGGGGAATATGTAACCTTGGTATGCACTGATTTTTATAAATCATTTGATGAGCATGAACCATCCTTCTTATTTTCGTCTCTAATCTATCCAACACCTTTTGGGGCCACTCAATCACTCCAAAACGGTGAGTTAGGACAGGAAGAGCAAACTATTTTATAGCATGAACTTTGTTTCTAGATGTCAACATTGTTTTCAGGATTAATTTAAGTCTTCTAAAATATTCCTTACTAAGTTTTATTCACATTTTCTCATGTTTTTTTTTTTTGGTTGATCCTTCATCAATTCCAAATTATACACTCCCTCTTGCTCAAGTTCTTATATATCACACTCTTGTGCCAAACTGATGTTTTCTTGGTGCTGTAGCTATCCTTCTTTAAAGGTTGTTTTTGCACATTTATCAAGACCAAATGACATTCTTATATTATCTGAAAAGTTTTGCTACTTGCAACTGTGCTTTCAGTTCCTGGTCTGATGAGCTATACGGTTTTAAATAATCTACAAAGAGAAGATGAGAAGTCTTTGCACTTTGTTGCTTTCTGGGTGACAAATTATAGCCATGTCTTAATCTGTTAAGCAGACAGCTTAATAGGTTAAGGGCAAGACAAAAGAGCAGTGGTGACAGAGACTCCCCGTAGAATATGCCACTTTGAATGTTTATCCTTGGAATAATGATTTGTCCTTTACCATGGCTTAACTCCAAAGTGGTCTGCCACTGTTTCATGGTCGTCTGTGATGTAACTAATGGCTAAATGCACTGATTAATTATTATATTGCTCTGTAGTTGATAATTAACCGTTGGCATTCTGTGTTTATTGTTTTAACCACCTCTATAAGAACTGCAGTACACGTGTGTGTAGATAGATTAAACCCTGCCTAAAATGGCTGCCGTCTGTGCTAGTTAAACTTGTGTTTTTATGCATATCTACCTCTGCATGTATTGACTGCATGTAAACGGCACAAAGAATATGCCATACACATGTGCTTAGACAGACGAAACACTGCCTAACAACTGCTGTTTCATATTTGCCTTGGACCGAATACTTTCTAATAATCAGTTAAAACAGCTGAAACAGGAATTACTTGTTGAATTAAGCGGTACAGAGCCAGGGCTAGTATGAACAACATTACTTATTAAAAATTAGATGTATTAAGTGACACTGGGCTAGCGCTGGTATAAACAACATTACTTGTTAAATATTAGCTACAACAGCATAAACAAGAATTACTTGTTGTTTTAAGCGCGCTAGTAGAACCCCATTATTCTCCAGCAACACAGTTCATAACCACAATGGGCTGCACGCGTAAATGCATACCAATATAAATACCAACTTCGCATTTGTGTTTATGGGTGTTTCTGGAATCACTAGCAAGACAGTCTTAACCTATATTTCTGATATACACGTAAAAGCATACTACTAATTTCCAGCACACAGTTGTTTAAGAAGGTGTTCTGCTTTGTTTTACTGCTTAAGCAGCCATCTACCAGAAAGACTGGCAAGACTGTTTGTAGCCTGCATTTTTGTAACAAATATTAATGCTTACTGCATTTGTTTAAGAACAAGTTCTGCTATACTTAACTGCTCAAGCTGCTGTTTACCGGAAAGATTGGCAAGACTGTTTGTAGCCTGCATTTTTTGAAACATATTTTAATGCTTACTGCTAATTTCCATCAGGCATTTGTATAACACTGTGTTCTGCCTTACTTAGCCGCTTAGTTACTGGTTTTACCTGAAATGTTAATGCACTGTTTTATGTTAATGCACTGTTTTATGTAATTCCTCCTACACCCTTGTTGTGTGGTCTACCTGGTACAGCATTATACAGTTTTGTATCCTTTCTGTCTTTCTGCTATTGTACTCACCCACTCCTCTCTATATAGCATTAACTAGTACAACTATACCTTCCTAAACTGTCCTAACATATTTACTCTATTCTCCTCCTAGACACTCCTCTTTTTACTTACTCTCTATCCACCTAATGTTACCAAACTACTAAACAGCCTCTTTCTCTCTCTACAGCTCGCTATTACCCTCACCCTCCAACCTCGGGTACTCCTCAGAGTTTAATTAACCAACAAAGACGTATAACCTCCTAAGGTGATCATCCCAGGATTGTCTGGATCCAAAACAACCACAGCACTGGGTGTAGCCTGTTCTCCCTCAAACAGGAGTCAGTGTGTATGTTGAACTATCTATGGGTCTCCATCTAGTGTTATCTTGAGATTAAGTAAGAACTAACCACTTGCTAAATCTAGTTTGTTGTATTTTAATACCTAAAGACCCACAGCATAACACAATAACAGCCTACTGCTGTCCATAGACCCTCTTTACTCCACTCCACTCCCTGATTTTAAATATTTCTAGCTGCCTGTATTTTAAAGAACAGTGTACCACTGTATGATTTTTCACCACTAGGTGGCAGCATTTATCCACTTTTAGATACAGTACCCCATATACCAGCATACTTCAGTTGTATCCCTAGCCCTTGTAGTACTAGATATATGAATAATTGACTTCTACATATCTCCCCTCCCTAGACTAGTCTCCCTAGACTGCTGTGTATTACCCCACCAAGGGACTCCCACTTACCTAGCATATAGCTGTTGAACCTTACAATTCCAAAGGGTCAGCTCACTGATAGTTTCTCGGAGGACTCTCACTCCTCCCAGCTCTTCTTGCTCCGTTCGCCCGCTGGGCTCACTCCGCTCCCCTACCCTGCCCCCAATTCCCAACCACCCCCAGTGCTCACACCTTTATACTGCCAATAGTCACACCCCTAATTCTGCAACCTATCACCTTCCCTAAATTGCCTTATCCACTCCCACTCTCACCACACCCCACTACATACATCCATCTCCTCCAATACCCCCTAACAAATCATGTTAGGCATACTGCCACTACTACTACTAACTCTCACTACTCTAGCCTACACCACATCCATACATGCTACCATACCATTAAACACTACCTTCCACACAACTCATACCTACACTCACATACATACACATACAAACATTACAATCTGCCCCACACTATTTAATAGTAGCCCATTATATTTTGTAACCAAACCACAAACCACATTATCTCCCCATAGAATAACAACACCTAGACATCATACAGACCTAGCTCATGCCATCAAACTCAAACTGTTCCTCAAAAGATGGCTACTAATCTCAGGAGACATACACCCAAACCCAGGACCAAGCTATGAAATTCTCTACCACAAACAGGAAACAGACCTAATTATTATTAACCTAAACTCAAGAAGTATATCCAACAAACTACAAGACTTACATGCATTCATAGCCCACTACTCACCAGATATACTAACCATAACTGAAACCTGGCTAAAACCCACCACCCAAGACGAAGAAATTCTCCCCCCTTAATATAACATTCTAAGGCAAGATAGAACTACCAAAAAGGGTGGTGGAGTTGCAATCTTATTTAAAAACACACTTAACCTTCAACCCCTTAATACCCCACTTCCCATTTTCGGCAACTCTGAAACACTAGGCTCCACTATCTCCCTCAAAAACAAAAAGAAAATCAACATCCTCTACAGTTATATTTCTCCAGGAAATAACTCACCTATAATAGAGGATATGTTGCAATGGGCTACAATCAACCTGCCCCACGAAACCATCTTACTAGGAGACCTAAACCTAGACTGGCTAGCCTGCAAAGCCAACAATCCTACAAACCATATAAACTTGTTTGGTTTCTCACAACTGATCGAAGAACCCACCAGAATTGACAAAAGATCCAATAAAACCTCCATTCTAGATTGGACTTTAGTTAACCTCCCCAAATAAAAATTATCAAGTGGGATGCCTACCTGATATACTGAGTGACCACTGCCCCACTTTCCTCCTTCGTATACAAGTAAAAATACCCAAACCCATACTATACAAAGAGACCAGAAATGAGCACAAGGTAAATCCACAAATCCTTAACTGCATGCTACAACAAAGTAACTGGCACCCACTACAAACCCTACCATTAGACCAGGCAGTCGAATATTTCAATACTACCTTTATGAGAGTGCTTAACACACTAGCCCCCATCAGGAAACATAGAACTAAGATCAACTACGCCCCTTGGCTAAACAGAACAACAAAAGTTCTACTAAAAGCCAGAGATAATGCATGGAAGAACTGGAAGAAAAATAACACCAACCAAGATAAACAAAGATATCAACAACTTAGAAACCAGGCCAAAAAACAAATAAAAATGGACAAACAAAACTACTTCCTAGGGATCCAAAACAAACATTCAAAAAACCCCAAAAAGTTCTGGCAAGCTTTAAATACCCTTCTAAAACCTGGCCAAACTACAACCCCAGCACCCAACACCAATAATGATAATGTCAGCATAGCCTCCCAGTTTAACCATCACTTCACAGACTCTATTCTATCCCTATCTACCCAGCTATCCAACAATAAACCTATGCTCACCCCAACTTTAGATCACAATAATACACCCCCTTTTACCCTCTCACCCATACCCACCTCCACAGTAGAAAACCTACTCTCTAAATTAAAACCCACCACTCTAGCAGCAGATGGCCTACCCACTACTTTTCTAATGTTAGCTGCAGAATCCCTAGCCTACCCCATCTCACTTCTTATAAACTGCTCCATACAGGAATCCTACATCCCCCAACTATGGAAAGTGTCATATATAATACCCATACACAAAGGAGGTAACTCCTGTGAACTATCTAACTATCGTCCCATTGCTATCCTATCCCCCCTTTCCAAGCTTCTGGAGAAATGTATTCACACCCAGGTGATGCACTACTTAACCTCACATAATCTCCTCTCCCTCACACAGCATGGATTCCGCCCTAACCATAGTACAACTACTGCTCTTCTCTCCTTTACTGACCAGGTTAACCAACTTAGAAACAACAACAACTTTGTATCAGCCATTTTCTTAGATCTATCTAAGGCATTTGACATGGTCTCACATAACCTACTTATAGACACTCTAACCACCATCTCCTTCACACCCTCTGCTACTTCCTGGTTCAAAAACTATCTCTCTGATAGAAAACAGTCAGTAAAATGGCAAGGCATACTATCACCATGACTTCCAACTACTATAGGCATTCCACAAGGATCAATACTAGGTCCT
Source organism: Protopterus annectens (assembly GCF_019279795.1). Classification (NCBI taxonomy): domain Eukaryota; kingdom Metazoa; phylum Chordata; order Ceratodontiformes; family Protopteridae; genus Protopterus; species Protopterus annectens. Next base: position 1,484,049,733 of record NC_056744.1, on the reverse strand, counting down.
TTACTATTTACCATTTTCACCAACAATCTACATACCTCCACCCTACATGCATCACTTATACAGTATGCAGATGACCGAACTCTACTCTGCTCAGCCCCTACCATAACCACACTTCAGAAACCTACTCAAGAATCCTTCTGTTCCGTAGAAAAATGGATTACTGATCTCCACCTTATTCTAAACCCCAAAAAGACCAAACTACTTCTATTCACCCCCAACAAATTCAAAACCACAACTCTTCCCTTCACCATCACCTCCAACAATGGCACAGTAATCTCTCCCTCCCCACATACCAAACTACTCAGTGTTGAAATAGATCAGGATGATCAGGATGTAGACTTCAATGTCCACATCTCTCAAACCATTAAAAAAGTTCATAAAAAATTAGGAACTTTATACAAACACAAACAGTTCCTTTCAGACCAGGCTCAAATCACCCTAGCCCAAACCCACCTCTTGTCTACCCTACTGTATGCATCACCAATCCTAATTCACATCAGGAAAACAGACCTTGACAAACTAGAATCATGCTACAATAAGATAGCAAAATTTGCCAATAACTCCACTTTTAGAAGTCATCACTGTCTTGCCTTAAAGCACCTACAATGGTTAGAGCTCCCTCAACTAATTAGGTACCACCAGCTAGTACTCACCTTCAACATACTAAAGCATCCCCACAAAACACCAGCCCTAAACCAAATACTAAACCAGTACTCAGCAAACCATCCTCTACACTCATCTAACAAGACCCTGCTCTGCATACCCAAAGCCAACAACACTGCAGGGAAAGCCCTCTTCTCTCATACCATTGCCAAGGAATGAAATAAGCTCCCCCAAAATATATCCTCAGCCACATCTATCTCACTGTTTAAAAAATCACTCAGGCCACACCTCCTGAAGTCATGGCTCTGTCCTTGCAGTACATAAATGCTTTCCTAATCTCCTTCATTTCCTATTTCTCCTCTCTGTCACTTCTCACTATGCCTAACACTTGGTACTTCACAAAATCCTAAAACAGGACTACTCTCAGCTACGTTTTCCTACTATATTGCCGTCTATGATGTCATTTTGATTGCACCAGGTAATGAGTATGTCTACTCTTCTCTTTTTCCTCCCAAATAACCAACATCCAAGGTCCGCTCTTGACAAATGTAAGCCCACCTGGAAAGAACTTTGTATGAATTATCTTCTTGATTGTTAATAACTCTGTATGAAACTAATTTTCTTTTCCTTCACAAAAACAAATATCCAGGTTTCTCTGTCTGTAATGTAAACCTGTCTGGAAAGATCCATTGTATGTAAATTTTTATTATTTGAATTTTTTCTGACTGTTTATGTAATACTGTATAAAACTGTTGTTGTGGAGCTTTTCTCCCCGGGCCTCCGCTGTAAATGGACCTAGTTCCAGTCGGACTTTCCCTGTAAACAAATGTAAAATAAATAAATAAATAGTTTATCAGTGTAGGGTGTATTTTATACATTAAGCACTCTTTTATCCATGAATATGGGATACTGTCAATTTTTTTTTTTGTAATCTATCCATGTCATACATAGATTCTTCCCCTTTTTACAGTTCTCCACTATGACTTTATTTAACAACAAATGACCCTTTGTTCCATATGACTTTCTTTTATCACCCTTTTGTTCTATTGCCAAAATTTAGTTTTCTTCTAAATGACTATAAACTCTGTCAGCATCAGTTCCGATGTATAATTTATATGTGGTCAGAAGGCAAGGTATTCATCTATAGTTTTTAGAGTAGCTTGCAGGTTCACTCTTATGTAGGAGCATCACTTTTCCTGTTGTTAACCAGGCTAGTGTTTGTTCGGGGTGCACATATAAATAGTTCTTACTCATGGCTAAAGCTTCATGCAAAGATGTTACTGCTTTTAGCCAGAAGTTAGGTATTGCATGTGGGCCTGAGGTTTTCCAATTAGAGACTTTTCTTAATTCTGTTTCATTCTCTCTAGTTGTTACTTCATCCCATTTCATATCCTGTACATATGAACTTCTTATACTTTATTTTCCTTCTTCTGTCCATTTAGTATCTCTGTTATATACCACTGGATGTTCATAGATAAACCAGCCTTTAGGCTGGGCACATGGAACATAAGGAAAATAACTCCAGGCCTTACGGAAGATCTACAGAGCATCAGTGATACTCAGAAGACAGCAGTAATTAACAACAAACTGAGCAGATTGCAGATGGACATTGTAGCTAACCAGGAAACAAGTCTGTCATCCATTGAATGTCTCAGGAAGAAGGACTTTACTTTTTTCTGACATTGGAACTTTCCAGAAGAGACAAGGAAGCATGGTATTTGCTTCCCAATCAGAAACAACCTCATTGGCTCAGTCATACCACCAAATATGGGAAATGAGAGATTTCTCAAAATTCAGCTATAAACACCAGTGGCCATGATCAACATCTTCAGCGTCTATGCTGCTACTTTTACTTCCAGCCAGAAAGTCAAGGACAAGTTCTATAATGAACTTTGTACTACCATCATTGAGGTCCCTTCCCATGCACCATTATTCATTTTTGGCCATTTTAATGCCAGAATTAGCAACGACCATCACAGCTGGCCATCGTGTCTGGGACAGTTCAGAACAGGAAAGATGAAGGAAAATGGACAGCCTCTCCTTAAACTTTATTCCCAATATGACCTCTGCATAACCAACATCTTCTTCAATGTCATGCCCCAGCACAAATTTTAATGGTGACACCCAAGATTGAAATATTGGCACCAACTTCACCTTGTCCTCACCCAACACAGCAGATTAGGTAGTGTCAGGGTAACACACATTTACCACAGTGCAGACTGTGATACTGACCACTTGCTCATGTATCATAAGGTGAACATCCAGATATGAAAGATCTTTCACTCTATAAAGGAGGGGAGGCCATGCTTTGACATAGGCAAGACTCGTGACCCTTCAAAAGTAAACAAGTTTGTTCAAGCACATGAAGAGGCCTTTCCCTGCCTGGATTGCACTGACACCAACAAGAGATGGGAAAAGCTATGGGATTCTATCTAAAGCACTGCAATATCTACCTTTGGAAAGAAGACAGTCAATTGAACTGATTGGTTTGAAACTCACACTGAAGTGCTGACACCCCTAATTGAGAAAAAGAGACAGGCAATGATGGCATACATGTCCTCACCCAAAGAGAACTTACAGGTACTCTGGTGTGCTTGGAGTCAAGTGCAGCAGGTAGTTTAGCGGTGTGCAAAGTATTATTGGCTCTAACTTTGCTTCAAATTCACCATGCCATGGACATTAATAACATGTGAGGAATGTACGATGGGATCAAGCAAGCCATCAGTCCATCACAAAGGAAGATCTCCCAACTTAAGTTGGGCACAGGCAAAGTGTTCCAGAACCAAGCAGATGGAATGTTGGGTGGAGCACTACTGGGAGCTGTATGCCAGAGACACCATAGTTATAGAGAGACCACTGAATGCCATCAAGCCTTTGACAGCTATAGCTGAACTCGATACTGAGTACATCCCAGAGGAACTCAATGATGCACTGAAACACTTTCTTGTGGGAAAGCACCAAGGAAAGATCTTATTCCCTCAGAAATCCTTAAATATGCTAATGATACCCTAATGTCAGAGCTTCATGCAATATTTTGCAAATGCTGCAGAGAAGGTAGTGTACCACAAGATAGGAGGGATCCTGGCATAGTTACTATCTATAATAATAGAGGTGACAAAAATGATTGCAACAACACATTACCTGCTCGATAGACCTAAATCTAATATATAACATCAACAAAACCTGCTGGAGAGACAGGTTTGTCTCTCAGAGGCTGCCCCATCTCTGGAATAGACTTCCCATACATGTCAAGCAGAGTACCTCTCTGACCCTCTTCAAGTCCAACCTTAATGAGTGGATGAGAAACCACAAATTTGTCCGAGGGATTCCACCTTTGTCCTTCATTGTCAAGGGTAACAGGTGCTGACTGAGGTTTCTTTTTTGGGGATAAACTCTTAGCTAGGCTTGTAAAGGCCCTATGGCCATTAGCTAAGTAACCTCCTATGATCCTATGAACTAGCGTGGCATTTCTCCCTTCTCTATACCAGGGGAGGCTGTTTGAATGTGTTGTTCCTGAAGAGGACCACATTCTTGCAGACAGAGCCTGCCACTTTACCCTGAGTCTCAGTGTTCATAGGTTCATAGGTTCATACTAGGCTATCTGCCCTAGGGCATTTACAAGCCTAGCCAGAGTGTGTTTGGCTTTTGCCACCCATTTTAAATGAATTTTGCTATGCCCTTTTTCGAGGTTAGTATACTGTGCCTCTGTCTAACAGTGACACAGAAGTGATACCCGGGGTAAATCTATGATCTCCCATCCACTCATCAAGTTTTCTCTTGAAGAGAGTCAATGAGGGACTGTGCCTAACCTGGCCAGGGATTTTATTCCAGAGTGAAGGGAGCCTCTGGGTTATGAATCTGTCCCTCCAGCATGTCCTATTTATTTCAGTGCTGAGGTTCAAGTCTCTCGAGCGTGTAGCTCGATAGGATTTGAATTTTCTGTTTTTTCGTTAATCGTTTATGCACGTATTCTTTACACAAGTATTTTTTTCAGTTAAATAATT
>NC_056744.1:1484021871-1484044626 GCF_019279795.1 Protopterus annectens | reverse complement strand
ATCAGCCATTTTCTTAGATCTATCTAAGGCATTTGACATGGTCTCATGTAACCTACTTATAGACACTCTAACCACCATCTCCTTCGCACCCTCTGCTACTTCCTGGTTCAAAAACTATCTCTCTTATAGAAAACAGTCAGTAAAATGGCAAGGCATACTATCACCACGACTTCCAACTACTGTAGGCATTCCACAAGGATCAATACTAGGTCCTTTACTATTTACCATTTTCACCAACAATCTACATACCTCCACCCTACATGCATCACTTTTACAGTATGCAGATGACCGAACTCTAATCTGCTCAGCCCCTACCATAACCACACTTCAGAAACTTACTCAAGAATCCTTCTGCTCCTTAGAAAAATGGATTACTGATATCCACCTTATTCTAAACCCCAAAAAGACCAAACTACTTCTATTTACCCCAAACAAATTCAAAACCACAACTGTTCCCTTCACCATCACCTCCAACAATGGCACAGTAATCTCTCCCTCCCCACATACCACACTACTCGGTGTTGAAATAGATCAGGATGATCAGGATGTAGACTTCAATGTCCACATATCTCAAACCATTAAAAAAGTTCATAAAAAATTAGGAACTTTATACAAACACAAACAGTTCCTTTCAGACCAGGCTCGAATCACCTTAGCCCAAACCCACCTCTTGTCTACCCTACTGTATGCATCATCAATCCTAATTCACATCAGGAAAACAGACCTTGACAAACTAGAATCATGCTACAATAAGATAGCAAAATTTGCCAATAACTCCACTTTTAGAAGTCATCACTGTCTTGCCTTAAAGCACCTACAATGGTTAGAGCTCCCTCAACTAATTAGGTACCACCAGCTAGTACTCACCTTCAACATACTAAAGCATCCCCACAAAATGCCAGCCCTAAACCAAATACTAAACCAGTACTCAGCAAACCGTCCTCTACACTCATCTAACAAGACCCTGCTCTGCATATCCAAAGCCAACAACACTGCAGGGAAAGCCCTCTTCTCTCATACCATTGCCAAGGAATGGAATAAGCTCCCCCAAAATATATCCTCAGCCACATCTATCTCACTGTTTAAAAAATCACTCAGGCCACACCTCCTGAAGTCATGGCTCTGTCCTTGCATTACATAAATGCTTTCCTAATCTCCTTCATTTCCTTTTCTCCTCTCTATCACTACTCACTATGCCTAACACTTGGTACTTCACAAAATCCTAAAACAGGACTACTCTCAGCTACGTTTTCCTACTATATTGCCGTCTATGATGTCATTTTGATTGCACCAGGTAATGAGTATGTCTACTCTTCTCTTTTTCCTCCCAAATAACCAACATCCAAGGTCCACTCTTGACAAATGTAAGCCCACCTGGAAAGAACTTTGTATGAATTATCTTCTTGATTGTTATTAACTCTGTATGAAACTAATTTTCTTTTCCTTCACAAAAACCAATATCCAGGGTTCTCTGTCTGTAATGTAAACCTGTCTGGAAGGATCCATTGTATGTAAATTTTTATTATTTGAATTTTTTCTGACTGTTTATGTAATACTGTATAAAACTGTTGTTGTGGAGCTTTTCTCCCCGGGCCTCCGCTGTAAATGGACCTAGTTCCAGTCAGACTTTCCCTGTAAACAAATGTAAAATAAATAAATAAATAGTTTATCAGTGTAGGGTGTATTTTATACATTAAGCACTCTTTTATCCATGAATATGGGATACTGTCAAATTTTTTTTTTGTAATCTATCCATGTCATACATAGATTATTCCCCTTTTTACAGTTCTCCACTATGACTTTATTTAACAACAAATGACCCTTTGTTCCATATGACTTTCTTTTATCACCCTATAATTTATATGTGGTCAGAAGGCAAGGTATTCATCTATAGTTTTTAGAGTAGCTTGCAGGTTCACTCTTATGTAGGAGCATCGCTTTTCCTGTTGTTAACCAGGCTAGTGTTTGTTCGGGGTGCACATATAAATAGTTCTTACTCATGGCTAAAGCTTCATGCAAAGATGTTACTGCTTTTAGCCAGAAGTTAGGTACTGCATGTGGGCCTGAGGTTTTCCAATTAGAGACTTTTCTTAATGCTGTTTCATTCTCTCTAGCTGTTACTTCATCCCATTTCATATCCTGTACATTTGAACTTCTTATACTTTATTTTCCTTCTTCTGTCCATTTAGCATCTCTGTTATATACCACTGGATGTTCATAGATAAACCAGCCTTTAGGCTGGGCACATGGAACATAAGGACAATAACTCCTTACGGAAGATCTACAGAATATCAGTGATGCTCAGAAGCCAGCAGTCATTAACAACAAACTGAGCAGACTGCAAATGGACATTGTAGCTAACCAGGAAACAAGTCTGTCATCCATTGAATGTCTCAGTAAGAATGACTTTACTTTTTTCTAACATTGGAACTTTCCAGAAGAGACAAGGAAGCATGGTGTTTGCTTCCCAATCAGAAACAACCTCATTGGCTCAGTCATACCACCAAATATGGGAAATGAGAGATTTCTCAAAATTCAGCTATAAACACCAGTGGCCATGATCAACATCTTCAGCGTCTATGCTGCTACGTTTACTTCCAGCCAGAAAGTCAAGGACAAGTTCTATAATGAACTTTGTACTACCATCATTGAGGTCCCTTCCCATGCACCATTATTCATTTTTGGCCATTTTAATGCCAGAATTAGCAATGACCATCACAGCTGGCCATCCTGTCTGGGACAGTTCAGAACAGGAAAGATGAAGGAAAATGGACAGCCTCTCCTTAAACTTTGTTCCCAATATGACCTCTGCATAACCAACATCTTCTTCAATGTCACGCCCCAGCACAAATTTTAATGGTGACACCCAAGATTGAAATATTGGTACCAACTTCACCTTGTCCTCACCCAACACAGCAGATTAGGTAGTGTCAGGGTAACACACATTTACCACAGTGCAGACTGTGATACTGACCACTTGCTCATGTATCGTAAGGTGAACATCCAGATATGAAAGATCTTTCACTCTATAAAGGAGGGGAGGCCATGCTTTGACATAGGCAAGACTCTTGACCCTTCAAAAGTAAACAAGTTTGTTCAAGCACATGAAGAGGCCTTTCCCTGCCTGGATTGCACTGACACCAACAAGAGGTGGGAAAAGCTATGGGATTCTATCTAAAGCACTGCAATATCTACCTTTGGAAAGAAGACAGTCAATTGAACTGATTGGTTTGAAACTCACACTGAAGTGCTGACACCCCTAATTGAGAAAAAGAGACAGGCAATGATGGCATACATGTCCTCACCCAAAGAGAACTTACAGGTACTCCGGTGTGCTTGGAGTCAAGTGCAGCAGGTAGTTTAGCGGTGTGCAAAGTATTATTGGCTCTAACTTTGCTTCAAATTCAGCATGCCATGGACATTAATAACATGTGAGGAATGTACGATGGGATCAAGCAAGCCATCAGTCCATCACAAAGGAAGATCTCCCAACTTAAGTTGGGCACAGGCAAAGTGTTCCAGAATCAAGCAGATGGAATGTTGGGTGGAGCACTACTGGGAGCTGTATGCCAGAGACACCATAGTTATAGAGAGACCCCTGAATGCCATCAAGCCTCTGACAGCTATATCTGAACTCGATACTGAGTACATCCCAGAGGAACTTAATGATGCACTGAAACACTTTCTTGTGGAAAAGCACCAAGGAAAGATCTTATTCCCTCAGAAATCCTTAAATATGCTAATGGTACCCTAATGTCAGAGCTTCATGCAATATTTTGCAAATGCTGCAGAGAAGGTAGTTTACCACAAGATAGGAGGGATCATGGCATAGTTACTATCTATAATAATAGAGGTGACAAAAATGATTGCAACAACACATTACCTGCTCGATAGACCTAAATCTAATATGTAACATCAACAAAACCTGCTGGAGAGACAGGTTTGTCTCTCAGAGGCTGCCCCATCTCTGGAATAGACTTCCCATACATGTCAAGCAGAGTACTTCGCTAACCCTCTTCAAGTCCAACCTTAATGAGTGGATGGGAAACCACAAATTTGTCCGAGGGATTCCACCTTTGTCCTTCATTGTCAGGGGTAACAGGTGCTGACTGAGGTTTCTTTTTTGGGGATAAACTCTTAGCTAGGCTTGTAAAGACCCTATGGCCATTAGCTTAGTAACCTCCTATGATCCTATGAACTAGCGTGGCATTTCTCCCTTCTCTATACCAGGGGGAGGATGTTTGAATTTGTTGTCCTGAAGAGGACCACATTCTTGCAGACAGAGCCTGCCACTTTACCCTGAGTCTCAGTGTTCATAGGTTCATAGGTTCATACTAGGCTATCTGCCCTAGGGCATTTACAAGCCTAGCCAGAGTGTGTTTGGCTTTTGCCACCCATTTTAAATGAATTTTGCTATGCCCTTTTTCGAGGTTTGTATACTGTGCCTCTGTCTAACAGTGACACAGAAGTGATACCCGGGGTAAATCTATGATCTCCCATCCACTCATCAAGTTTCCTCTTGAAGAGAGTCAATGAAGGACTCTGCCTAACCTGGCCAGGGATTTTATTCCAGAGTGAAGGGAGCCTCTGGGTTATGAATCTGTCCCTCCAGCATGTCCTATTTATTTCAGTGCTGAGGTTCAAGTCTCTCGAGCGTGTAGCTCAATAGGATTTGAATTTTCTGAGGTGCAGCATGTCCATTAATTCCAGGTTGGTCATGGCTTTATACGTCAGGCACAGATCGCCTCTGAGCAGGCGGTATGCCACTGAGTAGAGCTGGTTTATTTAACGTGGCAGCATATGGCATCTGTTTGAGCCCTTTGATCCTCTTCATGAGGTACTTTTGGGGTCTTTCCAGTTGCTGCAGGTGTCTGGTAAGGTACATCCCAAAAGTGGCATTGTACTCAATTATGGGACTGATGAGGGATGAGTAAAGAGGCACGATGACCTCCCCTGATCTAGATGTGAATCCCTTCATGATTAGGTGGACTATATAAAATGTTTTTCTAACCACTTTGGCCACGTGGTTGTTGAATGAGAGATTGCTATCAACTTGGGTCCCCAGGTCCCTAATTACTTCTTCTGCATTTAATGGATTACCACCTATGTGGTAATTTGTGGGCACTTTGGTTTTGCCAAAGGGGATGACTATACACTTTTTGGCATTTAGCGTGAGGCCATGGCTCTGGCACCAGTTTTCTGTTTCTATGAGGCCCTTTTGTAGGATGCTTGTGTCGGCTGGAGAGTCGATTATGGCACCCAGTTTGCAGTCATCTGCGAACTTGGTCAGCCACAGTCCTTCCGTGTTGGCCTATACCTCCAAGAAATATATACCGAACAAGAGAGGTCCCAGGACTGAGCCTTGTGGGACGCCACTTGTAACTGGTTTGGAGTATGACATGGCTCCAGCAATTCTAACCATGTGGGTTCTGTCCTTGAACCAGTTTGCAACCCATCTAGTGACATAGGGGTTTATATTTAAGCTGGTGAGCTTATCTATAATGCCCGAGTGGGATATTGTATCGAAGGCTTTTGCGAGGTCCAGGTAGGCTGTGTGGACCACCTTCCCCTCGTCAATGGCCTTGGTGACTGTTTCAAAAAAATTGACCAGGTTTAAGGGGCAGGATCTGCCCTTAACAAAGCCGAACTGGGTAGGATCCAGTGTCTGTAGGTCCCCAATAGCTTTATTTATGAGGTCCATGATGATCCTTTCCATAGCTTTGCAGACCAAGCTAGTCAGGCTTATGGGGCAATAGTTTCCAGGATCTGTTGAGGCACCACCTTTGTGGAGAGGGACTACTGTTGCTGTACGCCACTCTTTGGGTACATATCCTGTAGTAAGGCTGAGATTGAACAGTAGTTTTATGTTTGGGTTTAGTTCTTCTTGGAGTTCATGTAGGACGCAGCCCAGGACACTGTCTGGTCCCATTGATGCTGTGTTTTTTGCTTTGGAGAGGGCGGCTCTTACCTGAGCATTTGAGATGTCAGGGGGGCAGCACTCTGCTGGGATAGATATTTGCTCTTTTGGTGGGGAAGGGGGGGAGAAGTTTGCGCTGAACCTGTCAGCTAGGATGTTGGCAATGTCTGTGGGTTCGGTATATTTTTTGTCATTTTGGACTAATTCTGAGCATATCTGGGGATTCTCTGTTATGCAACTACAAGAAAATTGCAGGGAGCAGGACAAACCTGTGTATACTGCCTTCATCAATCTAACTAAGTCATTTGACTTTGTCAGTAGGAAAGGTCTGTTTGTGGTTCTGGTAAAATTTCGCTGAACTCCAATACTGCTAAGCATTATCAGGGCTTTCCATGAAGGCATAAAGAGGTGAGGGCCATTATGTATGACAGATCCAAAGCCAAACCCTTGAAAGATTCTGAGTGGAGTAAAGCAGGGGTGTGTACTGGCTCCAGCATTGTTTGGTATCCTCTTTTCAGTTCTCTTAAAATTTGATTTTAGAATTACCTTTCTCTGAACCAGAATGGACAGCAACTTCTTCAAACTGTCAAGGCTTAGATTAATGACGAGGGTGCTTAGAAAGTGTCTAAGTGAGTTTTTGTTCAATGATGATGCAGCTACTGTGGTGCACACTCCGCAAAAACTTCAGTCACTCACTATGTGGATGCATGTATGCAATTTGGCTCACAATCAGTTTAAAGAAGACCCAGGTGATGGAACAAAATGTGGGCAATGAGCCATCAATCAAGGTGAGTGACTATGAGCTGGAAGTTGTCCATGGGTTTGTGTTCCTAGGCTCTACGATCTCTGATAACTTGTTGCTTGATAGCAAGATCAACAAGTGCATTGGAAAAGCCAACACAACATTTTCCCGGCTGACAAAGTGAGTATGGGCTAATAATAAGCTCCCTGGGCACACCACAGTGCAGGTTTTCACAGCCTGTGTTTTGAGCACATTGTTGTATGCCAGTGAAACATGGACTCTGTGCTCAAAACAGGAGCAGCAGCTCAATGTATTCCATATGTGCTGCCTTAGGCACATGCTTGGTATCTCTTGGCAGGACAAGATCCCCAACAGCAGAGTGCTTGAGAAGGTGGGCACCACCTCCATGTTCACCCTCCTGAAACAGAGATGTATGTGCTAGTTGGGTCATGTCTCATACATGACAGATGGCTGAATACCAAAAGACATCCTTTTTGGATAGCTGGAGTCTAGAAAGAGGCTGAATGGGTGGCCCAAATTGTGCTACAAGGACATATGTTAGCATGGCCTCATCACTCTCTCCATCAGCAAGAACACCTGGTATTCATCACTCTCTCCATCAGCAAGAACACCTGGTATTCTCTCAACTTGGACAAGATTGCCTGGAAACAGGAAGTGAATGAATCTTTCACCATGTATGAAACCACCTTGGCAAGGAGAGCAGAGGATAATAGAGTCCTCAGGAAAACCCATGCCCTCAGGAAAACCCAGACCAACAACCAGCTACTTCTGCTCAGAATGTAGAAAGAACTGCCACTCCCAGATTGTATTCCACAGCCACAGAGGATGCTGCTCAAATCAGTCCAATAGAGGTGCAGACCCATGATCCTTTGGGATTGAAGGATGCCTACTAGATGGCCTAAAGGTTTTGATAATACCTCACTAGAATGATCAAGAGACTATACAGCATTCACCTAAGTTGTTAGCCTCCTGACTTTAGGCAGGCTATATGAAGCCTAATGTCTCTAAATCAACACATTTGTCATTTTGAATAAGAAAGCCTATAATGACTCCTGAACCAGATAAAAATGTAATGAAAAGAAGCTGCAATTTAACAAATTTCCAGAGCCGCTTTCTATGAACACAATTAGGTCATCAGTTTCCATACTGTTGTTAGTGTTAAACAGATCATCCTTTATGGCAGTACTGCTGTTAGCTTAAGTGAGTACTCTATTATTGAGGTTTCCTAACAGCCCTGGTCACCGCATAAGGCTTATTCAATCAATAAGATTGAAAGTGTTAATGGGCATTGGACTAAAATGGTACTTGGTTTCTGAATGCTGAATTATATGAATATACTATGGGAACTTAAAGTATATATACTTTTTTACTGGATATTAAGAGTGATTTGTTATCTGCATTTCAGGCTTTAAATAATACATATTTAATCAATACTCGTGGTTTGAATTTTGGCAATGCAAGTCCTAATGCATGTGGGTCTATGAAGAACCCTGTTGAAGGACTTGCAAGCCACTATCAATGTATGAGCTATTTCTCTGACTGAGTAGTTCTATTGCTAAGTGGGTTCTTAGTGAAATTAGAGTTGAAGATTTATTTCCTTATGTAGAAATTTAACACAATATTATTACTGAAAAAGATGAGACAGTCAACAGTGTACAGTACAGATGGTATAGAAAAATAGATTTAGGCACAGATGGAAACTAGAAACATTATAGCTTAATAGAAGATTAGTAGGCTAACAGCTTCAGGGCCCTTACAAGCCTAGCCGATATAATCCAATTTTATCCAATATATGGCCCCTAGGTACAACAGTATGACACGGATTTGTGCCTGTGTATTGAGTATCTTACCAATTGCCCCTGTCCATGAGGGAAATAGGTACTACTCAGATGTGAATTTGTGATTCCCCATTCATTGATCCAAACTGCTTTTGAAGAGGGCCAGTGAAGGGCTCTGCTTAATGTTTACAGAAAGCCTGTTTCAAAGAAGGGGCAATCTCTGAGACAGAGTCATGCCACAGTTTGAGAATAAAAAAAGAAAAGAATAGGGCATCAGTGTACAGAAAATGAAATGGGAAAAAACTTAGAATGTGTGTCTTTGAAAAGAAAACCTGTCTGAATTATGAAAAGCTAAATCATTTAAAACCACTCATACCAACACAAGAGCAGGACAAGAACTTTAGTGTAAAATAAGGCATATTGAAGCAGAATACCTAAAGAGGCAGTTTCTAAATATGGAAAATGAACAGTGTAATGGGAAACTTAACATCAGATAGTTAGCAATAAAACTCAGAGACATAACACACGCATACACATACCCATACATCATGCACAGTAACTTAAATAATAACAAATGAAAAAAATAGAAGTCCATCTCAGACATAAAATATGCATGCATATAGAACATCTGACTATAAATATATACTCCTACATTTCTATTAAAACTTTAGGATAATTGACATAATTCCAAATTTCCTAACAGATGCCAATGCCTATTAAAATTCAGCCTGACAAAATGTTGATAATTCCCTTTTGATAAATATTTTTGTCTACTTAGTCACCAAACAAAAAAATCTCCAGGCCTCAATTAAAATCCTATATGCAGTACAAAAGATCTAAAGGCAACTCCTGAAAGTCGTAAGCTAATTAGCCTCCTTACATAGTGTCTCTAGAGCAATACTTTGAAGTGCAAGAAAGGGAAACTGTGATGAAGATAGCAGAACAGTACTAATGACAGCTGAATGTGCAGTTCCAGGAGTATGTATTTTACTAGGGCATTTAAGAAGAAAGTAAAAGGTGCCCCTACTGTGAAAAGTAAAGTAAGTTTGTCTTGATAATACCAGGCATACAAGAAATAAAATTGATCTAAATATCCTCAGAGTTAAAACACAAGAATGACTCAGTAATGATATTATCATTGCAACCTCAGTAAAATACATTGTTCAAAGAAAATAGCACTCAAACTTTACAAAAAGAAAGCTGCAAGGACAGCATGCATGGCTCAAATTGGTGTCAACAATGTACTTGTTAAGAGAAAATATTTGTCCTGGGGTTCAAAATTAATGTGGGGATAGTCACAATCATCCGTCTTTTGATTACTGAGTGTGCGCAATGAACTCTGATAATCACTAAGATTGAATAACAATGGAGGAGTCAAATTTATTAAATATGTCATCCATTTCTGCAGCAGGGGCTGAGGGACAGCACATACTACTCTGGTGTTGCCATAGGATAAGGGGAGCAGTAGTGATGTCCATCCATTGTACAGACACCTTGATGATGCTCTGCATGCTCCCCTATGCACAGTAGCAGCAAAAAGAGGTGATTGGGATCGCTAAAAATGCCATGATTCAGGTGTGTTAATCTACCTTTGACCAGATTAAAGGCTAGAAATTGTAATATATTAAATAGATGAAAGGGGAAGAAAGCAGAGAGTAGACCATAATGTGAAAACCTAAGAAATGAGTAGGATGGAGGTGGGGAAAGTAGATTTAACTTTCTGGGTGCCACAGGTGCCATTTTTCATATGTGAGTAGAAGGTTAATTGGGAAGGAAGTTAAGAAATTAATGGAAAGGTAAGAGGGCTACAGTTGGTATCAGGGGCACAAAAACAAAATAGAACACAAATATGACTGACAGGGTGTGCTATAATACAATAAGGGATGGGCGGTACAATTGTAAAGGAGACATCAGACAAATAGAGAGAAGAAAATAATGAGGGGAAGGATTACATAACAAAAAGGTGTGGGTATTGACACACAAGTGAGTGGAACACTAGAATGGGGACAGAACAGGGCTGTGCAGCTGTTGTCACTACCGTCTGTGATGTAGTGAGAGCTTACTCACTAATCTTGGATCCCTTATCATTGGGCCCTGGCTCAGATGGTGGCACCAGACGTTGGCAGTGACTTGTCTCAATGAATTACTGAATGGGGTTCTCTAAGTGCACAATGTGTGTATCTAACCTCCTGTCAGTGATCTACCCCACTATGTTTGCCAGCAGCCAATGGGTGACAAAGCTGTCAGCTCCTCTGACACTTCTACCAGCTGATACTACTGTGTAACATCATTCACTGCAGGGCTTCCTGTAATGCATGGTGCAGGTGGGACAAAAGGTGTAGCAGTGACTGTAACAGGCTGACACCCAGTTTTTATGGGTGTTATTGGTCATACCTCTTAACCTCTTAGTGTAAGAAATCTAGAAAAAAGCCTGACAAAATGGGGGGACAAACTCCCAAAAATAGGGGCAGACTGTACATACTGCTCTTATAAACTTAGAAAGTTGCTAGAGTAATACGGTTTATGTTAACATTTTTTTTTTATTTGAAGTCTGAAACTCAAATGTATGTAATTTACTGATGTCAGTCTTGAGATCGTACAAGTAATTTTCCAGAAAATTACAAATTTTAAGACAAATAGACCAAAATTTTGAGTCAAAAATCTGGACATTTTGCAAAAATCTGGACATTTGAGAAGTGTGTTACTGGTTTTGGTGGTGAAGGTGCACAGCTCTCAACAGTCAAGATTTTTGCAGAATGTCCAGATTTTTAACTCATATTTTTCATCCATTTCTCATTAAATTGTAGTTTTCTGGCAAATTATTGAGGACTGAAGTCAGAACATAATGGCAGACACTTGATTTTCAGACTTCATATCCTTCAGAAAATTCATGCTAATGCAAAACCTTTTATTCTACTAATTTTCTAAGTTTGTAAAAGCAATATTTAAAAAATGTTCCTATTTTTGGGCCTTTGTTCCCTCATTATTTGCGGCTTTGTCCAGATTTCTTGCTCTAAGATGTTGTGAGGTATGGTGCTGCTGCTGTTGCTCTTGCCATCTGTTGGTGGGGGGGTCAATAGGAATTGCCTGAAGGGTGGGTGCAGGTCTAAACGCTGCTGCTGCATATCTTAGTGAAATAAATTGTGAGCAACAAATAATTATGTGTAATAGTAAGGACTATGACAGAGGGTGAGGGACTGAGTACAGATACAGTGAAAAACTGAAGCTGATATGTATTTTTTCTATAATGATGCAGGTACTAAACTGGGAGGAACAATAAACCCACTTCTCAATTTACCAAGGCTGTTAACATATGCAGCTGAGAGGGAGACTCATACCCACAGCCATCTTCAGATGATTTCTGAAAGAAAATGCCTTAATGTGTTGAGCTACTCAGACAACTTAAATGAAGTCTGTAGTCCAGCAAAAAAATGGTATGTTTGAGACAATTGTACACATACAAAGGAAACACACTGCTCAGACATACATTCCACTCACAGGTACTAAAACTAATGGAACTACAAACTGCCCAAATGACTATGTGATGAAGGATGATAGACAACCACATGTGAAATGGAGCCCAGAGACATCCATATGCAGTCCACAAGACAAAGCCTTTGCATGTTGTGCCACAATAGGAATAAAGGCTCCAAATGAACATACAGTATCATCAGATCAAGTGTATTGACAAAGAAGGTCTGTGAAGAAAATTTCCATTATGAAAGTATGTACTCATATATATTCTTCCTTGCTAATGTTGTAGGCACTATAGTGAAACAGGCACCTCAAACTGCAAATTATATCACAACAAACATGAGAAGGGGAAGACTTCAGTCCATTGGCATCATCAAATGTGAAACAAAAGGCATAACATTTTAAGACACCTCCAATTATACAAACGTATACGTGCACACAGGCAATAATACCATCTAACAGTCCTACTGCTACCTTTGAACTATGGTAGTTAGCATATAAGTATAAAAACTGTATTGTATGAAACTCCATGTATAATGGGTCTATATTAGGGTCTATATTATATCATCGAACGCTTAAAAAAGCGAACGCTGATTGATCGACCTAATTTAAGTGAAAGCTTACAATCTCGAACTGTCAGATCAGTGATTTTTTTCCCAGGGAAAAAAATCGCTGATCCAAAACACATACACACAACACAAGCACACCAAACAAACAGAAATCCACACACATACACCTAAAATCTGATACCTAACCCTACACTAAACTATGCACACACCACTAACTACCCACTTACCTTAACCCAAACCCTAACCCTAAGGTCAGTCACTATTGCACACTCACCTCACCCGCTCCCTAACCCTAACTCACTTAAATCCGCCCTAACCCTCATGTCCACTCAATCGCACACACACCTAACCCGAGCCCTAACCCTAACTCACCTAAATCACCCTAACACTCACATCCACACAATCGCACACTTACCTGAATCCGACCAGTAACTTTCCACCATAACACTGAAAATACCAAAGCAACAGAAACGGGCAACCAAATTCTTTCCCTAGGAAAAAATTGGAGTTTCTGCTGCTTCGATATTTTGCAGTTTCGCGAAAATAAGTTCGATCAATCAGCGTTCGCTTTTTTAAGCATTCGAGGATATCATATAGTCCCCTATATTAGAACAGCGAAGGTTTAGCTTGTCAAACACCTAAATGTCCACAGCTAAACAGTGAAAGCTTACAACCGTGAATGGCTAATTCCACAAATTTTTTCATAGGGAAAAAATTTACTTGGCCATTATCGGGAATTTGATACACAACTTGAAAACACACAAACCCAGTAAACAACAGAAAAGTGAGCTGGAACACAATGAGAGCAGGCTAAAAACTGAAAATATTTAATAAAATCCAAGTAAAAGTAACTTTTACTTGAATTTTATTAAATATTTTCAGTTTTTAGCCTGCTCTCATTGTGTTCCAGCTCGCTTTTCTGTTGTTTACATTATCGGGAATTTGTCCTTTTCCCCAATGTAGACTGATCTCAGGGTTGGTATATTTAGTTGGGGGTGTGGGGGGGGTACAGCCCCCCACATCGGAGTGTGTGGAGGTGAAGCCCCCCATTTAATTAGGGTTTGAAAGTTTGTCTTAGTGTCTGATGGCCAAGCAAAATTTTTCCCTATGAAAAGGTTTGCAGAAGTGGCCATTCACGGTTGTAAGCTTTCTCTGTGTAGCTGTCAACGTATAGGTGTTCGACATGCTAAACTTTCAAGTATATAATTTATAGACCCTGTATAATACCTAACTAGTTTATTAACACTAAAGCTACCGTAGCACCTCCTCCCATGAAGCTGTCTATTCTCTGAAATCACATCAGGGGCTAAGGAAAGTTAAACAGCTCTGTGTAAGATCTGTGGATAACATGCACTGGCAGTTTATATGTGCATGCATCATAAGTTGTACTGACAGTGCATGGGTAGTGTTTGCTGTGTAACGTCATCCTTTCATCTGTAGGACATCAGGATGCTGAAGTCTTATGTCACTATAATGGTTTCAGCGCTGTTCCGCTGTGCATGGGATGCCTGTCACAAGTGACTGATTGGGCCAAACAATTCCAGGCTTCAGTCTTAGTCTTATACTGAGACCCCACATAGTCTTCCAACAGATGTCTATGAATGTATTCTATATGGGGAAGTGGAGAAAGATTTAACTCTATTCCACAAATCTCCTTTATGCTTTCCTTCTCCAGCCATTATGTGTCTGCCTTTGCATTGAGATAGATAGCTGAGAAGAAATCAGAGATGAGGAAAGGGTTTTCATAATTATCATGCTCAGACAGCAGAATTTGCACAATATATATGTAAAGAACTGTGTTGATCCTCATTATAGTATGGAAGAATTCATAACAGTAGCAGCTTGGAAACCAGAAACAGGTGAGTGTCAGATTAATTGTTAAGGCAAATTGAACTGCAGCTTCTACAGGGATTACACAGCGCATCTGAGGGATGGTAACATGCATCATTGTAGACAGTAGCAGCAGTGACAGCTTCTTGCAAACACACATTTGCTAATGCTGTTGCAACCCTTCACATTATTTAGAAATTTCTATTGCGTGAACATGAACATACATTTTAGTTCATTTATACAGCATGTGCTGCTCTGAGGTGTGGATTTTATACATTCATGAATCACTCCCCACTCTTGTTTTGCTTAATCTGCACACACTGCACTGCTCATTTAAATACTGTTGCTCATTATCATTTCCTTATATGGCAGCTGGCATATGCTGCACCCTAGCTTGTGGCCAGTGAAGCATTAGGTACAGAGGTGACACTAGATGTTTGTGGGTCTCTGAACTTCACAAATCCTGCCCACAGCTGTTTATGATGCACATTCACTCACCACAATGCAGACAGGTTTTCTGACTCTAGATCATGGTTCTGTCAAAATCATCTTTCTTGAGACTTTGTTATATGCTTTGCCCAAGTCTAGGAATGCTCAGTTAGACTCTTTCCTCATCTCTGACTTCTTCTATCCTATTTGTCTTACTGCAAACATCAAGTCAGTTGTTCTGCATCATGATGTGAATCCAAACTACTAATCCCCCTTCTTACTTTCTATTACTCTGTGGAGTTATTTACCTGTCACCCTCTCCAGAGCATTCATGTAGTGTGACAGGAGTTTGATATCTCTATATTGCCCACAGCTGTGAATGTTCACTTTGTTTTTGTGCACTGACACTCTAGAATGCTTATTCTGCAGTCGTCTTGGATACACCTTTCTCTCTATATACTTCTGTGAGCATCCTCTAGAGCTATTTCTCCCCTATCTCACCCAATATACTTTTTTGATCCCCCATAAGTAATAATTTTCCTAGCCCACCCCCCAGTATTGCATGTCCATGCTGGATATATCCACTTGTCTCCTACCCCTCCAAGACTTTCCTCAGTGTTGCTGATGGTCATGGATCCTAAGGGTGTTATGAGAGCTTGGCTGTCTCTGTTTCAGTCCTGGTGGGGTTTTTGAGATGCCCTATCCACTCCCTGCCCAACTACCCACACTCATTAATGTGTCCAAGGGTAACTCCATTCATTGGACCATGCCTCCCCAAGAGAGCATCATCAATGAATGCTTTCACTCCAGGACAGGCACACTAATCCCTCCCTGGTGCTCTGTTACTCATCTGAGTTGCTAATTGAACCTGGGTCAATTGAACCATAGTTAAGTCTTTAGCCCTCTATTGACCATGCCCTCGTCTATAACTGCTGATTTCCTTAACTACATTTTCCAAAGTGCTGTTCTTGGTTCTTCTAGGGTGGGTTATTCTTTCTCTTTCATCATAGGCTGCATCTGGGGCAGTACAGTTCATGTAGGGTTTTCTGTATTCATGAAGATGTTGGAAGTAGTTTTTCCATCCATACTTCTCAACTGTCCAGATTTGCACAGAATGTCCATATTTCCACCTCAAAATTTTGGTTTGTTCTTCATAAAATGTTTGGCTTTCTTGCAAATTACTGGCATGATCTGAGGGGAAAGAAAATTATAGATGATGTCATGCATTTGAGTTTCAGATTTCATATCCTTTAGAAAATACATTTTAATACATACTCTGTTATTCTAGCAATTTCCAAGTTTATAAGAACAATATTAAAAATCTGTCCTTATTTTTGGACCTTTGTACCCCCGTTATGTCAGGCTTTGTCCAGATTTCTTGGACAAAGATGTTGAGAGGTATTCTTCAATCTGCCTTTGTTGTCACTTTGACAAAATGTCTTTGTTTGAAATGCTGAAACTACTTCCAGAAGCTGAAAGTGTGCCTTTGATGCCTAGTTTTTTGGTTATCGTGGCTGTTTTCTTAGGCTCTGTATTAGCCAGACTGTGTTCCTTCATAGCCTAGACCATCTTCTCTGTATTCCACTTTCCCTGCACTTACATTTTTAATCATTTCCTGGATTTTTACATTCCACCACCAGCTTTTCTGTCCCAGCTACATATCTGTTCTACAATCATCACTGTTTTTGAGACACTGCCATTCTTCTTCAGTTCCACCTATTTCATGTTCTTCCCATGGAGCCATAGGTCTGACTATTTCCTTGAACCTTTGTGCTTTCGCTCCAGTCAACTTTCAGGTCTTCTGCTTAGTTTCTGTTGACCTTCGAGCCTTCTCTAACTACTGCTTGCAGCTGATTGTGGCTACCAGTAGTTTATGCCGTAAGCTGCTGATTTTGTAATTGCTGATTCTTCCGCAATTTACTCAGGGGAAGTCTGTCTTAATTACATGTTAGCCACTTCCTATATGTGATTTTGTGAACTCTCTTGCTAAACACTATGTTGACCACCACCATGCCATTTGCCAGACAGAAGTCTTGAATGGCTTCTCCTTCTTTATTCTTGGAAGTCCTCATATCATGTTCTGTCTTTCTTTATATGAGCATTCAGGTCCTCCATTAGCAGCATCAAATTAAGTTGCCTGCTTATGTAGTAGGTCCTCTAAATGTTGCATGAATATTCTCTTTTCTTTACTATCACATACCCTATTGTAAAGCAAAGGCTGAGATTATGAATATTTCACTATCCTTACATTGTAGTCTGATTGCCATGAATCTGTCATGAATTCTGATTATATCCCTCATTATCTTCTGAAGCCACTCTTGAACCACAGTTACAATTCCCACAATTTCTAGTTTGACCTCCCCTTGAATAATAATAGACTCTGGACTCTGGGTCATCTCCATCTAGTCTGCTGGGTGCAGAGAATGTCTAGCCTCCTCCTTAACATAATGACATCCATTTCCAAGCTGCATCCTGACAGCTGACCTGTGTTGAGTGTTTCAATCTTTAGTTCATCTTTGGAAGGTTGATTGGTTTTACTTCCAGCTTTTGGTAAACCAAGCTGTGCACCTAGACACTAGCCAGTCAGTAGCTTATTATCAGTAGCTGCTGGTATTTATGTGGGGCACACACACTGGCCAATAGGGGCACACAGACCCCTCCCATCATTATCATGGGTCCTTTGGGGTAGTTCAGGGCATGTTGAGTCCTCAGTCCACTCATCACCAATACCCATGTCCATTTTTGGTGACATTATTTAACTTGTCCAAATAGCTTAGAGCTAATTTTATTTTATTGACCTGCTATCCCAACATGATGCACATTTTTTGATCTGTGTTCTCCAGTCTGGACAAGACTGTGTACCGCATCTGATGCACAAAGCAGTTATGCTATACACCTCTTCCACTGACAGACACCATCTAGCACCTTTTTGAGTGAGTTTGGGATGAAAACACCCAGCATGTTTTTTGGAGGTGAGAAGAACCCCACAGAGGCACATCAAGAACATACAAACTTCACACAGGCATTAAACACAGATCAGGATCTAACCTTATATTTTGTGTATAACAGGAGAAGGCAATATGCCTATTATGGAGTACTAGTGCTATAAGAAAATCTGAATCCTTATGCATGGGAGGTGAAGACTTTATGCTAATGATGGAGTAGTAGCATTATGTCAAAAAGGCCTATCACTGGTTAAGGATGGTTTGCATATTTTGCTGAGGAGGGGAATGGTGGTGGATACTTTTTTATGACAGTTGTGCATCTACACATTAATCATAATCATATGTTGGCATTAATCTTTCTTTTAGGAGACTAGGGTATTTTAAAGGTTAATATGCCATTTATCTTATGTGAAGAAAAGGAACCTTTTGCAAGATGTTAAGTTATGTGAAGATATGATACAGTAAGGGGGCAGTTGTAGACTGGAAAATTGAAGAGTTTTCTACCATAAATATCTCAAAATAAAAAAATGATTATTTTCTTGATTTCAGATTTTCACTGTAAATCATCTGAAGGGAAAAAAGTCTGAATTCAAGGCTTACTGTGCAGTATGGATTGTGCTTAGGAATGAATTTAAGAGAGTACAGATATATTAGTAGCTAGATCTTGCCAAGGCTTTCAACACCATCCCCCACTCTGGAATTATAGATAAACTCACTAAACTAGGTATAAATCCCTATGTCATAAGATGGGTTGCCAACTGGCTCATTGACAGAAACCACACTGTGAAAGTAGCAGACTCCAAATCTGACTTCAGACCAGTGAAAAGTGGAGTACCACAGGGTTCAGTCTTGGGTCCTATCCTGTTTGGTATCTACTTCTCTGAAGTACAGGCTAACACAGAAGGTCTTTGGCTAATGAAGTTCACAGATGACTGCAAACTAGTGACTTGCTGAATTTGCTTTAGCAATCTGATATAAAAGGTTGCTGAAAACTTTCTTCTGTCTTTTTAAGCAGTTTTAAGTTGCAGAAACACTGTTTTCCAGTGTTATTTGGAAACAAATGTACCAACTATATATAATCAGAGAAAGAATTCTGCAGTGAGGCTAGGTCATGATGCATCTTTTAGCCAATAAGGGCTTTCAGTGCCTCACTTAAAAACTATCAAAAGTCAGTCGGCCTAAACTGGATTCAAATACTGACACTAGGCCTACACACTGTTTTTGCGCATCATTTTCAATAGACTGCCAAAGACAGATGTTTTGTAATTCATTGTCTTCCACTTTAATAGAATAAATTTCAACTTCATACCAGAATCAATAGAAATCTGCTGCAGCATGTATCACATTAGTATGTTTAACACTGAATAGATTTCATTTTACTGACGTATGCAGATTGTAGGCTCTACATCCAATTCATTTCACCATTTTTCTCTTAAAGTTCAATACATTTTTAGATTCATAAAAGCAAAGGGCACAAACCAAATCCAGTTTAAACATTACATGTTTCAGAGGGACTGGACTTCCAAAAGGGAAATTCAATGAAGCTTAAACTAAATTTTTTCCCCATGTGTAAACAATTTTCGATTCAACAAATTCCATGTCGTGGAGTGCAATCACTCGCATGCACATGCAATGTTTTATGCAAAACAAATTTTGGCTTAAATAGCTGAATTTTATGCAAATTAACCAGGTAGAGTGATCCAACAACTGTAATGCATCTGTGTACACTCTTATGTCCATGTTAGTAGTGTACACAGAACTATTCCATGTACAGGAATCTACACTGAAAGACGGAGATATAAAAGTCCACAAATATGGACATAATTCCCCTGAAAAGGTAAGATCCCATACATAAATGCTCAAATCATTCACTATAGATGTCTGACAACAGCAGGAATTATGTCAAATTATTATTTTTTAAATTCCTGCATGCTTGCACTATGTACCGCATTGCACAAACAAGTTTAACATAAAAATAAAAAAAATGTAAAAGATCAGTATATATAATGTACTCTAGACAAAAGTACTGTTAGGCCCTGCATCGGGTCTGCAAAATTGTGCTTTCATGCTATTAACCAGCTTACATGGCCATGAACCATGTAGTTTCTAGAATGTTAGCACAAATGTTATGCAAATGAGGGGTAAATGCCATGGATGTGTTAATTTGCAAAAGGGAGCAACTGTGTATGGATATCCACTTCAAGTAGGCTCCTACAAAGTGTTTATATTCTCATCGGATGTGAATGACATTGGGGGGTGTCATGTCACTTTTAGGGGTTTTTTTGGGCTTAGATCACATGTTTGCACAGCACGGCCCTTGCCGCAAACAGTTTGGGTGTAGCTTTGCTTGTACATGCAGTTAGACCACCTATGTCCCAGTCATGAGGTAGACAGCTATAAATGGCAACTAGATATATTCAATTAACAATATACAGTTTTGCATAGCTTTGTTGCATGACACTGCACAGAGTGCAGCATGGGGTACTAAATTAAGGCATTTAAATCATATCAGTTATAACCTAAGCAGGTGAATCGCATCATAATTAGCCAGTCCAACATGGTGGACCTACTCCAGAACTGTATAAAGTATGTATACACCTTACATTCTGATTTCCCCTCAATAAACTGAACCATTGGAAGAGAGACTTGGAAATTTTAACTGAGATAATGCTAGGGGCTGCTGCAGCTATTCTACAACTGTATGTGCTAGATGCTGAAGGCAGTGCAGCTGGTGCTTCTGAAAATAGACCTAGGCCGAGAAGGAGAAGAGTATTCAGGCCCGGGGTAACCTTCCAAGAGCTACATAAGCTGGAGATTGTAGAATGCTACAGGGTGGAGAGGGACCTATTACAAGAACTCAGTAAGCTCCGCTCTCAACTCCGAACTAGAACTAACAGAGAGAAACCCCTCCCAGTTGAAACTAAGGTATGTGTAGCTCTTAGGATACTAGCTACAGGGACTTTTCTTAGACCAACTGGGGTCATGATGGGGATTTCACAGGTATCTCCATCCAGGATACTCCAACAGTTCCTGGATGCTATGCTCCCACATGCCAGTGAGCACATATATTTTCCCCTTTCCCTTGAGGTGAGGGCCAGCAATATGCAACAGTTCTACAATGTAGGGCACTACCCTGAATTACTGGGTGCCATAGATTGTACTCATCTACACATCAAGGCACCACCTGGTGAACAGGGTACAATCTATGTTAACCACAAGGGATACCACTCCATCAACTGCCAAGTCATGTGCAATGCCCAGGGAATTAGCATGAATCTGTAGCTGGCTACAGTAGCAGTTATCACAACTCCCATATCTGCCACACATCACAGCTGCACCAGATGTCTGCTAAGGGGGGGCATCCCACAGGGCCATTTACTGGAGGATGCTGGCTACACCCTGGAACCGTAGATCATGACCCATCAGAAATGCACACACACCCATGGAAGAACGCCAAAATGAGGTACACACGCAAACTAGGAACAACATAAACTTGTATTTGGACTTCTGAAGTCATGGTTCCAGTGCCTCGATATATAGCCCTGCAGAATAATCCACACACTTGTGCACAAATATTCACAGTATGTGCTATGCTGCACAATCTAATCCTGTGGAAATAGCTGCAGCAGGATAAGAAAAAGGAAGGGATACACAGCTCCCCACCAGTGCCTAGGTCACCATAGCCACAGTCACAGGAGGTCTCAGAAGAGAAACCCACTGTTGATGTCCCTGCAGGCAGACGTAGGCATGTTCTGTATGCCCCAGCTTTGGCAAAGAGACAACACATAGCATATTCACTGACAGCGTAGGGACCTAGGGACTAACTCCTTACTCCTACTCAAATACATATATTAAAATTGATGTCAGCCAACTGATACATCCTGTACCTATCCATGTATTGGGTGTACTGCTTGCATCAGACAGAGTGAGCCCTGAACTACAGTTGTGTCAGCTGTTGCATTTGCAAGGTAAGTCCGTAACCTACACAGTATTCTAGTGGATTATTATGATATGTCATTGTAGCTATGGACCTAGTACATTACGAAAGTAAATATAGTGGGCTATTTGGACAGAAATTACATCCGCATGGGACTACAGACACCATTCTACTATCATGTGTCCATTTGTAATCAGTAGGCCTCATGCATGGAATATTCATGCAGTCCAACTGCAACAGATTGCAGTTTCATCATTCAAGGGGGATGTTAGAAAGTGAGGTTAAATGGGAGTCAGACTAGTGAGTATCCTAACAGAACATGAGGTTTGGCCCCACACCCCTCAAAACAGCAGTGTACCTTTGTAACTGTGATAACAGTAATTCATCTATTCTATATGGGCATTTCACACAGCATGCCACACAGTCTCAGAACAGTCATATAGAATTTGCTCTTACACTGCATGTGTTAGGTAACTGAGGAATAGCAATGTATATATTTATACAAGTGACTGTGTGATGAATGATCCCCTTTTTGTCAAGCAGCTTCTGTGGCTTAAAAGACTAATGCAGTTGGCTTGTGTGTGGAGCTTATGGTTCTAGCCTGAAGATATCAAAATATTTTGGATGTGGCCTAGTAATAAGTTGTGTTTTACAGACTGCGACTCTGTGTGTGCTATACCATTATTAACCCCTTTCTTGTATTAATTACACATTGGCATACTGCGCCATAAGTCGACAACCTATTTAATAAGTCTTCGTGAAGTGCAACAGTGCAGAAACAGGGACAGAGGTCAGACTGCATATCAAAGAAAATTCTGACCTACAGTACAGCTAGGTGTGAGCTGGAGTACATTTATGGAACAGTAAGTCTCTGATGTAAGCAATGCACATATCACTTTCAATGGAACAGTAAGTCTCTGATGTAAGCAATGCACATATTACTTGCACACTGCTTAGCAACATGCAAACAGGTCCAAAAAATGCTAATGTGCATGTCCGTACACTTAGTTAAGCAGAGCGCAAATCCATTGCTCCTCACACAGTTTATTAAAAAAATATACATATATATATATATATATATATATATATATATATATATATACACACACACAC
>NC_056744.1:1483944371-1484019371 GCF_019279795.1 Protopterus annectens | reverse complement strand
AGAGAAGAAGCAAAGCACCATTGTATCCTAGCAGAGCGAACCTGTGGTGAGACCAGCACTAGTAGTAGCCAGGCAGTAGCCATTTATGTGACTCCCCTCTTTTTATCATTCTTGACAAGCTAATTCTTTGTTTTCAGTAAGTACTGCTTGATTTGTGTTTTACTTCAGAATATCTGCCTAAATACTTAATCGTTAAATTTTCAGGGTCTACGTATTAAAGTGTTTGGCAGTGCTCTGCACAGACTCAGACACCTTGACTGACATTTTTCCTGTAAAAGCATGATTGAATTTTCTCCAATTCCTAATTGCCCACAGGACAACTAGCCTGCAGTAACAAGCACTGTCCGCATAGTTGCAAACTAGATACTCTTGACATTTATTGATATTCTTACTACAACTGTCTAAGCAATAAAAAAGGGTCTGTTGCCATGGATATGAACTTTCCCACTGTGTTCATTACTACTTTGGTGGATATGGGCATCCTGAGACAATGGAGAAATTGCCTCATGTTTACCAACAACCAGTTCATTCTCAAGCAAACTGATATGGTATGTGACAGATGTATTTACACAACATGACTGGAGGCAAACCTCTCAGATAAAGGTACTCCTAATCTCAGTAGGGTAGTCAGTAATACACACGCTGCACCCATCACACACAATTCAAAGCAGACATATGCTGAGGCACTTAAATGTAACCTACTTAAACCACAAAGGCCTCCTAGATGGAGTACAGATAACAAATACAGCAACCCCAAATGCTCTCTTTCAAAATAACGCCCACATCAACACATAGAGCTACATCTCATGGAGGCTCAAACTCTAAGCCCATAAGGCAAGTCATGACACAGTCCAACATTCTAGTAATTGGAGACTCCATTGTGAGACACAATGATGTCCTTCCCACCAGGATGAGTAAGGAGAAAGGCACAGTCAGTTGCTTATCAGGGGCTAGGATCCACCGCATATTGCATGCACTCATGTCACTGGACCACAAGTACCAATAAGACTCAGTCATAGTCCATGACTCAGTCATAGTCCATGTTTGAGTACATGACCTGAGACATACTTCCCTAAACTATATTAAGATTGACATCCTGGAGCTCTTGGAATATGTGTTCCAGGCTGGTATGAGCCTAGCACTGAGCATCATTTCACCTTCTCCAAGGATGATGCCACAATACGAACAAAGATGATTGACTTTAATAATTGGGTTAAGTTTCTGGTATCATTCTAAGGAGGTGCAATATTTGTCAGCATGGAAGAAGATGGTCAATAGACCATGCTGCTTTGGCAGAAATGGTCTACACGTCTACCTTCTAGGCTTTCGAATACTAGCTACAACATTGTCTGCCATCATAGTGCCTGTCTTAGGCAAAGCCATACTGAAAGTACTCCTGACATAGCAGGTCAAAACCAAGAAAACCTGATGGTATTACTGCTCAATGCTAAGGGTCTAAACAAAAAAATCCACTACCTAGAAGCCCTCTTCACCCTAGAGAATGCTGACGTCTGTGTGGTCACTGAGACATGGTATAAAGGTGTGGAAATCACACCAATAGTGCAAGGTTTTAAGGCCTTCCACACATTTAGACCAGCTACTTCACAGGCAGGGACTAAAAGTAGTGGTTTCTCTATTTACATCAAAGCTAAATATTCTTCAAGGCTGGTCAAACAAGACAATGCATTTGAGCTGCTCCATGTTCAAATCACCATAGGCAAAATCTAATACAATTTCCTTGCAAGCTATAGGCCCCCCTCTATGACCCAGGAAACCCATACCATGTATTTAAACTTAATAACATATTCATGGATGACTTTAATTACCCTTCTATTAGCTGGAAATCCTGTATGACACCAAATGTACAGACACAGAGATTCTTGGATTTTTAAATACAAACTCCCTGGACCAGTTAGTCAATACACCAACCGAGGGTGCAACCACACTGGATCTGGTCCTCACATGAGAGAGTGATGCGCATTCCCTACTGTACTGTCTTCACTGGTAAGGTCAGACCATGAAATTGTCTCTTTTGAAGCAAAAATAAAACTGCTCCCTCATGGAATATTCAGGAACTACTCTAAGGCTAACCTCCTGGTATTAAGTGATAACCTGGCAAAACGTAAGGCCCCCATAAACCCTAAGAACACTGTGGTCTATGCAGAAGTGTTCACAGAAACCCTATAAAGGTATGCTAATAGCTACAAAGTGGCAGCCATACCCACCAGGGAGAAGTACAGAACTAACTCAAAATCAAGCCACCCTGGTGGTATCACAAAATCAATAGGCTGTATAACAGAAAGAAGAAAATCACGGCAAAACTTAGGAGGTGCAGCACCCAGCAGGATAAAAGCACCCTCAAACTAAACAAAAAACTCAGAGGACAAATAAAGTATACCAAAGCCAAATTTGAAGTAAGTTTGGCCTCCCAGGCTAAGGACAACCACAAAGCATACTTTAGTTATGTCTGTAACCTCAAAGGCAATACACAATTGTGTGCAGAGCTCGAATGGAGCCAACTATAATGTGCCAGAAGATATAGCAAACCTCCTGACTGATAAATTCAGCTCGAACTTTAACTCTCTCTTCCTCTCAACCTTCCCTCAGGAAATACCATCAAATATAACTCCCACTACTATCCCTAGGGAACAGGTCCTTAATGCTTGCTCTAAGACTAAGAACACTGCATCAAAGGGCCCAAACAATATCCCAGGATGCCTTCTAAATAGCATGAAACATGACCTATCAAGACTTCTGGAATTGCTATTTAACTAGGCTTCGTGCCTCGTGAATGGAGAACAGCAACAGTCATCCCTCTGCACAAAGGTAGGCCATCTACAGACCCTGGAAACAACAGACCCATAAGTCTCACTAGTCTTATATGTAAAACCATGGAAAGAATTATCATGGAAGTGATCAATAGAGATATAGTACATCTCCAGACACTGGACCCAACCCAGTTTGGTTTTGTCAAGAGCAGATCATGCCTACTAAACCTGGTGGACTTCTTTGAGAAGGTAACCAAAACAACAGATGAGGGTAAAATGGTTCACACTGCCTGCCTTGACTTGACAAGGCATTTGATACTATTCCTCTATCAGACATTGTTGAAAAATTCAAGAGTTTAGGTACAAACTCATGTCACCCAGTAGATAGCTAACTGGCTCATGACAGGACCCAGGAAGTGAGAATTGTGGAGTCCAACTCTACAAAGAGGCCATTCACAAGTGAAGTCCCTCAGGAATCAGTCCTTGGGCCGCTGCTTTTTGGCATTAACTTATCTGAAGTCAAGGCCAATGTCAGTGGTCTCTGGCTTACTAAATTTGCAGATGAATGCAAATTAGGAACTGTCATTGAATCCCACACTGACACAAATGTTCTCCAGGAGGGGCAGACACAGGCAATCAACTGGTGTCAGAGCCATGGACTAAAACTAAATGCCAAGAAATGCACAGTACTATCCTTAGGGAAGTCAACAACCCCTGGTAACTATCATATTGACAACACACCTATAACAGTTGACCCAGTTGTGAGGGAAGTAGGGACGCACATAGATAGTAATCTAGCCTTTGACTGTCATGTGTCTACAGTATTGAGGAAATCATTCTATGTTGAAAAACTTATAAACAAAGGTATGGCATCTAAGTAAAGTGTCAGGAAGCCATTGTTCCATTGTATTTGGCATTCATCAGACCTATCATTGAGTACAATGCCCTTTTTGGTATGTACCTAACCAGGCATATCCAAGAACTGGAACATCCACAGAGGTTCCTAACTATGCAGACCACATCAAGGTCCTATCCCTGTATTCTGTCTCCTACAGGCTTCTGAGGGGAGATCTATGCCTAGCATACAGGGCATTGTCACACCCCACTCTGGACCTCCTGCATATCCACAAAACAAACAGCATCAGAATTACCCATTCTAAAGGCTTACACCTTGACTTTGATATAAATAGAATCTGCTGGAGAGACAGGTATGTATCCCAGAGACTATCCCACTACCCACTCTATGGAACAGACGCCACATCCATGTGAAGCAGATTTCCTCCCTAACCCAATTTAAGTGCAACTTGGATAATTGGAAGGGGAACAGGAAATTCATCCCTGGTTTGGCACCTATGTCTCTAATGGACACAGGCAAACTGTAAATGGTTCATCTCCCAACCCCTGCTTGTAAATGTTTCATCTACCAAACCCATGCTTACACTTATCAATGGTATCAGAGCTTGTCAGAGATATGGGATACATGAATAGGCTTAAAAAAGCCCTTGTGTTCATTAGCCTAGTAAACACCTATGAACCTATGAAGTTACACTGTATTACCATTCTGATGACATTTGACTTCTGTGCTGACATTCAATCCTGTGCTCTGACTTTGATGGGTTGATTGCAGATGTGTACCCATAACTGTGTACTACACAGTCCTGTAAGAGAAACATAGATATTTCCATGAGAAACATTTCATTGTGCGACTCCATAGCTCTTACAACAGCATCCATTTTAATGTACACAAATTATTATGCTATCCACAGTATAAATGGCAAAGTGCAATATCTTTATAATATTAATTATTCCTGTATGATTGAAAAAAAGGGCCAGAAGTCTAAACCTCAAGATGCATGCACTCGAAACTCTCCTTACCATGGAGAACTTCGATATCTGTGCAGTAACAGAAACCTGGTTCAAGGCTCCCAAGAGCACCCCAGCACTACCAGGTTACCTCATACCATGCTTTTCGGCCCCAAAACTTGGACCAAACCACAAAAGGAGGGGGGAGTATCAATATTCGTCAAAGATACCCACACCTCCAGGTTGGTGGCACAGCACGAAGCATCAGAGACTATCCATTTGCAACTAACAGTGGGTAAAAACTGCCTTCCAGTTTATAGCCTGTTACAGACCACCCTCCCAAACCCAGGAACCTCACTCAGCCTTCCTGAGAACACTGGAAAATATGAAGGTCTCTCCAAACACCATTATATTGGGCGACTTCAACTACCCAAACCTAGACTGGGAGTATTTACTCTAGCTCCAACACCCTACCCCAAAGGTTCCTAGAATTTATAAACTCAAATGCTATGGAACAACTTGTTACCACTCCCACAAGAGGGGAAAACATACTGGACCTGATCATCACCAACATGGGGACTCTATGCTCCAGACTAGAAGTGTATCCCTCACTGGTAAGATCAGACCATAAACTAATCTCACTGGATAGTCACATCCCGACCCCACCCCCTGCCCAGAAAAACACAGTGAAAAACTTCTCTAAAGCAAATTTCACACTCCTCAAAACTGAGGTGGAATCCTGCAAAGCCCCCAAACCTGTGGAAAATACGGCCCAGACCGCAGAATCCTTTATAAATGCATTCTATGAATACCTTCAGGAATGCATGGATCATGCAATCCCAAATAAAGCCAAGACCCAATCCTCCAAAGGCAGACGTCCTGTCTGGTGGACCCCAGACATAAACAAACTATACAATAGAAGGAGGAAGCTACTACATGATAGAGCAAAATATCAAAAAGGGAAGGCATCTCTGATCAGTATTAGCAAAAAACTACGGGCACTCATGAAATCGTCTAAGGCCAGCTTCGAGAGAAAAATTGCACAGGACACTAAAGATAATCACAAGGTTTTCCTTAGTTATGTTAGGAACCTGGGTGGGAATTCTCAGATATGCTCAGAATTAGTCCAAAATGACAAAAAAATACATCAAACCCACAGACATTGCCAACATCCTAGCTGACAGGTTCAGCGCAAATTTCTCCCACCAAAAGGGCAAATATCTATCCCAGCAGAGTGCTGCCCCCCTGACATCTCAGATGCTCAGGTAAGAGCCGCCCTCTCCAAAGCAAAAAACACAGCATCAATGGGACCACACAGTGTCCCGGGCTGCGTCCTACAGGAACTCCAAGAAGAGCTAAACCCAAACATAAAACAACTGTTCAATCTCAACCTTACTACAGGATATGTACCCAAAGACTGGCGTACAGCAACAGTGGTCCCTCTCCACAAAGGTGGTGCCTCAACAGATCCTGGAAACTATCGCCCCATAAGCGTGACTAGCTTGGTCTGCAAAGCTATGGAAAGGATCATCATGGACCTCATAAATAAAGATATTGGGGACCTACAGACACTGGATCCTACCCAGTTTGGCTTTGTTAAGGGCAGATCCTGCCTCTTAAACCTGGTCGATTTTTTTGAAACAGTCACCAAGGCCATTGACGAGGGGAAGGTGGTCCACACAGCCTACCTGGACCTCGCAAAAGCCTTCAATACAATACCCCACTCGGACATTATAGATAAGCTCAAAAGCTTAAATATAAACCCCTATGTCACTATATGGGTTGCAAACTGGCTCAAGGATAGAACCCACATGGTTAGAATTGCTGGAGCCATGTCAGTCTCCAAAACAGTTACAAGTGGCATCCCACAAGGCTCAGTCCTGGGATCTCTCTTGTTCGGTATATATTTCTCGGAGGTACAGGCCAACAAGGAAGGACTGTGGCTGACCAAGTTCGCAGATGACTGCAAACTGGGCACCATAATCAACTCTCCAGCCGACACAAGCATCCTCCAAAAGGGCCTCATAGAAACAGACAACTGGTGCCAGAGCCATGGCCTCAAGCTAAATGCCAAAAAGTGTATGGTCATCCCCTCTGGCAAAAACAAAGTGCCCACAAATTACCACATAGGTGGTAATCCATTAAGTACAGAAGAAGTAATTAGGGACCTGGGGACCCAAGTTGATAGCAATCTGTCATTTGACAAGCACGTGGCCAAAGTGGTTAGAAAAACATTTTATATAGCCCACGTAATCATGAAGGGATTCACATCTAGATCAGGGGAGGTCATCGTGCCTCTTTACTCATCCCTCATCAGGACCATAATTGAGTACAATGCCCCTTTTGAGATGTACCTTACCAGACCCCTGCAGCAACTGGAAAGACCCCAAAAGTACCTCACCAAGAGGATCAAAGGGCTCAAACAGATGCCATATGCTGCACGGTTAAAGAAACTCCAGCTCTACTCAGTGGCATACCACCTGCTCAGAGGCGATCTGTGCCTGACGTATAAAGCCATGTCCAACCCGGAATTAATGGACATGCTGCACCTCAGAAAGTCCAAATCCCATCGAGGTACATGCTCGAGAGACTTGAACCTCAGCACTGAAATAAATAGGACATGCTGAAGGGACAGATTCATAACCCAGAGGCTCCCTTCACTCTGGAATAAAATCCCAGTCCAGGTTAGGCAGAGTCCCTCACTGACTTTCTTCAAGAGGAATCTTGATGAGTGGATGGGAGATTGTAGTTTTATCCCGGGTATCACTTCTGTGTCACTGTTAGACAGAGGCACAGTATACTAACCTCGGAAAAGGGCATAGCAAAATTAATTTAAAATGGGTAGCAAAAGCCAAACACATCCTGGCTAGGCTTATAAATGCCCTAGGGCAGATAGCCTAGTATGAACCTATGAAATTATGAACCTATGAATCTGTAAATGACCAGTAAAAGTAGCATGTCAGCAGCACCAACAGATGAAAGGAATTCATCCTAATGTAGATAGCCAACCTGGCATCAGATACATAGCTTTATTTCCCTGCATCCATAAGAAAGATGATGGGGAT
Source organism: Protopterus annectens (assembly GCF_019279795.1). Taxonomy (NCBI): domain Eukaryota; kingdom Metazoa; phylum Chordata; order Ceratodontiformes; family Protopteridae; genus Protopterus; species Protopterus annectens. The sequence continues at coordinate 1,484,011,735 of NC_056744.1, read as the reverse complement.
GTGGCACAGTTATCATCACTTGCACAGGGTGTTGTGTGGGGATGCAGGAGGCCTAGGCTGACCTAATAGGTTGGCAAGCATGTGTGTGAGTAAGCAAGGGAAGCAGGCAAGATGGACCAAGGAAATGTTGTGTGTGTGTGTGTGTGTGTGTGTGTGTGTGTGTGTGTGTGTGTGTGTGTGTGTGTGTGTGTGTGTGTGTGTGTGTGTGTGTGTGTGTGTGTGTGTGTGTGTGTGTGTGTGTGTGTGTGTGTGTGTGTGTGTGTGTGTGTTTGTGTGGGTATGTGTGTGTGTGTGTGTGTGTGTGTGTGTGTGTGTGTGTGTGTGTGTGTGTGTGTGTGTGTGTGTGTGTGTGTGTGTGTGTGTGTGTCACTGTAGGTGCCCTCAATGTGACATTGGTGTGCGAGTGTCTGCATGAACACAGCCAAGCTCAGTGCTAGCCCTACATGTCTGTATGTTGGACAGCTGTGAGCCGTGCATGGTAGAGCTGACAGTTCATCGTCTTTGCACCCAAACATAAGAACTGGCTCTGCCAGGACCTGCACTGGCAACTCCATGCACAAGGTTAGATTCTGTGCTACTACCTGTAGGTGACTGACATCTGCTGGGCATGTGTTCTTCATGGGAACACTCAGGACCATGAGCCCATGATCTGCTATGTCTGAGTGTGGACAGCACACTCCCTTCTGGAGCACTGGATGTACTGCTAATACAGGACCGTGATTAGGCTCAACCATGTTGACTCTCAGCAGATGTAGTTGCTGACCTATGCCCACGAGGCCAACGCTCAACTCCAACCAGACATTCCATCACAGAAAATGTGTGTTCCATGACAGATAGTTTGCGATCTGTCTCAGATCTCCCTCTTTCTGTGTCCATCAACCGATCCAGGTTATCAGAAATACAGTGGAGGCAGTCACAGATGTCAGACAATACAGTATCCATAACCTTGAGCATTCATCAGGAGGTCCTTTCCAAACATGCCTGTGCTTTCATGATGGCCCCAAACATAGACTGAGTGATATATGATGAGACACCTGCAACAGGTGGTGGAGGGACAGCAAGCCTCCTACGAGCACCCCTATCAATCCGCCTGTGTGGAACCTCACCTACAGTTTGGTTATGGCAAGTGTCAGCAGTCACTGAAGCCACAGTAGTCAAACCTCCCCTTTTCAATGTCCCCACCCTCCAACTGTCCAATATCTGTGGCCTCAGGGGACTGGGTATGGGTAGGCATACTGGCTGTGTACGGTGATAATAATGGTAGCTGAGGGATTTAATCCTCTGTGTCAGATTCAGCATCTGCAACCCCCAGCTGTGTTTCAAGTTTGGCCACCATCATCAACAAAGTCTGAAGAGACACTGACATCAGATGGCATAGGGACAAAGACCAACCTCTCTGGTCACCTGTAATAAAAAGGAAAAATCAATACATTAATACCTGCACTACTATACTCTGCAAAACTATGGTGCAATATCTGTTAAGCTGTATACACTGCTGTCACTATTATAGACTTGTATACCTCCCAACCTCACAGAGTAAGACATGTGGACATTATTTTCTAACTCCAATCTATAACGATTTGGAAATAATTATTCAGAAAACAACAATCTCATGATCAAAAAATAAATGAAGCACTCTGTGGATATTATGGAAAAATCTGAACCATTGACAGTTATGGCAATCATTAATGTAGGAGGGCCAGTTTGAAGGAGATTGGAGACTGTAAAGTGGTGACGCGGAAAAGTGTAGTTAGGCAGCATAGGATGGTGGTTTATAGGATGACGTTGTTGATCAAGAAGAGGAGGAGGCATGTAAGGGCAGCACCAAGGATCAAATGGTGGAAATTGAAAAAGGGTTATTGTGAGGTGGATTTCAGGGAAGAGTTAAGACAGGCACTGGGTGGCAGTGAAGAGTTACCAAATAGATGGGTAACTACAGCAGAGCTAGTAAGGGAGATGGCTAGACAGGTGCTTGGTATGACATGTGGACAGAGGAAGGACAAGAAGGAGACATGGTGGTGGAATGAGGAAGTACAGGAGAGTATACAGAAAAAGAGGTTGGCAAAGAAGAAATGGGATTGTCAGAGAGATGAAGAAAGTAGACAGGAGTATAAGGAGATGAGGTGCATGGCAAAGAGAGAGGTGGCAAAGGCTAAGCATAAGGCATATGAAGAGTTGTATGAGATGTTGGACACTAAGGAGGGACAAAAGGACCTGTACCAATTGGCTAGACAGAGGGCCTGATCTAGGAAAGATGTGCAGCAGGTAAAAGTGATAAAGGATAATGAGGGAAACATACTCACAAGTAAGGAGAGTGTGTTGCACAGATGGAAAGAGTACTTTGATGGGTTGATGAATGAAGAGAATGAAAGGGAGAGAAGGTTGGATGATGTGGGGATAGTGAATCATGAAGTGCAGTGGATTAGCAAGGAGGAAGTAAGGATAGCTATGAAGAGGATGAAGAATGGAAAGGCTGTTGGCCCAGATGACATACCTGTGGAAGCATGGAGGTGTTTAGGTGAAATGGCAGTGGAGTTTTTAACCAGATTGTTTAATGAAATCTTGGAAAGTGAGAGGATGCCTGAGGAATGGAGAAAAAGTGTTTTGGTACCGATCTTTAAGAATATGGGTGATGTGCAGAGCTGTAGTAACTACAGAGGGATTAAATTGATCAGTCACAGCATGAAGTTATGGGAAAGAGTAGTGGAAGCTAGGTTAAGAAGAGATGTGATGATTAGTGATCAGCAGTATGGTTTCATGCCAGGAAAGAGCACTACAGATGCAATGTTTGCTCTGAGAGTGTTGATGGAGAAGTACAGAGAAGGTCAGAAGGAGTTGCATTGTGTTTTTGTAAACTTAGAGAAAGCATATGACAGGGTGCCTAGAGAGGAGTTGTGGTATTGTATGAGGAAGTCGGGAGTGTCAGAGAAGTATGTAAGAGTGGTACAGGATATGTACAAGGGTAGTGTGACAGTGGTGAGGTCTGCGGTGGTAGTGGTGGATGCGTTTAAGGTGGAGGTGGGATTACATCAAGGATCAGCTCTGAGCCCTTTCTTATTTGCAATGGTGATGGACAGGTTGACAGACGAGATCAGACAGTAGTCCCCATGGACTACGATGTTTGCAGATGACATTGTGATCTGTAGTGAGAGCAGGGCAGAGGTGGAGGAGACGCTGGAGAGATGGAGATATGCTCTAGAGAGAAGAGGAATGAAGGTCAGCAGGACTAAGACAGAATATATGTGTGTGAATGAGATGGAGGATAGAGGAATGGTGAGGATGCAAGGAGTAGAGGTGGTGAAGGTGGATGAGTTTAAATACTTGGGATAAATAGTTCAGAGTAATGGTGAGTGTGGAAGAGAGGTGAAGAAGAAAGTACAGGCAGGATGGAGTGGGTGGAGAAGAGTGTCAGGAGTGATTTGTGACATACGAGTTTCAGTAAGAGTGAAAGGGAAGGCCTACAAGAGGGTAGTGAGACCAGCTATGTTACATGGGTTGGAGACAGTGGCATTGACAAAAAGGCAAGAGTTAGAGCTGGATGTGGCAGAGTTAAGGATGTTAAGATTTGCACTGGGTGTGATGAGGGTGGACAGGGTTAGGAATAAGTATATTAGAGGGTCAGCCCAGGTTGGAAGGTTTGGAGACAAAGCCAGAGAGGCAAGATTACATTGGTTTTTACATGTGCTGAGGAGGGATGCTGAGTATATTGGGAAAAAGATGCTAAGGATGAAGCTACCGGGTAACAGGAAAAGAGGAAGGCCTAAGATAAGGTTTGAGGATGTGGTGAGAGAGGACATGCAGGTGGTTGGTGTGACAGAGCAAGATGCAGAGGACATGAAGAAATGGAAACAGATGATCCGTTGTGGCGACACCTAATTGGAACAGCCGAAAGAAGATGATGATGATGATGATGGTTAATGTTTTGACAACAATTTTCAAGTCAATCACTATAGTCATACCTACAAGGCAGAGGTATGAGTCTAAACTGTGGCCATTCAGAAAATATCTGTACAGTTGAAAATTATACAGACAGTACATCAGTCCAGCCAGCAGGCTTAGGATGATGCTTTAGCTAATACACTGACATATATCTACATCTCTGACATAACAGTTTTCTGTTTACCATCAGCAGGAGAGTGGCTTCTTCCAATTCCTGATGGTCCTGAAAAAAGTTGAGGGAGTGGTAATAGCAAAAGCACCACATGTTACAGTATAACAGGGGTTAATGCATCCAATAATCTCATATCTACATTAACTGCAATGTTAAAAGGTATGTGGGTGACAATCTTTACATGAGCTTAAAACTGCAGGTAACTTACTTCATCCCAAAAAGAAAACACCAGACACCCATGTAAAACTATATACACCTTGACAGGATGAATGCAACAGTATTCTACTGCTGATCTAACTAATCATACCTCTAAGCTCCTCTGGTGGCATCCACGTCCACAACATATTGACTGATGGATGTCTGGGAACTGTCCTGTGTAGCACGTTTAGCCAGGAATTCTTCTGTGGCTGTGAGAGAAGGTTCTGCTGCAGGCCCACCACCACTGACCTGATGATCCCTGGCCATGTCTGTTGTACACCTCTTGCTGCATTGATCATGTCTGTGGCACGGTGTCACACCTGCTCATAGTGACAATTTTGATGATTCACAGCATTGATGCTGTGACCAGTTCATTTCACAGGGATGCATGTTCTGACCTATTTGCCCTCCTTCTGGAAAGGATGACCTGATAATGTTGTCGTAACACATTTGTTTTCTGCCTCCAAAAATGGTGGCCTGTGACATGCATGCATAATGTTTACCGAAATACAAAGAAATGAAAACACCTATAAGGTTCACATATGTACGAGTAAACTATGTAGAGATACAACAGTAAAGGAAGGCTATCAGTATTCACCGCTTGATTACACATCTCATATTCAACAGTGGGCCAAAAATGCAAAGGGTGCGGATGCAACTAGGATAGTAGCAATAGTAACATATTCCTCCTTGTGCCATGACAGATACTCAAGTATGCTGACACACTCAACACAGCAGTCCATTGCAATGTGCCCCATAGCAGGAAATATCCTTCCCCCAAAAAAAGAAATATAAACAATAGTGCCAAAAAAACAGCAGTGTACTATTACAACTGCTATCAAAGGAAGTACCCAGGAGATCTGTCTACCTAGTTATACCCAGGAGATGTGTGTGCCTATTTATCACACAGCATTATACCCTTGGTGTCACTCTACATCTTCTGTATGTCTAACAGAGCTAGAGATCAATGCCATGTCATCAGTAAAGTTCTACCATAAGCTTACTGATGTAATCCGCATTCTTCCTAAGTTTCTTCTTTAAACATATGCATCATGTTGGAAGCAAAATGGATACATACATACCTAATGGAGTACAATGATCCTCTGCTGAAAGATACTGCTCTACAAGAAATGTGTCAATGAGTTAGACATAAGAAGTAACTGTCATCCACACTGGTTTGCCTAACTAGAAATTAGCTTTTTTATGACGTTCTCATTAGCAGTTGATTACATCTGAACCAGTTTGTGCTGCAGAAATGTTATATGCAGCCTACACAGCTGAATTGTAGTATAATCCGTCAATCCCATGCAACTACTCAACAAGATATAAGGCATCATTGTAGATTCCATCCCTTTTGTTATATGTTGGGGTGAAAGTTTTTGGAATAAATATACATCAGCACAGAGAAAGAGTTCGTAACCGCTACTTTTTACATACGGATGTGTGTCATGCCTCTCAACTGTCCAGATTTTGGCAGAATGTCCAGATTTTTACCTCTTATTTTTGGTCCGTTTCACATAAAATTTGTGTTTTTTGGCAAATCACTGTGGACTGAAGTTACTCAAATAATGACAAACATTTCAGTTTCAGACTTCATATACTTCAGAAAATATATAATAACTATGCAACATCTGTAATTCAAGCAACTTTCTAAGCTTATAGGAGCAACATGTAAAATTTTACCCTATTTCTGGGCCTTTGTCCCCATTATTTCTGGCTTTGCCTAGATTTCTTGTGCTGAGAGGTTGAGAATTATGACGTGTGTGCTAAAGGTTGAAGCTGATGCTGCTGGCAATAGGCATAGACATATAAAGACTTTGTAGGATGACAACACAGAAGAGTAACTGTGGGGTCTGTGGTAGCCTTAATTAACAGCCAGAGCCAGACTGAGGAAATTTATCCCACTGGAAATTAAGGTATGTGTTTAAGGTAAGTATGTTAGCCAAAGGTATCATTAACAGAGTAAAAGGCAACATGCTTGGTGTATCCTAGAGCAAGGTAGGGGGTACCTTAACCATTATGTCAACCACTCGAACAACTGTCAAGTCATGTGTAATGTCATGGTAGTAATGTAGAAGGTGTGTGCTGGCAACAATTTCTTCTGGCATGACTTCCATATATGTTTGTTACTTTTATACCTGTGGTTGCCTGGAATATCACTGACAAATAATTGTGGACTGCAGTCTGGAATTACAGGGCCACATTTGAATTACATATTTCAAATTCCACTGGGAATTCATGCTAATACATAACCTGAGTTTCTAGGCAATTCCTAGGGATGTAATAGCAATAGTTAAAATGTGTTCCTGTCTGTAGACCTTTAACCTCCATTATTTAGAAACAGGCATTCCATCTGTACTGCATTGGGTGGATAAATAGGTCATGACCCAGTCATGCATATCACAATTTCTAATGATGATGTACACATACATGTATTTTAAATGCTAGACACAGCTGTATTTGAACCCAGGACCATGTGAACCAAAAAAAATAAATGTTTTCAAAGCATTTCACAGATTGAGCTACTGAGTCAGTGATATAGCATGTGTGTTTTAGATGTTGTACAGATAATTGCACACTGAATTGCTGTTACATGCCTCACTTACATCTATTACTATGTGTATGGCTTTACAGAGATGTATTTCACTACCAGATTTCCAGTTAGATTCTTATTTTCCCATTAATCTTTTAGCAGATTTGCTGCATGATGCGGTACAATGGCAGCATCTTATAAACACACTTAATGATGAGAAAATGACAATTACTATGCTTTGCTTATAACACCTGTGCTAATTAACTGTCTGTTTTGTTTGGTGAGTTGATGCACTATTGTTCAAGTCAGATAGTAATGGGTTCAAAATAGGGTGTAGGTGAACTTTTTGAATGTGATTATTATTCTTTCACATACGTGTAATAATACACCACCATTTAGCTTAGCAATGCTGTGCATAGCGCAGCACTGCACAATGGTTCTTTAAAGAAAAGAAAATTGGGGAGATAGGAAAATGGTGAAGTGGGGTGCAAGCAGAGGGACAAACATAGCAGCAAAGAGATAGGAAGGGTGTAGAAAAGAATAGTAGCTATCCATTTCTTCAACAGCAGCAACTGTACACTTGCAAAGATTTTTAGCTGAATTTGGACTGTCACCCCAGAGAGAGGGGTGACAATAACATAAGTGTGTTGTCAAGCCATTTGGACCAAATTAAGTGTGTCCAGTGGACCCATGTGCATAATGGACAGCTATGTATGGAACAATTTTTTTTTTTTGGGGACAGGTGCCCTTTTTTTTTTTTTTTTAAGGAGAGAGTGGAATGTCTGGGAAGGGAAATAGGTATGTGTGGGGAAAGTAAGTTGGGAAGGTGAGGAAGCATGTGCAGACAGACAAGACATACAAGACAGCAAACAGGGTTGGTAAGGTACACAAGAGGGGGGTCAACACCTTGGTTGGGGGGGTGGGGGGAACCAGACCCCATGGACATTAGACACAGTAACAGTATGACTCAAGTCCTTAGCCATGGGACTGTCAGCACTGCACCTTCACTGCTCCTGTGGAAGCAGTAGCTGACATCGGTGTCTGCAGTCAGACTTCTGCACCAGGATGGACAGCATGCTCTCCATCTGGCATTGGCGTGTGCTGACAGTCTGCTGCACAAACCTACTCACCGTGCCTGGCAGTTATGCACTGGTGACATAGGCATCCCTCTATCACCACCACTGCCATAGGAGGGCACACTCTCGGCCTGTGAGGCATAACTACCTGAAGGAGCAGGTAGTGTAGGTGCAGCAGGGGGGTGCCACCAGGCTGCGGTCCAGACATGCTGAGCCCCAGTGCCTCAGCCAGGGAGCCAAGGTAGGTGGATCACCAGGAACCAGCCTACCTTGTTACGCTGTGGTAAATAAAATAGAAACAGAAAGGAAAAAAAAGTAACCCAAACAAATGTAATGAATAAGATGGAAAAAAAAAACTGGAAAATAATATAATGAGAAACACAACAATAAATAATGTAAATGAAAATGTATTTGACAACAAAGCAATAGTAAGTTATACATAAGGACAGCATAAAGGATAATATCAAATAATATGATAATAGCAAATGATAACAGTAAGTATATTGATTAAATAAATAAAAGAAGAGAAGGGGTAGTGTGAGAGAAGAAAGGAGAACATTAGTAACTTCACAGATACTATAACAAAACATACTACAAATAAGTAATTTTACATATGTTAGATTTTACTTGTAACACTACTGACTGCTATGATGTTTATTATTTGAAATACTACCCTCTGCCTTACACACATAGTATAGCTAAGATAATATTGCATCCAGCAATCATTCGATGTTGCTTATATTGGATATATGCTGTTTCACATACATACCTCTCAACCTCTTAGCACAAGACATTATGGCTCAAGCCATACAAAATGGTGGAACAAAGGCACAACACCTGGGAACATTCTTACAAAGTGTGCTCTTACAACAGTATCAAGGTGTTCAGACAATTGATTTATCATTCAAATGCATTTAGAGAGATGTCTAATATCTGCAATTCAGAGGACTGACATTTTTTTCTGACATTGATCCTCACCAACGTGGCAGAGACTGGCCAGTAAAACAAGATCATATACAAAACAGACTACACATATGGGGCAAAATTCAATACATTCTGCAAAAATTCTAACAGTTGAGAGTTGTCTATGTATACTGATTACACTTGACAGCTGGACATTCAAGGCACAGGACTATGGGTGTGCACTTCACATGTAAGCATGGTTATGTTTTATTGATGAAATGCTAAAACAGTATTGAAAACAACACAATTTCTCAGTTGGCTGGTGTGGGATTAGAAACCACAAGCAGTGAATACAGTAATACTGAACATTTTATTTCAAATACAACGTTATCACAGCACTGTCTCCTTTTACACTTTATTGATTCATGTTGTTTCAAATCTTGCATTTACAAACATGGATAGCTGCCTAGGGCTTTTGTTAACATACATGTTTACCCTAATCAGTTACTGACTGCAATCAATAGCATACTTCTGACAAAGAGCAGACCACAACATTGACTCTTAATCTGGTATTTAGCAACATTGCATAATGGTTGGAAGCTATGCTACTCAGTACTGCATGCTTACTTGCTTTTACTTACTTTTGCAGTTCAGACATGCACTGACACTTAGGTTCATAGGTAGGTACTAGGCTATTGACCCAAAGGCCTATGTAAGCCTAGCCATCAAGGTTCCATGGCTTATGCCACCCAAGAAAGTTATTTTCCCGTGCCACTGTCGAGCAGAGACACAGAAGTGATCCCTGGGGTGTATTTCCTATTTCCCATTCACTCATCAAGATTTTTCTTGAAGAGTGCTAATGAAGAACTTTGCTTGACATAGATGGGTAGCTTGTTCCAGAGTATAGGAAGTCTCTGGGACAGGAATCTATCCCTCCAGCGTGTCCTGTTTATTGTGGTGACAAGGTTTAGGTCCCTAGAGTGTGTAGCTTGGAGGGATTTGGATTTCTTTAGGTGTAGCATGTCCAACAGCTCTGGGTTTGACGTAGCTTTATATGTTGGGCAGGGATCACCTCGGAGTAGGCGATATGCTATGGAGTAAAAATGGAGTTTTTTTGAGGCGGTCAATATAGGGCATTTGTTTGAGGCCAGTAATCCTCTTTGTGAGGTACTTCTGTGGCCTTTCCAGCTGCTGCAGATGTCTTGTGAGGTACATTCCAAAAGGGGCGTTATACTCTATAATGGGTCTAATGAGTGACGAGAAGACCGGAACAATGACCTCTTTTTTCCTGGATGAGAACCCTTTTATGATGAGGTGTGCCACGTAGAAGGACTTCCTGACTACTTTGGCAATGTCACTATCAAAGGAGAGACTACTGTCCACCTGGGTCCCAAGGTCTCTTATCACACATTCGGTGTTAAGTAGATTGCTGCCTATGTGGTAGTTCATGGGTACAGAGTTTTTACCAAAGGGGATGACACTGCACTTTTTGGCATTGAGCTTGAGGCCATGGCTCTAACATCAGGCATCTGTCTCAGTGAGGCCATTCTGTAGGATGTCCACATCATTTGGGGACTTAACTATGGCTCCTAGTTTGCAGTCATCTGTGAACTTCATTAGCCAGAGGCCTTCTGTGTTAGCCTGTACTTCAGAGAAGTAGATACCAAACAGGAGAAGTCCTAGGATGGAACCCTGTGGTACTCCACTTGTCACTGCTTTGAGGTCAGATTTGGAGTCTGCAACTTTTACAGTGTGGGTTCTGTTTCTGTCAGTGAGCCAGTTGGCAACCCATCTTGTGACATAGGGATTTATACCTAGTTTAGTGAGTTTAGCTATAATTCCAGAATGGGGGATGGTGTCAAAATCCTTGGCGAGGTCAAGATAGGCTGTGTGAACCACCTTACCCTCATCCATGGCTTTGGTGACTGCCTCAAAGAAGTTTATCAGGTTCAGGAGGCATGATCTGCCTTTCACAAACCCGAACTGGGTGAGATCCAGAGTTTGGAGGTTACCAATGTCTTTGTTTATGTGTTCCATGATGATACGTTCCATGGCCTTGCAGAGCAGGCTCATCAGGCTAATAGGTCGATAGTTCCCGGGATCAGTGGTGGCTCCCTCTTTGTGGATGTGGGATAACTGCTGCTGTGCACCATTCAGTAGGCACAAAGCCTGATACGAGGCTATTATTGAACATGGTGCTTAAGAGGGGAGCCAGTTTGTTCTGAAGTTCGTGTAAAATGCAGCCATTGATGTTGTCCGGTCCCATGGAAGCTGTGTTTTTGGCTTTAGAGAGTGCAGCTTTTACCTACATAGTTGTGATTACAGGGATTTTGCATTCTTCCTGTATAGATATGGGCCCTTAAGGGGGTGAGAGGGGGGTAAAGTTAGCACTGAACCCATCTGCCAGGATGTTGGCAATATCAGTTGGTTCTGTAATTTTTTTGCCTTTGTGCTGTAACTCAGAGCAGATCTGGGTGTTGCCATCTAGATTCTTGAAATAGCTATAGAAATTAATGAAAGTCTATGATATCAAAGGTATTTCATACATGACTTAAGACTGCAATATCTGGATTTTTTTTAAATTGTATTATTAACTTATGCATTCATTTATTACATTATTGATTCTCTTACATACCATGCTCTTGCCTCATCCTGGCCAATTGCCTTGCATAGGACTACACAATGGAAGCCCTCTGTTCTGCTGTGTGGTAAAAGAGGTACACCATTATGCATAACAGCTTTGCACAAATTCACCTTGTTGTTGTTGTTGTTGTTGCTGTGTCTTTCGATTTTTCCCGGTTAGGGGTCGCAACAGCAGAACTCCAGTCCGCTAATGATTGGTAGTTGATTTTTACGTGCTGAGTTACCAGCCCTGACACACAACCTTCAACGAAGGTATGCCCATTCACACGTGTCTCCACGCAGAAGACGCTGCAGCTGAGAATCGAACCGGACAGCATCTGCCTGTGAGGCGACAACGCTACCACAGCACGACCACCGCGGATATCACAGATTCACCTTGTATATTTATAAATTACTAGAAAACATGCTTACATATCTGTGGGGTGTTCCCCAGCTGTGCCTCTTGGATCCACTGATCCAAAGTATCCCTCTTGCTTCATTAGAGGTCATCATAATGGTGACTACACTGCTCACTAGTGTGGGCATTACCATTTGCACTGGTCAGGTCTCTCTCCAAACTATCCTAGGCTTCAGACTTATATTCTGAGCCAACATAGTTCTCCTGCAGCAGCTGGGGTCCATGGTGCTTACCTGGAGTCCAATAAAAATCCAAGAGTCCTGAACACCCCAATGCTGTGCAGACTTTGAGATGAAAGTGTATGGGAAGTGTTTAGGCTTATCTTGCAGGGCAGTGTTAGCTATCATGTAATGGTAGGGTTTATATGTTGCAGCTTGTTACAGAAACAAAATGATCACATTTGTGCCTATGCATTTGTTGGCAATACTGGAGTGAGAACACACTTTATAAATGCTTTCATTGTATAAAATAAGTTAAAGACAAAAAATACTGCACTTATGTACTAATATGCCATAATCTTGCTTACAGTAATGCACTCAATGCACTCGATTGCTTCACTTACTGTTATCTATCAATTATTTCTGTATATACACTAATAAAATCAGTTAAAGACAATAGAACTGCACTTATATACTAACATATGTAACTCTTGCTTGCAGTAATATACTCAATAAAATATATTGCTTCAGTTACTATTATCTTTCACTTACTTCTTTATATATCCCTAAATGTGGACAAATACCTATTCATAGTTTACGTATCCCTACTTTCCATTCTTCACTCACTTTCTTACTTCTATTAATTTCTCTCCTCTGGCTTGCTCTCTAAATATGCCACAAGCCTGCTTTTCTCTCACTTTGTATTGCAATTCTTGTTTGTATTATACTAACTTACCTTAAATTTCTCTTTAAACTGGTTAAAATGTCTCTATCTAGTAAATTGTCGTCATATAACTTGCATCTATTCTTAACCTATGTTTTCATATTATGTTTAATTTGCTATAATTATTTAACTGTATTTGTTTTTTTTTTTTTTGTTGTATTATTTTTAAACAATGTAAAATTATTATTCTTAAAATGTTTTGTAGTACTTTGAATCTTTCTTCCCTGGGCCTCTGCTGCAAATGGGATCCTACCTAGTTGGATTTTCCTGGTAACCAAATGCCCATAACTAAGTAAATATACACTAATAAAATCAGTTAAAGATTGAAAATGCTGCACATTTATGCTCAGATATCTCATTCTTGTTTTCAGTAATGTACTGAATGTATTCTAGTGAAATTCTGTATGAATTATTAATTATTTCCATATTTCCATGTATCATTATATTTATCCGTATGCCTATCTATATATATATATATATATATATATATATATATATGTGTGTGTGTGTGTGTGTGTGTGTTTAAGCACCTCTTCTGCTGTCTCATATTATATGAGATCTTGTCTTCAGCTGTAAAAAAAAGACAAGATAATTTTTGTTTACCTCTATTTTCTTTTTTCTATTAACATTAAGTATACAGTTATTATTCTAAGCCATTCCACTCGCTGTAGTATTCGCTTACCATGCACTTCTTCAAATATATATTAGTATTTGAATTCTCATACTTTATTAATTTCCCTTTACAGTCACTTATAACCACAAATACAGTTGTGGTAGATATTTTTAATGTCATGCTTTGCATGTAACAGTCTCTAAATTTTGCTCAGCCAGAATGTATAGATAGACAGAATATATAGCAAGTGTAGAAGTTTTCATGTCCTATACCATATAAAAGTGTGTGCCTTATAGTTTTCTTCCTTAACAATTGTAAGCATATAAGGGGAGGAGTTAAAATATATGAAGAAGTAATAGAGAGTTAATATTGATTATTTCTCATTGAAGTATGTGCTGACTTCAGCCATCTTGTACATGCAATAATAATTATGAAAGAAATTACTTTCTTATGCAACTGTTATTCTAATAAATAATTCCTGGCCTACACAAACTGCCTGCAATTTAACTGCTGCCTAAGTTAATGCAACACTGCATAAAAGTATGGAAATACATACTTTTTTCCTTTCTGTCTAAAGACATGAACAAGTAGCTGTAAGTGTACTCATGCAGATGTACACCTGTGTTTTTCAGAGATATATGGGCAGATTATTTTACTCATATATATCCTACATATGTATTTATAGAATTATGTTAGCAATTAAACTCTACTGTGTTTGTATTCAGATGCAGTTCTGTATACAGATATGTTTATACCTTTGTTGCATTACTGCAATAACATTAAAGATACATTTCTGCAGGTATATATATATTTCTATAGCACATACCTTTGATCATACAACCTTGTTGTATTTTAAACTTATATTTAACATTTATTAAATATGATCCAAAATAAAAATAAATAAGCTTTATATTTACTATAGAACTCTGACCTTCTTTCTGCTACTTGGTCAACCCATTCAGCCAGCTGGTCTAGCCTATACTTCTTCAGGTCATTGTAACTATGAAGGCACTGCTGTCTGGAGTTGGTGATGCCTGTTAGGGTTTCCAGGTGGCCACCCAACCATCTTTTTCCAATCAGAACCTCTATAGCATACCTTGATATATTTCATATACAACTACTTTGGAAGGTAGATCATAATTTTACTCTCCTTATCAAACAAAACTTGAAGTGCGCTCTCATGCCTTAACAGGCACTGCCATGACTAGAAGAAACAGAACCAGAATGAAGAAAGTATGAGCGGGGCTTTGGTTCAAAGATTTAGAACCACTCCCTCTGGGGTGTGACACTACTTAAAACAAACTCCATTATACAGCAGGGGCATTACAGCAGGTACTGTTATTGTTGGCATGTTTTGTTTAAACAAAAATGCTTTGTCACATACATGTTTTTTTAGAGGAATACATTCTCATTTCATTTACATCATCCATAAAAAATATGCAATAATCAATTCTATTTGTACTACTTACAATTGCTGTTGTTGCTGTAACTTGCCTTAGCTACCTTTTCGGAAGTATGATATCTGCATATCCTTTATTCTTTCATTCGAGCAGCAGGAATATTTTTTGTGTTATATTTTTTGGAGGGGGGCATAAATGCCTATGTGTGTGATAAGCAACATTTATAAACTACTGAGTGATTTGGGGTGACAAGATGTGCCAGATGATAAAAGATGGGCAGAGATTAAACTTTGTGGTTGTATAAACTGTAATGCATTTGACTCCATTTTATTTTTTTCTGAATATGTTCAGATTTGAACATATGTGAACATAAACGCACATCCCCACAATGTGCTATGGAATGCTGAGGACAGTTGCAGACACTGCCATTGTCTGCAAACTATATACATAAAACCAATGCCATGTTTATGAGCAGTAGAGAGTGAGTTATATGCATAAGTGGCCATACATGTAAGCATATAATTGTAATTCATAAAAATAAACATAAATGGTCTAATTTGCATATAAAACATGCAAATGGACCTACATTTATGTGAAATAGCTGAATACTACCATATTAACTTGTGATTACACAAGTTAGGTGTTAAACATCTTAGGAAACCACAGACTTCTTAAAGTAAGAAAAAAAGGGTCTGAATGGCGAGATAAGTCAGCAAGCAAAGGAGAATAGTATTGCTGGAAGTGAATTCATCTTCAAGTCTTGGTGAGTACCTTCATGAGGTGGACCCTGTTTTTCAAAATATCTCAACAAGACAATACTGATATAGAGACTGTGTTTTATATAACATATATCATGGAAAGAAGCAGGTTAAAAAAATTAAAAAGACAGCTGAGTACACAAGGCCCAGTATAAAACAAGTGCCCAATCCTGGTAGACACACTGGTGCCAGTAATGGAAATAATGACACTGTAGAATCCTTAAGACATGTAAACATTCCTACAATGGGGCTTGGCCAGGCCCAGGGGGAATATGGCCCCCTGTTGCAGAAGAAAGTAGTAATCTACAGAAATCACAAAAAAGAGCCAGAAAGACGATAGACTGGAAAAATGAGGATAAGGGAGAAATTATGTATTGTTACTATTATTCAAGAAGCACAGAATTTCCAGACAGAAGATTTGCAAAACGATTAAGGGAGAAATTACAGGAAAGAAAAATACTTCCACAGGTAAAAATGTCAGAAGCTTCAAATAAAAATTTGTATTCATTACTACAACAGATTTATGCAAAACATTATATAGACCAAAAAAACCTTGGGGCATTTGGAAAAAGAAGTGACTAAAATATAAAGAACAAAATCTAGATCTACATCTAGATCTAACAAAATCTAGAGGTTTTTGAAAGGTATAAATAAGAAATATGGACATTGGAAAGAAAAGGACATCTGATACGGTACAATATTTATGGAAAAGAGAAAGCTAAATTAATCAACACAAAAAGGCAGCTCCAAACATATTCAAAGAGAAATACAGGCAAAGGCATCCAGATATGGAAAAATTCACAATAAAAAAAGATCACAAACAGGGAACATAGAACAGAAGATTAGTAAAGTAGAAGTTAAAAAATAGAAGATGAAGTTATGGAATACTTGTGAAGTGAAGGATTTAGTGCAGAAAGTCTAGTACAGGTTACATCACAGCATGATGAAACAAGTCCCCAAAGTAAGGAAGAAGAGGAGGAGGAGATATCTGAGGAAGAAATATGGATATAGGGAAAAAAAGAGATTTAATATGGTGCAATATTTATGCAAAGGAGAAAACAAAACTAATCAATACAAAAAGAGCATCACCAGAGATATTTGAAGAGAACTTTACAATACAAAAAATAAGAAAACAAAGAGGGGAAGTAGAAAAGAGGATTAGTAATGGAGACGTTAAATAAATAGAAACTAAGTTTATGGAGTACCTGCAAAGTTATCTGACTCAGAAAAAAATCACAGCAGGATAGAGCAATGGATCCTCAAATTAAGGAGAATCCAGTGGAGTGGGAAACATCTGATCAATTGCCATATGAAAATACTTTGGAGCCTTTCACAGGAAACCAGTACAAATGTTCAGCTGAAGTTGCACAGTAAGAAAAGGAACAGGAAACTGTTGCAACTCTGACGCAGTCAATGTTATGGAGTGATAGGCCAGTAAGCTCCCATATGAAAGAGCAGTGGATGACAGAGGATGAAACCGAAGAGAATGTGGCACAAGAAGTTGCTCTGGGACTTTCTATAGAATTTTTGCAGGAAGTGGAGAACAAAGAATGTGCCCTCAGTTTAGAAGAAAATGATCTAAGAGAAGAGTTGCCTTATTTAATAGAAATGGACAGACATATTAAGACCAATGTAAGAAATGGACTACAGAAAGTCAATAAAAACAAGTCAGAAGTTTGATAAAAAAAAGAACAAAGTAATTAGAACTGTCCATAGAGATTCATGTGATATAACAGATGCAAAAAGGATATATTACTGTGCAGCTAAATTAATAACAGATAGAGTCTTACTACAAAAGCACAGGGTATCAAATGCCATTATGGAAGTATCAAACAGAGAAATGTATAAAGCAATTAAGACAAGAAGTGACACTTTAAGAAGAATTTAAAAGAGGGAACAGATCAACAAAACTACTCAGAAAGAGACATGATAAAAGCAGTATGCAGATAAGGCTCTATTGTGTATTATCACAAATAATAAACTAAACATATCAGCACAGGCAGAACAACTTAGAAGATATGCAGATAAGTATAAATGAAATATACAAAATATGCAATTTATTGATGACCCAAAAAAGTTTTATAGAGAACTGGGAAAGAAGGAAACCCATTAAGCTGTCTACTTCACAGATTAGGTCATGGCTACAATTTGGCTCCCAGAAAACAACAAAGTGTAAAGTCTTCTCATCTTCTTTTTACAGATGATTTAAAACTATACATCAGCTGAGGAACTGAAAGAGGTCAAAACTTTTTGGATGATAAAAAAATGTCATTTTGTCTTGATAAATGTGCAAAAGTAACCTTTAAAGCAGGAAAGCTACAACACCAAGAAAACATCAGTTTGGGACAGGAATATGATACAAAAGAAATTGAGCAAGAGGGTGTATAAATATTTGGGAATTGATCAAGGATCAACAACAAAACATGAATAAATGTGAATAAAACTTAGTAAGGAATATTTTAGAAGACTAAAATTAATCCTGAAAACATCACTGACATCTAGAAACAAAGTCCATGCTATAAAATAGTTTGATCTTCCTGTCCTAACCTAAAGTTTTGGAGTGATTAACTGGCCCCAAAAGGTGTTGGATAGATTGGATAGGAAAACAACAAGGATGGTTCCTACTCATCAAATGATTTATAAAAGTCAGTGCTTACCAAGATCATATATTCTGCTTTCTGAAGGAGGTATGGGCCTCCTCAAAATTGATTATATGTATACATCTGCAATTGTGGGACTGCATACATATCTGCTGACCTCACAAGACCCAAACATAGTGAAAGTTTTGAAACATGAGGAGAAAAAAATCTAAGATGACTACCCTGCTTAATTTAGCAGAAGCATATCAGTGTCACTCAGGAATGGAAATCAAACCAGAAGTAGATAAAAATCAGGCAGCAACTTAATGTGCCGAAAAACAAAAGAAACAATGCAAGGTGAAGGATCAGATGAGAAGGCAAGAAATGTGTAAAATGCATAAATATACTTACAGATATAGAAAACTTTTGGAACAACCTCATGTTGATGAGAATCACACACAGGAATGGTTAAGGAATTGTGAATTTAAATCAAAAGATGAAGAGTTAATATTAGCAGCCCAAGATAGTGGGCTACATACACTTGGGTTTACAAAGTCCATTGAACATGTGAAAGAAACAGACAAATGTAGGTTTTGTAAAACAGAATTGGAAACAGGCGTACATCTTGCTGCTGGTTGTGACATACTAATGGCAGAAGGAATGTATACTGAAAGGCATAATAATGTGGTAAGACTGTGTAAGACTGTGGCATTGGGGATTGTGCAAGCATTATAATATTAAAATAGCTGAAAAACACTGGAAACATGAGCCACAAAGCTTCACAAAAATTGATGAAGTTTTATATCACATGGGATCATCCATTACCGATAGTTAAAAAAATTGATTTGAGAAAACCAGATATAGTACTCCATGAAAATAAGTCAAAAGCAGCATTGATCATTGAAATTGCTATACACAGTGACTACAGTGTCTTACATACAGAGAGACAAAGTCATAAAATCCCAGGATTTGTAGGCAGACATGAGAGCAATGTGGAAGAAAGATACTCAGACAGTTGCAGTAGTAGTAGGAGCAATGGGTCTTATAAAAAAGAATTTACTCTTGTACTTGGGTATGATACCGATGCATGTAATGCCATACGAATTGCAGAAGGAGTTATTACTGGGCACAATGGCTAACATTAAAGATTGAAACAATATTGATTTCATGAACTTTAATCATACTTTGACTTAAGAATGGAGCCCATTCACATCATGGTATTAGAAACACAAAAGACTTGGGAAAATTAAATAAGGAAAACATCTAAAATATATTAGCATTTAAAGTGAAATATTAAAAATTATGTAAAAATAGTGAGTTACACTGAAGAAATGTTTATATTGCTGATATACTGGGCATGTTATCATGGCTGTTGATGAATGTATATAAAGCTATCATTTCTAAGTGAGAAATCATTACAGCAGCAGCAATGGTAAAAGGTGTAGTGATTACTCAAGAAAATGTCATTATTGGTGACATGTACTGATTGTGCAGCCATTTATTCATACATGTATTGTTGTTTTAATTGTGTAGAATGAATTAGCAAGGTTGTGTTGATGGCTGAATATGCATATGTCCTTGATTGAAGATTTCTGATTGTCACTGCAAAATGAAAAATGACAGTATTATACATGCATTACATAGAAAGGGATAGTTTAATAAATCTTTCAAAAAAAAGTGAATGCTTCAGTGTTGTGGATGATGCTGCAGTCATTAGTGTAAAACAGCATTACTTGGTTGAAGTGTGATTTTATATGTGTATACAATTATGTGGACATCGTTTGTGTTCCCAAAGAAATCACTGAAACTTCAACTCATATTTTGTCATCATTGATGTGCAGTGATCATTGGGTTATAAAGGTTAATTTGTTGCTAGATAATTCTGCCAAACTGAAATCTAAGCCAATTCACAGAAGTTTAATTACAGATTATATGGAAGCAAAACAGTTACAATGTAAAACTAACTGGAGTGAGGTGTTCAGTGGAAAAACTGCAGATGGAATGTAAAAAGTTTTAAAGAGAATTTGAGTGCAAAAAAAAAAAAAAAAAGTTTAACATTAGAAACTAGGCATACAATATCAGGCACATATATTTCCATTAGAACAAGATATCTGATTAAGGTGAGAGACAAAAATATAAGAAATGGAAGAGAGGTCAAACTACAACTTTGAAAACTGAAATAAACAAGCTGGACAAACAGATTAAGCATAGTATAAGACAAGATCAAAAAAATATTAGAAGAAAATTTATATAAAGATATTGCGCATAATAGGAAACCTTTTTATCGATACATAAGATGTGGAAGGAGTAAAGACACACAAATTGATAAGCTGTGTGCAGATTCTAAAATTTATTCTCAGACACAACAGATTATAGATACATTTACAAAATCTTATGGAAAACAGTTTGGCTCCACAAATGTGGTGGTAAGTTGTCCTAGTGATATCCAGATAACCCCAGATACTGGAATCAAATTAGATTATATTGAAAAAGAACTGTGCAAACTGGATCCAAACAAAGCACAGGGAGGAGACGGAATAAGTAACAATGACCTGAGAACACTTCAGCAAGATCTTACGATACCATTATATTTATTATTCACTAGGTCATAAAAATATGGGGAGATTTTTCAAGATTAGAGACATGCACTTATTAAACCTGTTTTTAAGGGAAAGGCGAGTAGGTCAAACCCAGAGTCATAGAGACCCTTAAGTCTACTTTCATGTTGTGGAAAAATAATGGAGAAGGTAATATTGGATACGTTATTGTCAGAAGTGGATAGGTTGGGACTTGAAACCAGATATCAGCATGCTTATGTTGAAAACTGTTCTATTACCACCTGTAACATAATGTTCTATAACAATAAAATAACAGCTATGAATCAAAACTTGTGCTGTGATGTAATTTATATAGATTTAACTTCAGCATTTGACAGGGTCATACACAAAACACTGATGAATAAATTTCTACAACTAGGTATTGATATACTCTTGATAAAAGATGGATAGCTGCATTGCTTACAAATAGAACATGGCAGGTACCTTACAGCAACTGGACATGCAAAATTCTTGTTTACGGTCAGAGTGTCTCGCAAGGCTCTGTCCTAGGCCCTTACTTGTTTAGATTGTATCTTTCAAACCAAACATTTTCAACTGAGGTTTACTACAGTCCATAGGCGGATAACCTGAAATTGGGTAAACTGGTTACATGTGTTACAGATAAGGCATGTCTGCAAAATAACTTACCTAAATTGACCATTTGGGCACAGGATAATAATATGCTGATAAATACATCAAAAACTAAGTATATGAGATTTGGTAGACATAAATTGAAAGGTGAATATTTAATACAGCACACCATGATTGAAACTGTAGACTCATTTAAGGACCTGGGTATATGGGCATATTCAGCTAAGAGTTTTTCTGATCATATCAGCCAATTAGTTAATGATAGTTATAGAACTATAGGTTGTATACAAATATTTATATTTAAGTCTAGGAAATCAAAAATAATGAAGTCATTGTTTATTAGTTACATTAGACCCAAACTTGAGTATGGAATAACAATATGGAAACCCTATAAGAAAACAGGCATGAGTAAACCGGAAAGATTACAACAGAAATATATCAAGGATATTCATGGATGTGAAAATTTAAATTATTATGAAAGACTAAAATATCTGAATGTGTACAGTGTTTCTTATAGATATCTAAGAGATCTTATTCAGGTATATAGGGGATTTAGTTTAGAGAATCATCAGAGAACCTATGTAGAAGATTCTATAGGGATGTGAAGTGTACTAATTGGTTCTCTGACAGAGCAGCTGATGCATGGAACAGACTAGCAAATTAATTAAATCAAGTACTAGTTTAGATATTTTTAAGAACAGCCTGGATACTCATTATAGGAGCAAGTGTTTTGGTGTATTGACAAGCTGGAAGGGTATTAATGCCCATGCTTGAAATATTTGTATGTATGTATGTATGTATGCACATATGGGTTAATTTTTATATGAGGATAGACATGGTCATTGTTATGTTGTTTGACTGATGATTACAAGTTTATTTTGTTTATGACTTTAGCCATGTTTTACGTGCAGTAATGATACAAAAAAGGATCAAAGCAGAACCATTAGCCACAAGAAAACTTGCATTCACATGGCAGCATTTAGAGGATATGGGAAATGTCTGTTTGGTAAAGGGGGGGACGTAAACAAGCTGAAAGAACAAATGCCTGGAATCAAGTTGTCCTGGGTAATAATGCAGTGGGTGGCAGAAACCACATAGTAACAATGCAAGAAGAGAGCGAATTATATGGTAGGATGTGCTGAAAGCAAGGTTTGTCTGAATGCACCAGTACTGGGGAGTGGACTCCAGCACTTTTACCTTTAGGTTCATAGGTTAGTACTAAACTAACTGTCCTTTTGGGCCATTTGAAGCTTAGCCAGTTACCCCATGGGAGAATCAAACCCTGCATCTTGTGTCTTTAAGGTAAGCACCTTAACCATTATGTCATCTTCCCACCCCTTTAACACCAGATGTGGCATACCTCTTCTCCATTCATGGGGATGAATATGACACAGAAGACAATGGCACTTGAATAGTCATAGTTGGTGTGGACACTGGCTATTACCAATGTCTACAACAGCAAGACTCATCCGCTCAGGAATGTTGACTTAATAACTGTAACATATATTGAAATGGAGAATAGAATGTTGTCAAAGGGTGGTCACAGTAACCCCATGATAATTATTAAGAGGTGAACCTTTCATGTTAACATTGAATGACAATGAAGGCAATATGCATGGCAAGTGCTCCCCCACAACTTCTTATTAAACATACGATAGTGCATGCTATTTCTTGATTAGTAATATATTCCACTTATTTCTTACAGGCTCAACAGCACAAACAAACAGTTCAGCTCTACCAATTAATGTCAATGATGTCAAAAGCAGACTGGCTGTCAGTGATGATTATGATAATGATAATATAGATGTATTTATGATGAATCTTGAAGAAAGTGGCACGCGGTGCCCATGTTTAACGGCACACACTACAACATGTTAGTAACTTTACAATAAGTGATAGTTCATCACAAAGTCGAGCACATGCTGGCATTCCCCTTGTGCTTTTAAAGGAGGGAAAACCCATGCACCTCTACACTAGTATCTGTAAACTTACATGAACATTTTGACAATGGTGGCAGGCATTCACAGGAAACAGTGTCCACAGTGATACCTTTACAAAGGTGAGACAGGCACAAGACACCTGTTGCAGTTACCACAGGAAACATGAAAAGCATTGGCTGCACCACTGCAAATGCACCTTGACATTGTTAGGGCTCAGAGCATTATTACCACAGAGGGTCAGCTGGAAATGGTCCAAATACTGCAGGATATGGATGAGGATTTCCATAGTTGCCTAATGCTGTGATCACACTGATGCATAGTATGGTGGTACAGCAAGCATCCATGGCTGCCTCCATTTCTACACTAGTTAGGACTTACCAGACTCAAGTAAGTGCCACTCTTGGAAGGGGAAGAAGATGATGTATTGTCTGGACTTGTGGTGGCAGATAATATCAAACAACAAGTGCTTCACAAGAAAGGGTTGTAATTATTCATTGGGATCAAGCATAATAGATTTCATGCACACCACATCAACATTCATCGTCTCCTAGGCAAAACTCTCATTTGTGGTCTTGATCATGTTTCCTAATCATGTTTACACAGCACTGTCAGATCAGTGTCTGCAGGATCACCTGCATCAAGTAGGTCATGACATCCAACTCCCTTGACACTCCCATTTAAAAATAACTTGCACTATCACCTAGGTTACCTCTACAAGATGTGTTTGACTCATTTAATAATGAACTACTCTGAATCAGCTGCAACATTTCTGTTGCTTACAATCTGACCTTCAAAAGCCCAAGTAAATATTTAACTGGAAGAAGAATTAGTTATATGAATTAAACAAAAAAACAAAACAAAAGGGGGATGTTAGGACACTTTACAACAGTATGCATTTTATCCTTGTAATAGTGCTGCTTAAAACCCCAGGTAACTGTGGAAAGAAATCTGTTTAGTAAGACAAGGGGGGGGGGGGGGTAAAACAGGGAAAAAAAAACAATAAAATAAAATTAAATTAAACTACATCTATAGTTACCAATGCAAAAGAAAAAAACTCGCAAGATGGTGTCAAAATTAAAAAAAAATGCAGCAAAATACAGACTTTCTGAAACAAATTACTAAATTATAAACAATTAAATTAAAATCTAACAAAAAAATCTTCTTTATACTATTAAAGCATTACACAAAATTCAAACCAACATTTGAAAAAGATTAGCATTTCTCAAAGTGCTTCTGAATAGATAAACTCTTCTAGCAGTATGATCTGCCGAGGAAGGAAATGGACATTTTCAAGTTCTTTCTGGGGGCTTACTTGAAGCTACAAAACTCACTTTTGAATAATGAGTTACATCAATTGAGTATAAAGTGATGCAGCCATCTCCTTGTCATGAAAAGGTCTAGCAATTAGAATTTGATCGGCTAAAGAATATATTTTCTTCTCTTCCTCTGATATACAGTGATCAAAGTTTAAATTACTCTTTGGAAACCCAAAGATGATAAACCATATGCATGTTTTAACCAATATATTTATTCATACAAGTTAAAATTATCACCTATCATTGTTCCTAGATCTTTTGTGATGGTATTATATCATGTATTTTTCACAAATACTTATTGACAAACTTTTATTCACTCAATATAGAATGTGCGTCTAGAATTTATTAATGTTGCGGTAATCCTACAGGCTTGACTTGCAGATCATGCACTCTTAACCCCAGAAATCTTGTGTTATAAAGATATAAAGCTGTTATTTGTTAAAGTAACACACTGATATAACAAATTTTCATTGTTTGCAGGTTAGCTATGGAGCACATAAACTCAGCTTAATTGACCGGTATGAGTTTCCATCATTTTTACATACAAAACCACCGAATACAGCAGTGCATGATGGCCTAATTCAGCTACTGCTTCACTTTCAGTGGACTTGGGTTGGCATTTTGGGTCTGAAAGAGTCTGACTGGGTCTTAGTTGACAAGATGAAGAATGCAGGTATTTGTGTTGATTATATTCCTACTCGCAGTCAGCAGGATGATAGAATAAACAATATAAGTAAAGTGTTCAAGGAGCTGACTACAAAAGTTATAATTGCTTCTCCTTCCATTCAAACATTGATTCAAATTGCAAAAAGCAATATAAGTGGAATAACTTGGATAGCAGTGGACATTTGGCCCCAATCTGTAACAATGGCAATGCTCATTTTCCATAATCTTTTACATGGCACATTTTGGTTTTCACTGCAATCAGATAACATATATGGATTTAAACAGTTCCAGTATAGCATACATCCTTCAAAAGATCCTACTGATGTTTTCACTAGGACATTCTGGGAAATGGCTTTTTACTGCATCTGGCCTGTTCAAAACAAAACTAAAGTACGATTAAAATGGGGTGAAAAATTATGTACAGGAAGAGAAAATCTGGAAACCTTACGGAATTATGCAAATTTCTTTAGTGACAAGCAAACTGGACAGGTCTATGCTATATATATTGCTGCACAGTCAGTTCTATCTGCCTTACATAACATGCTGGCATGTAGACCTGGGCAGGGACCATTTTTAAACACATCTTGTGCACAATTTCCATTTTTTCAGCCTTGGCAGGTAAGTAAGAACTAAGCTTTATGAGTTGTATTACTTTAACTATGACTGATTGCGTACTTCCTGAGAAACTATTTAAGAATGCCTCCAATGACTTAATTTCTTGTTGATGTCAAGAGGAGATATTGTAACCTCAACTAAACAAATTACATGACAATTCTCAACAGGGCAAAGGTAGTGCAAATCTAAGTGTCTCTTAGTAATCTTGTCTAGTTATGTGGCACATACATGTTTTACACATTGATGGATTTAACTTCAAACCAGTGGCCTAGTGAATGCTTACACTATTCTATTTCTGTATAACTAAGTAAAGTAAAAATGGAAAATCCAATGACAGCTGCAGCACACTAACTTCAAATCCATTTTTTGCAGCTGGAAATCTATCTGATACTACAAATCAATTAAAAATCCCTCAGCTGCTAAGTTTTTACTTCAAGTAGGTGTCTAAATGAATATAACTACTAGCTAACTTATGATTTATGAGAAATTTGCTATATACTTTCAGGTAACCAAGAGGCCTCAGTGTGCTGTTACTCTGTCTGTTACCACCCTGTTAGCATTAAGCACTCCAAGATAGTAAACAAAACTGCCTTATACTTAACTACAACCAATTACTTCTGTCTCACCCTGATTTATAAGTAAAATGAGTTAATACCTGCTAAATCTACAGACTATTCTCTCCTTAAAATATATTGCCAGGACCCCCCCCCCAACTTGTTAACATCAACAGCCTACCCTGACAACCATGCACTAACCAGTAAGTATGTCCTCCTATGCTGAGACACATAAGACATCTTTTCCCATACTGCAAAGATCTCCAAGGCACAAATTTGACACAGTCACCTCAGCAGAACAAAGATACTCCACCACCTGTATATAAACACCTTTCACCACAAACACTGTTAAAAAGGTTCACCACAATGGCTCCAATGAGCTCTCTGTCTCCCTGGTCAGCCATTCTACATGGAAGTGTCCTAGTTATATGTATTTTCTATAGTGAAATGCATAGATGCTGAAGTCACTAGGCTTAGAAAAAAAAGAGTGATAGTGAGTGGTTTCTTAATTATGAGAGGTTATGAGGGTACTCAAGTCTTTTCACCCTCAGCGCACATATGACAAAGTTGCTGTTCATGTGGATATGAATAACTTCAGACAAACAAATCTTGGATTATCTGAAGTGACCAAAACAAAGTGAGCCAGCAGAAAGTGTGGAAATCCCTTTTTAATAAAATAAATGCATTATAACATAGGTAGACGGAATAAAAGAACCCTACTACCTACCCCAAACCAGTTTCAGCTGTAATAGCCTTCTTCAGTGAGAAAAACATAGACATAAATGCATACATACATTTATATATACCATACAAAGCTGTTCATTGGTCCATCATAAATGATCATTAAGTCCAGGTGGAAACAATGCTCCTAACTTAATAATCCATTTGTGTTCCTTAAAATTAAGTATATTATGCCATCCTGATTTGTCCCTACATTTACCAACAATGCAGTCAATAATAGTAAAATGAAAAGATGCAGTGTTATGTTTGCACACATGTTTATATAGAGTATTGGTGGAACGTTTATTTTTGATATCACTAATATGCTCCCCAATTCTAAGACAAAAGGGTCTAGATGTTTGTCCCACATAGAATGAGGAGCATGAACATGCGACTAAGTAAACTGCCCACTCTGTACTACAATTAGCCCATAACTTGATATTAAAAACAACAGATGTGTTCCGGCTACTAAATTCCTTGGCTTTATTAACCCTAAAGCAATGGGTACAATGTCCACATGGCATGTAACCTATAAGTGGATCTCCTGTTAGTGTTTTTCAAACTTAGCAAAAGTATGAAGGGACTTCGAACAAATGTCTGGCATTTATGCCTATTTAAGGCTTACCAACTAAAAAAGATTACTCCACGAGGTCTTAGGGTTAAATTACAGCCCTTAGTATATAATATTGATGATCTACTAACTGATGAATGGATGCAGATTCAACAAACTGCATCTATGGGGTTTGTTGATGCCCTAGAGGGGTTTTATGAACAGGCTGTCAAAGAAGGGATTAAGAAGGTTGAAGCATTATGTTTGGAGGCCAACAAATTTGAATCAACAGGGTCCTTTACCTCTTGTGTTAATCAGCTTACTACTGAATTACTTAAGCTTGAACATATTTTAAAGGAAAAGAAACTTCAGAAGTTTCAAAGGGATGTAGGAGATTACGAAAGAGGCAAACCTTTTGAAACCCCTAGGAATGTTATCTTTAGATTTCCAGATAAAAAACATTCTGCCCAGTGGTGGCTGGTGACTTCAAATCAAAGGGGGTCTGCAAGAGACAGCTGAATGGGTGGGGCCAAGGGAAGGGGTGTGGCCAACCAGAAAGGGGAGGAGCTATGTTCAAAACCACAAAAACTAACTTTAATTAAATACGCTGCCCTGGGTGGCAAACCATCATTATGAGAGTCCAATCAAGACAAAAATAAGTGTAGAAGAATAAAAATATTTCAATGCATTGGCTGCATGACAGCTTACTTAATATCTAGATGGAAAAAAAAGGTTGTGAGGCATGAAAAAATAAATTACTTTTTAAATACATTACTGGAATGCCAGTCAAAATCAAGTACAAGCAAAACCAGAAGCACTCAACTCAAACCACTTTTCCTTGCAATGCAGTTCTAATTATAATTTATATTCAGCTTTATTAAAGTGCCAAGTAACATGCTGAAAGTAGAAATCTCTGTGATGCCCCCACTTGTAAAAATGTTTCTTATCCAAAAAAGACCTGCTGCCTGACAACTATCTACTTTTTTTTCATGGGGAAAACATGTAAGTAAAAAATGAAAAGCAAACAAGAAACAAGCTCAAGATACATTGCTTAAAGAATTACTGTACAGGTTATAGACAACACATGATTGGTATTCTGTTTAGTTTATGGATAAAGTCTGTAGAGATGACTGGAAGTCTCCAACAAGTGTAATGAGCTTTTTAAAATAATGGAATCCTGTCCTTTAATACCCAAGGCTTATACAGTATCTAGTCAAGTATTCTCTGCATGGCAACAACAGAAAGGCTTTCAATGTTGGCAATTCTTTAACAGTATGCTTATTAAAGCTTACTTGCATCTTACGATCTCAGACAAGCTTACATTATGGTCATTAAAGCATTGCTACTTAAACACAGAGCAACAGGCACTTTGAGTAATAAGCATAAATCAACAGTACAAAAATATGACAGAAACCAGACCTTTCTGCAAAATCAAGGACAGATGAAAAGCCACTGTAGTACTTGTGTGTACCTTGGATGGGGGGGGGGCACACTGCACATTTACACTGCATAACTACTCCTTGCCTTGCTTGGACACATCCAGAGTCAGTACATGGTGGAGTGGGGTGCAACAAGTATGTCACAATTTGAAATGTCTCTGGCTGACTGTGATGGCCCTGACACATGTGTTATACCTCTCAACCTCAGAGCAAGAAATATGGACAAAGCCATACACAGAAGTGGGACAAATGCCCACAAATAAGGACAATTTTTAAATATTGCTCTAATAAACTTAGAAAGATAATAGAATAGGTCTTGCATTAGTATGACTTTTCTGAAGGGTATAAAATCTGAAACTCAAATGTCTGTCATTATTTTCTAACTTCAGTCTTTAGTGATTTGTCACTAATTTGCCAAAAAACACAATTTTATGAAAAATGGACCAAATGTGATGCAAAAATATAAAATAGCCACACAATACAGCTGGGAACCTGTCAAAGAAGGGACACTTTAATATTAGTACTGCTAACTTGAGCAGCTGACAAAATAAAAGAATCTACATGCATTTCAAGTAATCTATAACTTTATTAGTTATTTCTTAATTGTAAACCCTCCATGTTTTCTTACAAAATTGCTATTTTGCGGAGGGATTATTAGGGGGAAGAGCAACATTTTAAGCCAAAATCGGAGACAGTTGAGAGGTTGGCTATGCCTAATTCTATAAATCAATTTATTTGCATGTACCTCTCAACCTGTTAATGCAGTAAATCTGAACAAGGCCAAATATACTGGGGGAACATATAAACAGTACTAAAAATTGCTCTTGTATAAATTGAGACAGTTGATAGAATAACAGTTCTTACTTTAGCATGCATTTTTCTGAAGGTTATGAAGTATGAAACTCTATTTAGTGACTTAATTTCTAAATGATTTGCCAGAAAACTACAAATTTTATGAAGAACAAACCAAAAATAAGAAGCAAAAATCTATTAATTCTTTGAAAATCTGGACAGTTGGGAGGTATAGTTCAGCTGGGCCTGTCTGAGTTTGCTGCCCTTCCCCCCTGACAAAATCACAGTTGAATGGAGCCTCTGCAGCCATTCCAATGAACCATTACTTGGCTATTTCACTCCATTTACCATAAACACTAATGTGCATACTGCTTTACTTGTATGATGAGTTGGACTTCATTTGAAAGTTTTATTTTGTATTTTACAGCACAAACACTAAGTCATCTACTAAACAAAGCAATGCAGTCTCACAATGAAAACTTAGCATTAAAACTTATCTGCCCTTGAAACTCACATTCATTGAAACAGCATTGAAACCCACATTCAAAGAAAATACATTTTGCCAGTGGCAGATAAAGATTAATTTTGGGCTGTTTTCAAATCATAGGCCCCTTGCATATGAAACATACATGTGCTCTTTGATACACCTTCCTCATTGTACTAAATTATATTCCTTGTACAATATATTACAGTTGTTAGAGGCGTTTTAAATTTGTTTTGAACATTTTTCCAGTAAGCAATGAAACAAAATGCATGCACCCAAAATGACAAAACTGCCCAGTTCAGAACATTTATCATAAAAGTCTACTCAGACTTCCGCAGTCCACCATTATCAGTAAATATGCACAATTCTACAGTCCACCATTATCAATAAATATGCACAATTCTACAGTCCACCATTATCAGTAAATATGCACAATTCTACAGTCCATTATCAGTAAATATGCGCAATTCTACAGTCCATTATCAGTAAATATGCACTATTTCTGAAGAAGTAAAAGTCATCTAAATAATTCCACATTAAATAAATCTGTAACTAATAAAGAGCTTGCTGCTAACAAACACCTTTATATTTCATGGTTTCGTCAAAAAATAAAGTGCCTGTTGCCCCTCAGGAATAAATTGCCTATATTACATTAAAAAAATGATAAGCTAGTAATATTGCAAGAGGAAATGGATAAGCTAGTAATATTGCAAGAGGAAATGGATGGCAAACTGATAACGGACTCACAGTTAGTATCTTTACCAAGGAAAACATTCTCAGTACAGCAGCATCCACCCCTTGTGGGAGGAGAACCCACAGCCTTCTCCATCAAAGGCAAGTACACAACTTGTCACGCTATTAACAAAGCAAGCCAACTTCACTTCAGCAGCACTAAACTTCTGTTCCCCTGCAGCTCTCAGCTCCTTGTAAAATCTACTCAATACTCAACTTCGCAGCACAAGAAAACTGGAAAAAGCCAAAATGTATTGGGGGGGTCAAAAGCCCAAAAACCAGGGACACAAACATTGCTTGTATAATCTTGGAAAGTTGCTAGAACCATACATTTTACTGCCAAGCTCCCTGTGCAAAACAGAGCAACATACCACTACGCCAAATCAGCTGCATTGTAAAAGAGGAAGACTGAAACTTAAATGGCTATCATTTAGTGAATTCAGTTCTCACCACAGCTGTCAACCTCTTAGTACAAAACACCTGGACAAACCCAGTAATGAGGGAATACAGCCGTCAAACATTCAGTGAATTCAGTTCTTGCCATAGCTGTCAACCTTAGCACAAAAAACCTGGACAAAGCCAATAATGAGGGAATACAGTCCCAAAAATAGCGACAAATTTCAAATATTCATCTTATAAACTTAGAAAGTTGCTAGAATAAAAGGTTGTGTTACGGTTGTGTTACTATGGATTTTCTGAAGAACATGAAGTCTGAAATTCAAGTCTGTCAATTTTACTGCTGACAGAATAAAAACAATTTTCAGCATAGATCCATGGAGAAATACTGCAGACACGTCTTTGTAAAATGACAGGGAACCAGAGCTAATCCACACAAACACAGGGAGAAAATGCAGACTCCACACAGAAGGCACCTCAGCCAAGAATCAAACCAGGAAACCTATAGCTGCGAGGCAACAATACTACCACTGCACCATCAAATATACAAGGACTTAAACATTCAGAAACCTGAAGTCTGAAATTCAAATGCCTGTCAATTTTATTTAACATTTGTTAATCAGGACAGTTTGACTTGGAACAAAAAAAAAAATCAGCAGAGGCCCAGGAAGAAATAATGCAGACATGTCTTTGTAATATGGGAGGACACAAAAGCAAACCCACACAAACACAAGGAGAAGATAAAGAGACCACAAAGAAGGCACCCCAGCCAAGAAGGAAACCCAAGAACCTACAGCTGTGAGGCAACAATGCTACAACTGACCCATCAAATATCAAGCATTGCAGCATTTACAAACCACAGATATTATGAGGAACAGATCAGATCAAACATGAGGCAAAAATCTGCAGTTTTTTTTTTGCAAATGGTGGTGGGTAGGGAATTAATGTCTTTAACACCTGCATATAAGGTACAGGGTTCAAGCCTGAGGTATTCCCTACCACACACAAACACCTGTAGTAGCAAACCACAAAAAGTATACTGCACTGGGTGCCAAACAGTTGTCATGAGAGTCCAATCAAGACAAAATGAAGTGTAGAAGAATAAAAATATTTCAATGCATTGGCTGCATGACAGCTTAATATCTAGATGGAAACAAAAAAGGTTGTGAGGCATGAAAAAATAAATTACTTTTTTTAAAATACATTAATGGAATGCCAGTCAAAATCAAGTATAAGAAAAACAAGCAGCACTCAACTCAAACCACTTCTTGCACTGCAGTTCTAAATATAATTTATATTCAGCTTTATTAAAGTAACAAGTAACATGCTGAAAGTAGAAATCTCCGATGCCCCACTTGTAAAAATGTTCCTTGCTGCCTGACATCTACTTGTTTCATGGGGAAAACATGATCAAAGTAAAAAATTAAAAGCAAACAAGAAATAAGCTCAAGATACATTGCTTAAAAGGATTACTGTACAGGTTATAGACCACGCGATTGGCATTCGGTTTATGGTTAAAGCCTGCAGAGATGACTGTAAGTCTCCAAGGGTAATGAGACTCTTAAAATAATGTAATTCTGTCCTTTATTACAAATACTGGCATATGCATGTCAATACCCAAGGCTTATACATTATCTAGTTAAATATTCTCTACATGGCAACAGAAAGGCTTTCAATGTTGGCAATTCGTTAACAGTATGCTTATTAAAGCTTACTTGCATCTTGCAATCTCAGCCAAGCTTACCTGATGGTCATTAAAGTATTGCTACTTAAACACAGAGCAACAGGCACTTTGAGTAATAAGCATAAATCAACAGTACAAAAAATATGACAGAAACCAGACCATTCTGCAAAAATCAAGGACATATGAAAAGCCACTCTAGTACTTGTGTCTACCTTGGATGGGTGGGATTCTCTGCACATTTACACTGCATAACTACTCCTTGCCTTGCTTCGACACATCCAGAGTCACTACATGGGGGAGTGGGGTATAACAAGTATGTCACAGTTTGAAATGTCTCTGGCTGACTTGTGATGGTCTTGACACATTTGTCATACCTCTCAACCTCAGAGCAAGAAATCTGGACAAAGCCATACAAAGAAATGGGACAAAGGCCCAAAAATAAGGACAATTTTTAAAATATCGCTCTTATAACCTTAGAAAGCTAATAGAGGTCTTGCATTAGTATGAATTTTCTGAATGGTATGAAATCTGAAACTCAAATGTCTGTCATTATTTTCTAACTTCAGTCTTTAATTATTTGTCACTAATTTGCCAAAAAAACACAATTTTATGAAAAATGGACCAAAAAATGTGATGTAAAAATATAAAATAGCAACACAATACAGCTGTGAACATGTCAAGAAGGGACACTTTAATATTAGTACTGCTAACTTGAGCAGCTGACAAAATAAAATTATCTACATGCATTTCTGAAATAAAAGTAATCTGATTATTACAGTTATTTCTTAATTATAAACCCTCCATGTTTTCTTCCAAAATTGCTATTTTGCGGAGGGATCATTAGGGGAAGAGCAGCATTTTGAGTCAAAATCAGGGACAGTTCAGAGGTTTGGCTATGCCTAATTCTATAAAGCAATTTATTTGCATGTACCTCTCAACCTGTTAATGCAATAAATCTGGACAAGGCCAGATATATTGGGGGAACATATAAACAGTACTAAAAATTGCTCTTGTATAAACTGGGACATAAATCTGGACAAGGCCAAATATATTGGAGGGAACATATAAACAGTACTAAAAAATGCTCTTCTATAAACTGGGGCAGTTGATAGAACAGGTCTTACTTTAGCATGCATTTTTCTGAAGGTTATGAAGTCTGAAACTAGGTGTGTCATTATTGAGTGACTTAATTCCTAAATGATTTGCCAGAAAAACCACAATTTATGAGGAACAAATCAAAAATAAGAAGCAAAACATCTATTCATTCTTTGAAAATCTGGACAGTTGGGAGGTATGGTTCAGCTGGGGCTGTCTAAGTTTGCCACCCTTCCCCCTCACAAAACCCTGGTCGAATGGAGCCTCCCTGCAGCCATTCCAATGATCCATTACTTTGCTATTTCACTCCATTTACCATAAACACTAATGTGCATACTGATTTACTTCTATGATGATTTGAACTTCATTTGAAAGTTTTATTTTTGCATTTTACAGCACAAACACTAAGACATCTGCTAAACAAACTTGGCATTAAACCTTCTCTGCCCTTGAAACTCACATTCACTGAAACATTAAAATCCACATTCAAAGAAAATACATTTTATTCGTGGCAGATAAAAATTAATTCTGGGCTGTTTTTAAATCATAGGCCCCTTGCATATGAAACATACATGTGTTCTTTGATACACCTTCCTATTGCTTTGAACATTTTTCCAGTAAACAATGAAACAAAACTGTCCAATTCAGAACATTTCCATCATAAATGTCTACTCAAGCTTCTACAGTCCACTATTATCAGTAAATATGCACAATTCTACAGTCCACCATTATCAGTAAATATGCAAAATCTCTGAAGTAGTAAAAAAGTCATCTAAATAATTCCACGTTAAATAAATCTGTAATGAAGAGGTTGGGGCTAGCAATCACCTTTATATTTCATGGTTTCATCGAACAATAAAGTGTCTGATGCCCCTGTAGAATAAATTGCCTAAATTACATTAAAAATAAGCTAGTAATATTGCAATAGGAAATGGATGGCAAACTGATAACAGGCTCATAATTAGCATCTTAACTTTCAGTATGGCAGCATTCACCCCTTATGGGAGTAGAACCAACAACCTTCTGCATCAAAAGTAAGCACACAGCCTGTTGTGCTATTAGCACTAAACTTCTCTTCCCTTGCAGCTCTCAGCTCCTTGTAAAATCTACTCAATACTCAACTGCATCTCAACTTCGCAGCACAAGAAGTCTGGAAAAAGCCAAATTTATTGGGGTGGGTCAAAAGGGCAAAAACCAGGGACACATTAAACATTGCTTGTATACTCTTGGAAAGCTGCTAGAATAAAATGCTGTGTTACCACGGTACCACCATACATTTTACTGCCAAAGTCCCTGTGCAAAAAAAAGAGTCAGAACAACATGCCACTATGCCAAATCACCTGCTTTGTGAAAGAAAAATGCTGTGTTACCACCGTACATTTTACAGACAAGGTCCCTGTGCAAAACAGTCAAGAGCAACATACCACTACGCCAAATCAGCTGTTTTGTGAATGAGAGGAAGACTGAAACTTAAATGGCTATCATTTAATGAATTCAGTTCTCACCATAGCTGTCAACCTCTTAGCACAAAACACCTGGACAAACCCAGTAATGAGGGAATACAGCCCTCAAACATATTCAGTGAATTCAGTTCCTGCCATAGCCGTCAACCTTAGCACAAAAAACCTGGACAAAGCCACTAACAGGGTATTACAGTCCCAAAAATAAGGAAAAAATTCAAATAGTCATCTTATAAACTTAAAAAATTGTTATAATAAAAGGATGTGTTACTATATATTTATTGCTAGAATAAAAAGTTGTTTTACTACGTATTTTCTGAAGACTATGAAGTCTGAAATTCAAATGCCTGTCAATTTTACTTCTGATGGAACAAAAACAATTTTCAGCAGAGGCCCAGGGAGAAATACTGTAGACACGTCTTTGTAAAATGGCAGGATACCAGAGCAAATCCACACAAACACAGAGATAAGATGCAGACTCCACAGCCAAGAATCAAACCACAAATCCTGTAGCTATTAGGCAACAATACTGCCACTGCACCATCAAATATGTAAGAAATTAAACATTCAGAAACCTGAAGTCTGAAATTCAAATGCCTGTCAATTTTATTTAACATTTGTTAATCAGGACAGTCTGACTTGGAACAAAAAAACAATTTTCAGCAGAGGACCAGGAAGAAATAATGCAGACATGTCTTTGTAACATGGGAGGACACAAAAGCAAACCCACACAAACACAGGGAGAAGATACAGACCCCACAAAGAAGGAACCCCAGCCAAGAATCAAACCTGAGAACTTGCAGCTGTGAGGCAACAATGCTACCAGTGCACCATCAAATATCAAGCATTGCAACATTTACAAACCACAGATATTATGAGGAACAGATCAGATCAAATATGAGGCAAAAATCTGCAATTCTTTTACAAATGGTGGTGGGTAGGGAACTCAAGTCTTTAACACCTGCATACAAGGTACAGGGTTCAAGCCTGAGGTATTCCCTACCACACACACACACTCAAAGTCCCTATCAACTTCAAACACTAAGTCCCTATCAAAACGTTAAAAGCACCATAATTAACACACTTACCTGTCCATTCTCCATAATGTACATCCACATGCCCGCGCAATAATACAAAGACCCGCGAGATCCGATGAAACCCCTTCCCGACGAGAGACTCAATTCCTGACTGCTGGTGTTGCAGTCTGGCCCCAATGCGTTTTCCCAGCGAGTCTGTGCACTTTAAAAGTGCACAGACTCTGCTCGTGTTTCCCTACCAGGACAGCCGGACTGCCTGGAGCATGCGCAGTAGACTCACAGTAGTCTGGACTACTGCGCATGCGCGAAGTCCGCGAAAATTTACAACTTTTTTTTTCTTTTTTTTTTTTAATTTCTTTTTACTTTTTGTTGAGGGGGCTGCAGTCTGGCAGTCCAATAGCATGGGCCGCCCCTGATTCTGCCCCTAAGAGAAAAAGACCTAAATCTATTTTAAAAAGGAATTCTGAGTCATATAGTTATACATCAGGAGATGAAACATCTTTGCACACAGAAGGGGAGGGAATCCACATAGATGTCTCACCTGATCCCGAAAGATGCAGTTTGGTACACCCTTTAGGGTCAGGTCCAGGCGAGGGGGGAGGAAGCACAAAAAATACAAGACCTGTGGACAGCTTGGAGGGTCTGTTGAAACTGATGACCAAACATTAGTTAATTTTATGAATGCTCACAATATTTACATCTATATACCTGTCAGATTTGGAAATTAAAATTCTGAACAAAGGTCTTAATTTTGTTCCCGGCTTTTTTGTTCCAGAATATACTTTAGCACAGGATGTGGTCGATTTTTGTCATCTGCTGAATCTTAAATTGTTTTTTGATGATGAATCTACTCAGGAAGTTCATGAGTTCAAATTTCAGAGATCAGCTTTTAAACCACCCATGTCACAGATAGTATCTATATTTCAAGCAAATGTTCTCAAAGATTTACACTGTAACCTTCAAGAATTTCAACACTCCCATAATAATCTTACTAAGGTTGTGAAACAATGTATAAAGACCCTTAGGAATAATAAGGAGACTGGTATTATACCAGTTGACAAGGATGGTGTGATAGTGGTTCAGTATTGGGTTGATTATAATGCAGAGGCATTGAGGCATCTTGGGGATGGTAGGTATTACATGGCCATGCCCCTGAATCCAGCTAATCATTTTAAGACTTAAACTGATTCTTTTTTGACCAAGGCTAGGGAAGAGGGCATTATTACTAATTCAGATATACATCATCTCATGGTATCATCCCCAAGAAAACAATAATTTTACTTATTGCCAAAATACATAAGAATGCTAGAAGCCCTCCTGGTAAGCCAATTGTATCAGGGTGGGGATCCATTGCTGAACCACTTTCGGAATACCTGACTTACCATTTGAAATGACTACTATCTATGGCACTGGCACATATTCAGGACACTACATAATTCCTTGATATTATATTGGATATGCAATTGGAACCACATTGGCTACTGTGCACCCTGGATGTAACCTCTCTCTATACGGATATCCCACATTGGGCAGGTTTACTTGCTTTGGAATACTGGCTGGGGAAATCGGTATTATATAAACCGGGCTTTAATACATTCTTAGTGTGATTGGCTGAGTATGTCCTGACTAGTAATGTATTTTATTTTCCGGACCAATGCTTTTGGCAGGTCAAAGGTACAGCAATGGGTGCATCTTTTGCACCCATTTATGCTGACCTGTTTATGGCCTATATTGAGGAGGAACTTATCTATGACTCTAGTCACAATTTATATATTGAGGAAGTAGATATTTGACATCGGTATCTCGATGATTGTTGGGTGGTGTGGAAGTCAGATGATGTGTATTTGCACGAGTTTATTGGTTATTTTAATGATAATAAATGGGGGATTGAATTTAAAGTGAACTTCCATAGAACAAAGATTGTTTTTCTTGATGTGGAAGTTAGTAGGAATCCAGATGACACTCTAGGTTGACGGGTATATAGGAAATTCCCCAAATATAATTCATTCCTTCATGCCACCAGCTTCCACCACCAACATATCATTTGGAATATCCCTAAATCTCAGTTGCTCCGGGTCAAAAGAATTTGCTCCAGCCAGGAGTCCTTTGAGGATACCAGGGATGACCTAATACAACGGTTTCATGAGAGGGGTTACAAATCTGGGGTGGTCAGTTCTGCTTGTCACTGGGCTTCTACCCAGGATAGAACCACACTTCTCCAATACAAGGAGAAATCAAAGGGCTTTTTCACCCCATTGGTTCATTTGGTGACAACATATGGACGTAATACACAGGGGTTTATGAACATCATTAACAGACACTGGAACATACTTTTGGCCGAAGACAGATTACACCCATTTTTGGGTAATAGATGTTCTTTTTCCTTTAGGAGAGGGCATACATTAGGCTCCCTTTTTAGTCATTATAAGAGGGTGGAACAGAGATCTATGGCCCCCATTCAACGGACACTAACAGGAGATCCACTTATAGGTTGCATGTCATGTGGACACTGTACCCATTGCTTTAGGGTTAATAAAGCCAAGGAATTTAGTAGCCGGAACACATCTGTAGTTTTTAATATCAACTTCTGGGATAATTGTAGTACATAGTGGGTAGTTTACTTAGTCACATGTTCATGTTCCTCATTCTGTGTGGGTCAAATATCTAGACCCTTTCATCTTAGAATTGGGGAGCATATTAGTGATATCAAAAATAAACGGTCTGGCTCGCTTTGTTTTGGTTGCATTTTGGGGCTTTCCGAGTTGTGCAGCAGCTGTACGTGCAATATGCAGCTTACTTGTATTTATCTGAAGTGAGACATGGTGGAGCTCTCTGAGTATGTAACAGAGTCTAGTATGTCATTAATATTGAGTAACATCCTATTTTCAATGATAATGATGTCAAATTAAAAATAGCTGATGTTAATAACTGGGTGAGTTTTTCATGTTATTACAAGGTGGTTCAATATGTGTTTGCCTGGGAGTATATGGTGGGCAGTTCTAACTGCTTTGCAATGGATTGCCTGCACCTTTCTCTGTCTCTGTCTCTATCCTAGGGGCTTTTGTATACTGGCAAAAATGCTTTTCACTCTCACTTTGCCTTTTTTTCTACATCTCCCGACCTAGCCAAACCAAATGTTGGCAACATAAAAGTGGTGTTTTTAAAAGTTAAAGCCTACACAAATACTGTGCACCTAAGAAGCCATCCCGTCCTTTGAAAATATTTACATCTGCATTGTCACTGAAACATCACTCCACTACATTGATCATACACTCTTCATACCAAGATTTAGAACTGAATAATCATTCTGGCATGACTTTGAGAGCATATCTGGTGTAAGTGGTGGTGTGTCAATAATCCTATAAAGTTTCATCACAACAAAACTTATATGGCAGGTAATGACTAGGAACTCCTCTATGTCTTAGAAACTATCAATATGATTCCTTAGCATGTTTTGGCTGATTACAGAACCTTTTCTGTGGCACACACTTTTTACAAGGTGTGTCAGTCTTGATTTCCTTACTATAGAAGCAAACATTATTATTCTTATGAATTTCACCTACTCATCAATATTTTGGATGGCTTATACTACTGCTAATAAATATGCACAATATTACCTAGATTTTATTAATCTGACCTCACTTGAACAGATAATGATCACCTCCATGAGCACTGTAAAGTTTCATCAGGCAGAACTTAAGGGTGGTCTAATGGTTAAGGTGTTTACCATAGGAACTCGAGGTGTAGGGCTCAAGTCTCACAAGGGATAATTAGCTAGACTTAAAATAGCTCACAAATAATGCAGATATAAAGCAGTAACACTTTCATACAGTTAACAGAAGTGCAAAGAAATAAAATCAGTCTCTTATCTACCAAGGACAGGGTAGGATTAGTTCAGGACCCAGTCAGAGATTTAAAGGATGATATAACTAGATACAATGATGAGTAAATACAATTCATTTTTTGAAGGCATTGTCAAATAAAATCTACCTGGAGTTAAGCTTCATATAGACCAGTCAAGTCATACCTTTAGTGTAAACTGACAGAAAACTTATAGCCGATCTCAGGTAAAATGTAGAGTATGACTTTTAAAAAAGTTAAAAGAGTAAGAAATAATTGAAAAAAGTGTCAGCACTATTAACTTGGGTTTCCTTTGTTGTTGCATTACACAGGCCTGATGCAGAAAGGTGCTGCCGTTAGAGCAGCTAATCCTGCAACACATAGGAAGATGCATCTGACAGCAGAAGTATAAGTCATAATAACTAGGTTAAACAGAACTCCATGTTCAGAAAACGAGACCTCAAGTCAAATTTTCATTAGTAGAGGTCAGTTCAGTGGATTGTCTCACAGTCACTTTTTCTGAAAACTTTGCTCTAAAAGAAATCATATGTGGGTTGTGTTTATTGACAGTTCTAGAACAAAGTCTTCTATAACATCATTCAGCAGCTGGACTAGGATGTAGCAGGTGCTAAAAAGGTAATTGAAGACATAACTATTTCTAACTACAATAAAACAGGGCATCAGAAATCAAGATACCAGAATTTTCCCAGCAGGCTACAATATTGTAAGAACAGAGAGGCAAAAATGAAAAGAAGGTGCCATAACAATTATTTACCCAGCTAATCTCCAGCTATCACTATACCAGCATCAGATCCCAGTATTCAGCAATGCAGGGATCATCATAACCTCGCAGAAAATTAATCTGCATAAATACCTGCATGTTACACCCTATAGATCCCCCAGGAAATAATATTTCCACTGCAGAGGAAATATTTTCTGGGTAACTTCCACCATTCTCTATGAAACTGTTATTCTCAGGGATCTAAATATATACTGGACCCAAGCCTTATCCAATACTTCCACCATCAACATAAACCTCTCTAGATTCTCCCACCTTATAAGCTTACCCACCAGATATAATATCCACATCACCAAGGCCTCCATCTTTGATTGGATACTATCATCCAAACATTTAAATATTACAGAAATTAGAACATTACCCAATAAGATCAGTGACCATATTCCTAGCTATGCAATAAGGCACACAAACTTTACAACTAAATGGCATCTCTTCAAAAACATCCACAACCTATCCAACTTTTATACTTTTTACCAAGACACTACAATTGGAACCAACATTCTCTTTCAGTGAGGCTTTAATAGAATTTAACAATGTTTTCCAAAGTATATTAAATGTTTGTCCAACTAAGGAGTGAAAGAGTCGAACACAGCACTATAGCTTGGTTATGTCTGTCCATACGGTATCCAATGAAAGCCAGGGACATTGCATGGAAATTCTAGTATATTGATAAAACCCAAGAAAACATACAAAAATAGAAACAACTATGAAACAAAGTCAAAGACAGCATTATACCTGACAGAAAAAAAACTCCACTAACTTACAAACCACCAAAATAACCCCAAACGTTTTGGACATATATTCAAAGTCTCATAAACCCAGGTAAAAGCCTACAATCCAGTCCTTCACCAGAACAGTATCAACTGAAACTGATAACTTCATTAACTGCTTCCTACAATCTGTCTACTCCAAAATCAAAGACAACTCAACCAATAACTCAGTATCACTCCACCAACCACACTCCAACACCTACACATATAATAAGCTTGTCTCTACTTCCATAATAGAAAAATATCTATAAAATTTAAAAACACACAAGCTTGGCCACTGATAATCCCCATCAGCATATCTTAGAAACACTGCCAAAGCTAGCACCTAGCCCATATCTGTACTCATAAACTGGTACATCTCTGAATGTCATGGTCTGTCCATCTGGGAAAAAAGCATACATACTTCCCCTTCATAAAGGTGGCCACTCCAATGTTTACAACAAGTTTTGACCCATAGCTATTTTGTCACCACTATCCAAAATCTTCAAAAAACTGCAAATACCCAGCTACTCAGCTATCTTACCACCAGGAACCTAGTCTCTCCTACTCAAAGTGTCTTTTAGACCAGTCATAGTACAGCTACAGCCCTTAATCACTTCACTGATACAGTAAATAAAAAAGAAACTTGGGCAATACAATTGCTACCTTATTCCTTCTTTGGCCAAAGGTATTCAATACAATCTGCCATGCAAAACTGCTGAAAAAGATCTCTTGTATAGGCCTCGTCCTTACCACTGTCTCCTGGTTTCAAAGCTATGTATTAGGCCATAGCCAGGCAGTTAAGTGGCAATAAGAGTATTCCACTTTCTAACCAGTCAACATAACTATACCACAGGGATCCATATCAGGACCTCTTTTATTCAACATCTTCATCAATGATTTACATACAGTCACAAGACATGCCACTCTTATACAGTATGTGGATGACTTCACTCTCATCTGTACAGCCCCCAACCTAAAACTATTACAGTAACACAATCAAGAATTGTCCTCAGTGGAAGTATGGTTAGACAGTTCACAAATCCTACAATACC
This sequence comes from Protopterus annectens, assembly GCF_019279795.1. Taxonomy (NCBI): domain Eukaryota; kingdom Metazoa; phylum Chordata; order Ceratodontiformes; family Protopteridae; genus Protopterus; species Protopterus annectens. Next base: position 1,483,968,531 of record NC_056744.1, on the reverse strand, counting down.
CAAAGATAACCAAGCTGCTCTTCTCTCAAAGTAAACCCTCTTTTGTATCACCTCCTTAAATAAAACCAATTTAGAATAAGTCACATGTACTAAACATTTAGGTGTCACAACTAATGACAAAATTAAATTTGGCCTCCACTTTCAAAGAACTTAAAAAAAAGACCTCACCAAAAATGGACAACTGAACAGATCAAAACTATTTCTAATGAAAAAAAAGACATCATTGCCAAAACTTATCTGTTACCAACCCTTCTCTATAATTCTCCCTAGTTTGCTGACCTTCAATCAAGCATTGAATGATGCTATAATAAAACAGCTAGATTGCTGAAATCACTTCCAATAAAACTCTCACTGCCTTTCTATAAAACTGCTCAGCAGCATGGAACTCCATCATTACAATACCAAGAGCTCCTACTCATCCATAGTTTGATATATAAGCCAAACAAATACCCTACTCTAACAGGCATCCTCCGAAACTATGCTCCTAATAGACAACTGTTCTCTAAAGAAAGAATCCCTCTATCAATCTCTAAATCAAATAATACAACTGGTGTCTTACTGTATTACTACTGTGTAACAATTTTGTGGAATTGCTTTCCTCTCACACACTCTAACAATCAAGCAAAACTTTAAAATACTGCTAAAGGAATACCTCACAACATCCTGGACATGTAACTCTTCATCCAGTTCAGTAAATCTCTGCCCTAACTGCAAGCTGCTAGGAAATCTCATACTATTATTTTTAACTCAACAGTCTTCTACTGACAGAAACTGAACCAATGAATCACTACCACAGACAGAAAGAGTTTTGCTCTGTCACATCTTTGTTCTAAATTTCAGTTTTCCAGCTGAGGTGTCATCTGTGGGGAGCCTGCATGTCCTCCCTGCATTCATGTGAGTTTCCTTCAGGTACTCCGGTTTCCTCCCATGTCACAGACATGCATTTGGAGCATTTCTCCCCAGGCGTCTGCTGAAAATTGACATTGTTCCAAGTCAGACTTTCCCGGTAAACAAATGTTAAATAAAATAAATAAAAAATGAAATTGTTATGGCATGCTGCTCTTTATATATTGTATGTTTAGGTAAATATTCTTTTTAGTGCCTTTTAGTCTAATTTTTTCATGTACTTGTACTACTGCAATATGAAATAATATTGTATGGAACTTTTCTCTACTTTTTTTTAATATCCACCTGTACTATTGTATTTTTGTAACCATGTTGTATGGAACTTTTCTCCATGGGCTTCCATTGAAAAGAGACAATCTTGCCCAGTCATTCTTCTATGGTAGTCAAATGTAAAATAAATAAACAAAATAGAAAAAGTAAAATAAAACTTTACAAGTGTTTAAAAGACTGAGGAAATGTGACATTACAGTGAATAAAGACAAGTATGTGTGACTTACAAAAGTACAATAGAAATCGGTGCATGCCTTCCAGACAGTCCCTGGGATTCATGAAGCTTGTGTCAGGCGCAGGCGTAGCATAGGCATTCTATTGCCAAATATGGCCGCCGAGTGATTCAGGTACGAGCTGATTCCACGTGCACTACCAGCATATGCCAGAGCTGCGCAGCTCCCAGCGCATGTATGCTAATCACCCCATGTGCAGTAGTACAGCATGCAAATGAAGGTACATAGCGATTCATGAAGTGGTGCAGGCATAGCATAAGCATGCAGAAATGTAAACCAAAAAAAACGGTTTACATTTTGTCAAACAGAACACTGGAGCCATGAAAGTGGACCAAACTTACGTATTACAATGTTAACATATGCCAATGGCTAAATATACAGCCAATGGCATAAAAACATGCACAACACATAAAAAATAACATTTAATGTCATGGCCACACTAATGCAAATTACAACCACTGTGCATGGGTGCGCAAACGGGAACACAAGGAAAATATATTTAGATGTCATAAAACTGCAATGTAACACAAATCATGATTTTGCCATAATAGTCAATGGTACGCATCCTACACCACAGCCAAGGCGCAAGGGATGCTAAGGGTCTGTGACAGTGTTCTGCACAGTAACTAGGAATTAGTAGTCAATGTCATGCAAATGAGTCAAGTAATACTGAATCGCAAATGTCCCGCTGTCGTAAGGATGTACCACATGGTGCAGCGGTACAACACCGAGGAGTGGCCTGGAGGTAAACATGACATCATGAGAGGTGTGCAGTGCCATAGCTGCAAGCACATTGGAGCATTGGTAATCCGGGTTGCCCGTTGCTAAGCAAAGCTGCAGGATAGTGGTGTGTATCTAGTCATAGCTATGCTTAGCTGAGAGCACACAACGTGACCAAAAGTGCATGTGAACGTGGATGAAAACATGCTCAAAAGCTGGAAACCGGGCGCGTGCGGTGCGCAACTTAGGTGAAACAGGAAGGTTATGGGAAGACAATAAGGAAATGCTGCAGCATTGTAATTGGAGTACAAATGAGTAATTAACACCTAGAAACTCAAAGTGGGCCATAGACAACAGCTAACAAGGCTGCTAGCAGCTACCTGCAGAACAGGAAAGGGGAGGTGCCGTACAGTAAAGAAAAGAGAACTGTCACAGTAGAACAAAGCAAACTTGCTGTAGCTCAGCTACATAGCACATTTCCCAACACAATCCTGCGATGTGGAAGCACTAAACAAGAAAGGCGGCAGCTGGATGCATGCCTGACAATGGGAGGTGAATTGGGTTGAAAATAGAAATAAAGGACAATAGATGAATCATGGCAGACAAGCATAAGTCAACACCAAAGGCCCCACAATAGCAGTATCTGCTGTAAAACCAATAATTAAGATACCCTGAAGCTGGAATAGCACAAACACACCCAATTACACCAGCATCTTCCATTGCACAAAAGTATAAGGTGTGAAAGCCCCACACACACACTTATGTATTCCCAGACATTCTGCACCATTGGTGTATACAGATGGGGAATATTTAATATGTATATGTTAGGGGCTGCCATAGCTTTGATTCACCAGCTTGTGTTGGAGACTGACAGTGGTGTGGAGGGTGATGCTGACAACCATCTCAGGCACGGGAGGAGGAGACGAGTGTTCAGACCCAGGGTAATCTACCAGGGGCTACATGATCTGGAGATAGTAGAGCATTACAGGGTGGACAGGGACATCATACAGCAACTTGTTGAGCTGTGCCGGCCATGCCTCAGAGCCAGTAGTAACAGATGGTAACCCATCACAGTGGACACAAAGGCATGTGTAAGCTTGAGAATACTAGCCACAAGTACCTTTCAAAGGCCAACTGGGGATATTATGGGGATTGCAAAGGCATCAGCATCCAGGGTACTCCACCATCTCCTGGATGCCATGGTACCACATGCCAATGAGCACATACACTTGCCCCAAATGCAGAAGGAGTTGGCCAGCAATATGTGTCTCTTCCACCATGTGGCGGACTACGGAGGTACTGGGTGCAACAGACTGCACGCACATACACATCAAGTCACCACCTAGTGAGCAGGGTAGGCACTACATAAACCACAAGGGATTCCCTTCCATCAACTGCCAGGTCGTGTGCAATGCCCAGGGCATTATCATGGATGTGTGTGCTGGAAGTCCTGGAAGCTATCACAACTCCCACATCTGGCATGCCTCACAGCTGTATCAGGTATTTGCCAGGGGGGGGTCATTCCATATGGCCACCTGGTGGGAGATGCTGGCTATGCACTGGAACCGTAGATGATGACACCCATCAGAAATGCACACAGAGCCACGCAAGAACACCATAATGAGGCACATGCAGAACCCAGAATCATCATAGAGCACATGTTTGGGATGCTGAAATCACAATTTCATTGCTTGGACATATCTGGTGAAGCCTTGCAGTACTCTCCAGGAAGGTGTGCCCACATCTTCATAGTATGTGCCATGATCCTGTGGAAACAGCTGCAGCAGGAACAGAATGGTGAAGGCCCTCACAACCCACCACCATTGCCGAGGGACCCACAGGCACAGGTGGGCTCAGACCACAAACACCCTGTGCTAGCCCCAGTAGGCAGATGGAGACATGCCCAGCATGCCCATGCCTTGGCAAAGAGGAAATGTATAGCACACACATGACAGTGTAGGCGCTCATGGACTGACACCCTTCTCCACCTGCACATACAGCAAACATGGATGGCACACACACACGACCACCTGTAAATTGTCATGTATAGTGGTCTACTGTGTGATTCCTACATAGGTAGCCCTCAACTATTGTACACACAACTGCCATTGGCACAAGGTAAGTCAATACCTGAACAGTATATTAAGCTATCAGCATGTGTCCATACTGTATGTACAGGTTCATAGATACATAGGTAGGTACACTTTCAACCACCGAGGCCACTCATAAGCATAGGCAAAACGTGCCTGCTGTCGCCAACCCATCGATCAACTAACTGTCCCTCCGTGGAGCAGAGCCACTTGCGGGATCCCTGGGGTGTAGCTACTGTTCACCACCCACTCTGCAAGGATTCCCCAGAGTGTTAGTGAGGGGTTTTGTATAATGGGGAGTATCCCTGACAGGAATCTTCACAGATGTGTACATGTGACATAGTATACCTTAAACACAGCTTGCATCTATAGGTAGTTCTCCACAGAATAATAAACATGTGGAACACACAACCACTGAAATGTGCGTTCATCACCCTTGCACTACCAGTGCCTGCTCTGAGAGGTAAGGTATCACTGCCAGAATTAGAACACGCAACCATGTGCACATTCATTACAATAACATACCACTAAGCTACCTGAGATGTACCAATGGCAGTCGAGTATACTGACAGGATAAAACACAAAAGGTAGGAATGTGTTGAAATAGGACAAACCGGCATGTACACAATGAAAGATGTATGTTTTTAACTATATATATATATATATATATATATATATATATATATATATATATATATATATTATATATATATATATATATATATATATATATATATATATATATATATATATATATATATATATATATATATATATATAGATATAGATAGATAGATAGATATAGATAGATAGATAGATAGATAGATATATGGGGATATACATATATATGTAGATATATAGATAGGTTAACAACATCTACATAACCATGTAGGTACATATAAATGGGATACCTACCACATACTGACTGCTTTACATACCGACGCATGTTATCCTGAGGCACTAGGTGTAATCTCACAATGTTAATGGACAGTTAGTCAATGCTTCTGGTGTTGCGGTTTTGGTAGGTTACTGTGTGTACGTGTGTTTCTTAGGGCTGCAGTGTGTGTAAGTGTGTGTTCTGTGTGTGGTGTGTGTTCTTGGGGGACTGTAATGTGTGGTTGTGGGTTAGCTTTGCATGTCTGTTTGCGTGACCTAGGATGTAGAATATTAAAGTAGTGGGTGGTGTGTGGGGCGCAGACACCTACATGGGGTGTGTAGGGGGGCTTGGTCGCCTGCTCATACATAGTGTAGGATGGTTTGTTTGGATATGTTGGGTAGCAGTGTGTCTGTGTGTGCATGTGTGTGTTCCATGTTTGAGTTACCTTCGCGAGTTACTGTCGATGGTGGTTATGTGGGGTATGGGAGTCTGTTCTCGGGACTGTGTGCGTTGGAACACTGTGATTTCGGAATTCCATAGGTCTACCGTATACAGCGGTTGAAGTGTTCACATATGTGTATAACACAGACCATAGCAATCACACATTCCACCACTACTAACCTTTATGAACAAAGGATATGGAGAGTATATGCCTATACACCATTACAAATATGTGCTATGGACATGAGTCAATGATAGTGTTACCACCTGTCCCACTTTGCGAGGGACACTCCCTCTTTAGGCGGTTGTGTCCTGACCAAATATATTAAACGTGGCAAATGTCCTGGGATTGTAGGACATAATTATGTCCCATATGTACTGTAATAGTTGCATACAATAGTTATTTCTGTATCTAAAGTACCTACATGGTGCAGGAAACAGGATAAGCTACTAAACTGCTACAAGAATAAGCTTAGAATTAGGCAAGAAAGGAAAATTCTATCCCTTGTACTGACTGTGGGTTTGTGTTGGCCTGTAAAATCAGATGTGCGTCCCGAAAATGACCCACTATGGACATATGAAAAGGTGACAACCCTAGCCAAAGAGGGTCAGTCACCAACACAACTATGATGACTGCAAATATCTATGACAGAAATACACAACTATCATGAAGCAACATGTTATTACATTCAGATGTATTACCGAAGGGATTGAAGGACTAACATCACCTGCATGCTATACAGGAACCACATAACAGTGCCTTAATGAATCAGCCTGCAAATACCATTGTAGTAGTCCAAAAAAGGATAGGTGTTCAAGTAGGGAAGGAACCCTCATGCACATAGCGATTGTGCATAAAAGCAGTTCCTACACACCTGCATTTGCTATGCACACCCACGAACATCACCCCCACACACAAAAAAATTACAATACAAGCTGTAATAACATCACAAATCATTCACACACTGTACGACATCTGCAGAAGCCTTAACATAGCTTGTCAGAGACAGACTAACATGGCCCTAAGTGAAATAGCAGCTGTTATACAATGGAACAGCTGCTGATGTAATAGGGTTTGTTTGCACTAATCCCGTTTCAGAGGGTTGTGCGTACACTGGGATGTGTTAGCAATTAGTGAGTAACAGCACAGCATGCTACACTTGTACACCAAATCAAGGATGTCTGGTGAGCATACTGTACACCACATAACAGTTCATGCATAGCCATATGGCCTTGAGCTGGCCAAACATCCTTGCCAGACTTAAACATCTGCAGAAGTATCAGGTACAAACACACCCTGCATAAGTAGCACTGTTCCGAAATATAACAGCTGTAGTCACATGTAGAACTAAATTGTCTAGCCATTACACACAGTCCATGGGAGTCATGAAACTAATATATCTCTGTGTGTCTCCATATAGCTGTTGAAATACATCGCAATAACACATCTACACCATCTCCCTTGAAAGTAAGGTAAACAGACAACCCTAAAAGGAGTACTCACTTATACACCACTGTTGCCATGGTATCAGCTAATGGAGTACCTGCACAGCTGATGTGCATCCAATTAGCTACTTTGGAACAGCAATTGGTGGACAGGATACCACATGTTACCAATATGTAACTAGAAAGGGATGTGTCATCACACATTCAAACCATCTGTATATACCATTACCGGAACATTACAAATAACATTGAAACACAAACCGAAAAGGATTGAATCAACTGCTAACGATACAGTGGGTTACTAATAAGGTATGTAGAACAGTCAGTATGTCTGTGTATGTAGTACTTTTCTGTAGTATTTAAAGTGCACGCAATCCATATAGTGGAAACAGTTAACTTGTAGTGATGTATTGTTGAGCATAGTCACGCTTGTAGTATTTGTGTGTACTGCTGTAGGTCATAAGGCAAACACCGCATACACCACAAGGGATGCTATATAAGGGCTTTGAACAGAAATACTCCTCACCAGCTGACGTCAGTGGCAGGGTTGGTTCAACAAGTATGTGCTATAACAGGGGATAGTATATGTTGGTATATTGTAACTGTAGCCATATGTATGGGTGTAATACAGAGAATAACATGTGGAAGGTTGGGCCACTGTGCAAGTATGTTTTGCATTGTGGGATACTGTGCCAATAACTGTGTAATGTACAGTATTGTAGGCAGATATGTATTACAAGCTACATAGCATTACTGTAATGGTAGGCAAACATTAGTTATGTCAATCGTCATTTACAATACACAATAACAGGATACATATGTATTTTAGTGAGCCAACAGTCTATCAGCATGATAGCAAAGTAAAATGGAAGAGCTATTTAACTATCCATGCACATAAGACATGTAATATGTGTAAAGGTAGGTACTAGGCTGTCTTACTAATGGTATCCATAAGCCTAGCTAGCATGTGTTGTCTTTCGCCACCCCCATAGGTTGGTTCCCTGTGCCTCTAAATGGCAGAGCCAATAGTCCCCTGTGCCTCTGTCCAGCAGAGCCACTGCAGTGATCCCCAGGTACATATCTGTCTCCCATCCACACGGCAATGTTTCCCTTGAAGAGTGCTCATGAGGGGCCCTGCCTGATTTACATTGGAATCATGTTCCAAAGCATAGGGAGTGTCTGGGTCAGGAATCTATCCATTCAGCATACCCTACTCATTGTTGTGGTTAGGTGTATATCCCTAGAGCATGTGGCTCTCAGGGGCTATTGTTTAGGTGGAGCATATCCATCAATACAGGGTTAGACATGGTCCTTGTATGTCAAGCAGAGATCACCTGTGCGTATGCGGTATGTAACTGAGTACAGCTGCAGTTTCCTAGGTTGGGCTGCATAGGTCATCTGTTTGAAGTTAATAATTATCTTGGTGTGGTACTGGTGTGGTCTTCCAAGCTGTTGCAGTTGTTTTGTAATGTATATCCCAAATAGGGTGTTGTATCCTTTAATGGGTCTGATATGACATGTGTAGAGTCATAATGGCCCTTCTGATCTGGATGCAAATCCATTAGAGATTGGGGGGGCCATGTAGAAAGATATTCTAACCACTTGTCATTATGGGTATCGAAGGAGATATTGCTATCTACTGGTGTTTCCGAATATCGTAATACCTTTTTTGTATGTAGGGGAATAGCACCTATGTGGTAGTCTGCGGGTAATTAGTTATATCCAAAGGGCATGAGTATGCACTTTTAGGCATTCAGCTTGACGTCATGATATTAACACCAGGTATCCATCTCAGTGCAAACCTTCCAGAGGGTGTCAGTAACAGCTGGGGAAACAATTATGTCCACTAGTTTTCAGTTATCTGCAAACCTTTTCAGCCAAAGCCCTCCTGTGCCTGCCTGTACATCAGAGAAGTATATACCGAACATGAGGGGTCCTAGGACTGAGCCCTGGGGGACGGCAGTTGTAAATGGTATACAGTTGGACCTAGGGTATGCAACTCCTACTGTGTGTGTCCTGTCCGTGAGCCACTTTGCAAACCATCACATGACATAGGAGTTCATGTTCAAGCAGATGGGTATGTTGATAATACCAGAAGGAGGAATGGTGTTGAAAACCTATGAGAGATCTAAGTAGGCTGTGTGGACCTCCTTACCCTCATCTAATGCCTTGGTAACTGCTGTAAGAATCCCACCAGGTTTAGGAGGCATGGTCTGGCCTTAACAATGCCAAACAGGGAGGGGTCTAAGGTTGGGAAGTATCCAATGTTTCTGACAGTGATCCATGATGTGCACCATAGCCTTGCAGACCAGGCTAGTCAGGCCTCTAGGGAAATACGTCCCTTGGTCCATTGTGGTGCCACCTTTGTGGAGTGGGATAACTGTTGCTGTGCACCATTCAGGGGGCACTATGCCCGATGTGAGGCTATTATTGAACACGGTGCGTAGGTGAGGAGACAGTACGATCCGAAGTTCATGTAAAACGCAGCCTGGGATGTTGTCCAGTCTCATGGATGCTGTGATATTGGCTTCAGAGTGTGCAGCTTTGAGAGGGATCTGCCAGGATGTTGCTAATATCCATTGTTTCTGTAATGTTTGTGCCTTTGTGCTGTAACTCATAACAGATCTGGTTGTTGACATTGAGGCTCTGTGGTTGTTGATATTGGTTGCGTTAAAGTTTTCATAGCTAGCTTTGGAAGATTGTATAAGGGATCTCACCTTCTTACTGAGGCTGGCCAGGGATCTCCTCTATGGATGGTATTGTACTCTCATTTGCAACAGTGTCTTCCTCCTGTAGTACAATATGTTCATGGCAGGGGACCACCAGATTGATTTATTTAATTATGAGTATAGCGTCCTGGTTCTGTTTGGGATAGCACAAGCCATGCACTCCTGTAAGTGCTTATAGAGTGCATTTGTGTAGGATTCAGCAGTTGTAACAGTACTGTCCATCTGCATGGGTGTCATGACATCTGCCACGTCTGCCTTAAGAAGCATGTAGTTGGCCTTGTAGACATATTTTACTGTGGTTTGCTTAATGGGGGTTAGGTGCGGGATGTGGATATCAACGGTGTTCAGCACATGGTCTGATCGGACCAATGAGGAGTTGGCTTCACGTGTGGAGCACCAGTCACTCATGTTGGTAATGACTAGGTATACAATATTTTTTCCCCTAGTGAGTGTGTGGATATGTTGAGTCAGGGCATTGGTGTTTATGAATTCCAGAATCCGTTGAGCTAATGTGTTGGTACACGAGTAGTTTTCCCAGTTAATGGTGGGGTAGATACAGTGAGGCTTATGTGATGAGTGTGGTGTTGTGTGACTATGTACCTTCTTCACATGACAGTCAGGCTCAGACTTGGTTGGAGAGACCTTTACCTCCAGTTTGGCTAGATGAGTGCATCTTTCAAAGGTTGTAGTGTTGGGTGATAGGCGGAGAGGCTTGTCTGTGTACATGAGGCAATGTGTACATTGCCTCAAGATGTCCAGATTCATCAGATAGACATGTGAGAACACTAGCAGTTGACTCTTGCACATGCCTGAATATCGAACTACATTCACCTTGATAAGTGAGGAAAGTGAGTACAACAGCTACATTACTCTACGCAAGTGAGAAACGTATGTACAAAACTTGTTCAGCCTTACCTGTAGGTGATGTGGAAGATTGAGTGCTATAGTAATCATTAGCTTATGTACTGTTTACAAGTCCTGAACAAGTGCTTAGCATGAATAAGCAATCCAGATAGGGTCTTAGATAATATAAGAACATTGCCCCCTCCCCCCAACAGGTACACAAGCACATATCCATGTACACCACAGGGCCCCTGTACCCACAACTATGCAGGTACAAGCTGCACTCTGCATGGGACCTGCCCACATCACAGGTTATATCATACACATATGGCAAAACAAGATGCTCTCCACATACACATCATGTAAAACATAACTCCATATCAGGTTGTGTACACACTGAATGGTGCACACCAACAGGTATCACAACCCAACAAAGGGGGAGACACCACTATAATGGGACATACTGCACTACTACTCTGCTGAGCCTGGTCTGGAACGTCATGAACCTTGATCACTTTAGTGATGTCAGCAGTACAGATGTAGATGACAGTATGGTTGATGTCACACTGCATATCATAACCTTGCCAGGTCATAGGACATCACCCATACTGTGTACCACCCACACTCAGTATACTAGATGTACATTCCTATGTCACAGGAGTGTTTAGCAACAGGACTGATGGCAGAAACAACACTACAGAAGGTGTCTGAATAATACATGATCATCACACCAGTGGCAGCTACAGTATGTCAGGGTTAATGAATTATATTCCCCCTCATTGTAGTCCACACCTCACAGACAAACAGAAGGCATCTGCCTATTGAAGTATGTGAATGACTATGACCTAGGAGCAATAGCTGACTCGCATTGTCACCCCTATGTTAATAACCCTGTACCCATGAACTACCACCTAGGCAGCGGTCATCATAATGGACACTTGTGTGTGAGGGATGCAGCTGGGCCATTGTCTTTCCTGTGATAGCTACATCACCACACCCATCGGGGAGTAATGTGTGGCAACTCTAATAATAATAGGGTGCCATTCATGATTATAGAGATCATTGTCCAACCATACAGACCACTCAAGTGACCCATATCAGATCACATATTTCCTTTAATGGGTATTGGCCATGTGTAGATGGCCTACACCAGCCTTCCCATTCCCCATCTCCACTATGTAGGATGATGCATACCCTGAATAAATCCATATCCAACCCAGTGATGTTGGACATGCTACACATACTCATCCTGATCTCGAACACATACTTCATGGACATCCACCTACCACATGCTGGACAGATCCTTGTCCCATGCACTTGATATAGTCCTGCCATACTATGCATACCTGTCTGTCAAAGCTGCACATCGCTCCCCTCTCAGACATGGTGTGGTGACCGCATGGTAACACATGGTATATGTATCAATAACCCTATGGATCAGTAATGTGGCACTGCTCCATCTGGCTCCACAGATCTGCCTGTCGGCTACTGCCTGGTAACCTTTCATCCTAGATGCATACATGGCCCATGGTATATAGCCCACTAGTTGACTTTGACTGTACATGCCATAGTTGATATCCATCCCTGCAAATACCATCTGGCTAGCCAGTGGCCTATGTGTATCACATGTGCAACACAGGTGATACATGGCAGGATGTTGAATCGCTGTACAGTGCCATGTAGATGTATATGGCAGAACACATACATGTAAAACCTTATGTGAGCATGTCTACAGGGTCACAGTTCATGTCTGTTAAGGTAGTGTAAGTCCTTATATGTGACATATACACTGCATCAAGGTCGACTGCATTAATGTGGACACATCCAGCCATGTGCTGATAGGTAGGAACACCAGTACAGGCAAACAGACATGCCCACATCAAGACAGCAACCACATGGAGTATGAGCAATGTAATCAGGTGACACACACAGACACACACACATATATGCTGATAATATCCACTCAACATTGAGTGTCACATGTGTGTGACACAAAAACGTCAGTGTCATGTAGGTTTGCAAATACAACTATTTAAACTGAAGTAATGCGATACACATGTATGTTCAGCTGTAGCTCTGTATGTCTCTGAGGTACTTTGATCTGTCTCCATCATTATGTCTTCCAGGTATGCCACATGCAAGGCTTCCCCCTTTTACATGCTTGGAGGATGAGGCCTTCATCCCATACCTACTCGATAATCACGACATCCTGTTGAGCCATGTGCCACAGGATGCACAGCAGCGGGTTGCCCTGTGGTTGGAACTTCGCAGGAGGGTTAATGATGTGCGTGTCCACAACTGCACATACCAGCAGGTGCGCTGACACTGTACAGACTTCATTAGATGGGTGAAACAGTGTGCAAATGAAATCACCATGGAACAAGGTGCAACAGGTGGTGGACCACCAACCCAGCCCCCACTCACATGTACCGATGAGCTACTGGCCAACCTGGGGACACCTGCAGAACCACATCTACAAGCCTTAGCCGATATTGTGGAGGTGGGTGTCTCTCAACCACTGAGCCTGGAGTTGCCTGGTAAGTCACTACTGCACCTATAACAACTATATTCCATATAGCTGCATGTGCCACTGAACAATATGTAATGTAACATCATATGCAAGGCATGTATACACACATGCCACATATTATAGTATGCTACTCTGTGTATGCACACATGTGCATACACCATAGTATAGTCTAATGTACTAGTGTATGTGTTATGCACATTGCTCCCTGTAGCCTTTATACAGGGGTGGATTATTCTCATACTGCTGTGTTACTCCTATTTAGGTACCACTGGCATTCCATGGCGACAGCAGCCCATTGTGGGTGAGAGTGTTATTATTTATCAGGAACTGTAATGCACAAATCTATCTGCCATGTGGCCATTCACAACATGTACACATAATGTATGGTCCTATCACAATATACAGGTCAGACTTGCAATGCATCACAATGACTATCCATGTGTCTCACTTGCAAAGTATGTGAATCATCTCACCGACATGAATCCTCACAAACTTTATTGCCAGATGTGTTGATAGCTGTGCATACAATGGTGGAGGTGCTGTTCACTTTAGGAAAGTACAACAGATCTGATCTACACATGTAGTGAATCCAAACAGTACTACACAGTGGGCTGGAGTATGGCCAGCATACAGGTTTCACCAGTGTGGATCATAGCCCTACTATGAATGTCACACAATGTGATGTGCTATCTTGACATGTCCATGACATCTATTGGCCTGGCTGCTACACTGACTACCTAACCTGAAAACATATCCCACATACCACCCTTTATCTGCATAACCCCATTGTCAGTGGAGCATATATGTCATATGGGACAACACAGACATGTGAAATAGATGCCCATCACTATAATTTGGACAACACATGTACACACATGCCAATGGAGGATAGCCAGAGACATGGAGCAACACACACACTAGAAGTGTTGTGCTTGTGTGTACATCCTGTCGTACAATGGCTACACATGGTTCGGCCATGGCCTTTGTATAATGGTCATAATGTAGATGTGGAATGCTAGACATCCTACAGGCCTGTGCACATCTTGTGTAGGAGTAACATCAATTCACCACATAGAATGTGTTGAACATCTTGAGGGTGTTGCAACATGACAGCAGTTACCTGTACAGTATCCACATCAGGCCACAGATACAGTACATTCCCGTTGATGGTGATTAACATAAATGCCATACTAGCTCCTTGTGTGTGTGTCTGTATGTGGTACACAGATGTCATGTGGGACATGGTGTACCGATGTGTTCGCCATGTCTGCCCATAGTTGCCAGGCCACAGCAATATGGTTGCAGATGTGCAAGGGTGTCATCTGTATACCCATCAGTGACCTATATCACAACTTCCACATCATGGTTTAGTGTGTATACACCTCAGTGACGTAGGTCACATTCCACAGTATATATGTATTGTATCTGAACACATTAATGGTTATGAACCCTTGTCTGTAACTCACACTGCATAGCACTAGAGACTCCTCATGATTCCCTGCAATAGCCATGAACATCAGCTAAATTTGCAGTATATCTGTATGGTGGGCAGACAACACTGAATTGGTACACCATTGGCCCACTGTATATTCGGCAGGACACCATTGTGTTAAACATGTATGCATGTCATTGCACACGTCAGCAGATCACATGTCATATTACATGTGATCATTAAGGTCATATGCCACATATCAGGCAGGTGTACTGTTAATCTGTGCTGGTCCACATGGTGTAACACAGAGATGTATGCTAACCACTAATATGATTGTGTAATTTGCATGCCATCTGCTATTACACATGCATGCTGTGTGCAACCTAGGGATGTATGATAGCTACCACTATTATTATCTGCGCTGCATGTCGTCTGCTGTATCACATGCATGTTGCATGCCTTCTGTCATATCACATGCATGTGTGTGTGTCTATTGTATAGATTGTAATGTACAGTTCTTGTCTGCCCTCACATGTGATGTAGGTGCATTGCCCTCCTGCGGTAGATCAGATGTTAGTGTCCCCACAGACTTTAGCAGTGATGATGAAGATATTATTGGGTCACAGGCAGAGTTGTCAGGGGCTAAAACTGTGCCATTGGTTGCCATTCCATCTATATCCTCCTCATCCCCGCACACAGATCCCATACCTGCACATACCCCATCACCAGTGGCCATAGAGGAAGGACAGTTGGTGTGTGGTAGCTTGGAACAGGAAAGAGTGGGGGCTATGGAAGGTGTGCCTGCACACCATGGTGTCAGCCAAACTACTGGTGGTGCCCCACACAGGCATGTGGCCAGTGCTGCTCGTAGGAGGACCTCTGGCCAACATGCTCCTGCATGACAGAGCACAACGGCTGGCGTCACCAGATGCATGTTTCAGGCTGTAATGGAGGCACAGGCATGTGTTGAATGGCGCAACAGAGAAGAATAGAGGCTACAGAGGGCTGCTGTCCATTCTTTAAACAACAGCATCCAGGCAATGATAAATGCTCAACAGCAGATTGCTGATGCTTTGGATAGATGGTTGGGTGACATGGTTGGAGTCCTTGACCGTGGCATGACAATCCACGAGCGTGAAATGTCTGTGTTAGAACATCTGGTAGGAGTGAGGCATCGGGCACTTGGACGTAGGCCTGCTACATCACCTGTGTCAGGTCTACTTGTACGAGCTACCTCACATGCCTGCTCCCATAGTGGCGGTAGTAGCAGCAGTGCATCTGGTGCTGTGCTGTCCACACCACAACACAGCAGGCCACATGCACATGGCCCTGGATGGTCCCAACAGGGACACGGTTCCAGTGGACTTGTACCATCAGACAGTACTCAATCTGCACCTCTGTCTGGTAGTGCCCATGCAACCTCTGGCAGACACAGGTCAGATGTCTGTGGCTGGACACTGTAAACTATAAAACCTCACCTGTACAGTCTGTAGCTGTCAATAATACCCCTGTGTAGGCCAGACACATGGAAGAACTGTGTGTAGATGTACACACACACACTGGACACATATGTAGGGCACCACAACACACACATGCATAACATACACACATGCCCAATTAGATCAAAGGTCCAAACCCACACAAATGATGTCATGCAATGGTGCAGCCTAGGCCTCTGGCCAACATTAACACCCTGTGCATATGATGAAGCCTGTGCTGCATCCCTGACATCCGCACCATCGGTGCAGGGACATGCTAATATGGTTAAATGCACAGGGTGAACAGATTAGGATGATATGCGTAGTTTACAAATGTTGAGGACTGTTGACAGTCAGCAGATATACCATGTAGTACAGGTATACAATACTGTTAATAGTATGTGTCTTGTGTAACAACAGTACAGCCTAGGCCTCCGGCAAACATTAACACCCTGTGCATATGATGATGCCTGTGCCACATCCCTGACATCTACACCATTGGTGCAGGGATATGCTCATATGGTCTGATGCACAGGGTGAACAGACTAGGATGATATGTTTAGTTTACAAATGTTGAGGACTGTTGACAGTCAGCAGATATACTATGTAGTACAGGTGTACAATACTGTTAACAGTATGTGTCTTGTGTAACAACAGTAAATGCATGTTGGTCATGTTGTTCTGCTGTCCTTCTTCAGGTCTAATTGCACATGCCAGTGGATGTCAGTGTTTGCAGTTAAGTGTCCCATATGTCAATGTGGACTACTCACAGGTATGTATGAATATACCAGCATGCACCGTGTAGCTGCTACATACCAGTGAGAATGTCCCACATAACAAACACGTCTACCATTACAAGAGCATGATCGCTGTGTATTAAGCTACTGTGGCCACAGACATGACCTCCATAAAGGGTGACATCACAGGTACAGTTACACGGAGTGGTCAGGTAAGAGAGTGGACTAGCTGATTACAAGGGTAGAGGCCAGTGGGAAGTATGATGACTCAATGGGAATCAGTAATACACGTTCCCATGACAGGATGCCAACACACAACTGCACCCACACACTCAGATATTGACCCACATGTATTTAGTGACACTGTAACACACACACACACACACACACACACACACACACACACACACACACTCACGGCTTCACCAACACAGTAACACACACTCGCACACAGTTGCTACTGGTGTGCTGAGGACCCCTGCCTATGTGCAAATCATCATTACAGTACTGTGCACCTACATGATGTGCCACAGAGAATACACATGTACAGGTAGTCAGTATGGCCTAAGATCAGGGACATCAACACGGATAGTTGAATGCATTGCCTGGCTAGTGGGAGGGGTTCTATCAGTTCAGTATGGTAACATACATCCTCACCCCAGGGACCAGTCAGCCCTACATACACACACTGTGGCATTCAGTAATTAATACACCTATGTCATGCACATACAGATACCTCACGTGTGAGAGACACGCCCCTGCCTAAGTCCTGCTTTATACATTGCAGTCTGTACAGATGTGTACAGTAGTGTACAGGAGGGTGAGTAAAAATTGAGATGTATTCCCCACAATACGTGACAAATATGGATACACACACAACCACACATGCCAGTACTGTGAATCTCAGACCTGTCTAGCTCATGTTATGTATGTCAGATGTACAGCAGTATTGCATGCATTACAAACTGTACTGATGCTTCCTGTGCCAACAGTGCTGATATATGCACTAGGGACGTCATATCTATTAACAGGTGTCAAGTTATTTACCTTCTCTATCACCCTGACCGCTGTCTAAGTTGTGTGTTATGTCCTTCAATTAATGAAAGCATTGCTTACCAGTTACACAGGGAATTGTAGGACCACCTGTGACACACCTGTGAGCTGTCCACAGCAAACATCTGTCTGCAAAGATGCCCCACCATTTAGTTATTTCAACACATCTATCCATATCTGTGGTACAGCTTTCTGTACATTCAGCATATCACCATATACAGTTGGCAATGTTGAGGCTGCATTGCAGCTGCATGATATACTAGGATACACTCCACTTGTATACATCAGCAACTGCACACGCATGTTATCTGAATGCACGACACTATGTGTACAGGTGTGTAGGTCCTACAATCCTGACATTTGGTCATGTTTGTAGGCATTGCTATTGGCGTATATGTGTAATAACATACATGATACATGGACTGTTGTATGATATGATGGGTGACCAGTACAGAGGGGATGTTACCTCTGTCAACATTGATGTCACACCTTATGTACTGTTAGAATTCAGCAACCATGGACCTACATTCCATGTGCATGTTTGTAATGGCTGTAGCCACCTGTTTGCACAAAGGACTACAACAACTATGCTTTTTACAGGTATGTTGTGTGTGTGGCATGTACATACCCAGGGCAGGTACAAGTATGTCATATCCATACATGAGGGTGTGTACTGGTGTACAAGAACAGACATCTGTAATGGTGAACAGTACTAAGGGCCCTTGGTATGTGTACAGCTGACCTGGTCATAGACAGTGGTATCATTGCATTGCATAACACATGATGCAACTGTGTCAGTACATGTGTACTGTCTACAGTTGATGTAGAGCTTAGTACAGTACACAGATCAAGGGTCACTTGGTGGCGTACTCGTCTGTCATACAACATGTATGTTTGCATGCTGGTGGTCAGAGGGCATGGTGGTGTCTGCAGTTTACATCCTAGAATGCAGCATGTGACACTGTGTCCTGCACATGGCTCATCTGTGATACCTTTCCTGGGGAGACCGGTCAGTACTTGTGAGTGGCCTTTATGTATGTGGATACACCACCTGGAGCAGTCTGTACCTGTGTTATGGCCCACATGTCTGGTTCTGAGGTATATGATGGTAGTGCTATGGTCTGAGGTATATGGTGGTAGTGCTATTGTGCACTACAGAGACATCAGCCAGGTGTTCCTCACTGCACAGATGTCAGTACTCCCCATTGATGGATCTACAGTGGCCAGCTGTGAATACGGATGCTACACATCTAGCACTGGTTAACATAAGAAAACAACACAGTTGTCCTATAGGTGTATGGGAGTTAACCTGTGTTTAGGACATTTGCCTTGGAATGGCACTGTGTGGGCGGATGCGACTTGGGTAATATCCACCCTCCCTTGTATCATGGATGCATGTGATATGTGTCAAAGGCCTGCTTACTGTCAGCCATGTCATCCCAGAATGACAGCTAATTTGTTAATGACCGGTGTAAAATATATATAGAGCAGCATTCCCACTAACAATAACAACTACCAACATCAGAGCCATTACAATGTGTTATTTACATCTACTTGTAATAGCATGGCCACTGTGGCCCTTCATGTTTAGCATCAGAGTGCATCCCAGTCAGCCCTGTGCTACTAGGAGTATGAACATGCCCAATATATCCTTGCGTAGATGGACACATAGTAGTGCATTCCGACGAGCCCTGTGCTACTAAGTGTGTGAGCATGCCCCCTGTGCTACTAAGTGTATGAGCATGCCCAGTATATCCTTGTGTAGATGGACACATAGTGCATTCTGAACAGTCCTGTCCTACTACATGTATGAGCATGCCCAATGTATCCTTCTGTAGATGGACACATAGTGCATTCTGAACAGCCCTGTGCTACTAAGTGTATGAGCATGACCAGTATATCCTTGTGTAGATGGACACAGTGCATTCCGAACAGCCTTGTGCTACTAAGTGTATGAGTATGCCCAGTGACACCTTGTGTTGGATATGTGCCTCTGTGTATGGGCATGGCCATTGTACCCCTGTATAGTGGTAGTAGTTGACAATTCCACAGATGGGCATACTCCAGGTCAGGATGGATTCATACTTTAAACACACGGGTTCACAGGTATGTACATCTTAACTGCCAGCATCCCTGTTGAAGTTCGCATTCCCAGATGGTCATAATGACAGCCTTGACATGTGTAGCCTGTGTGGTACGATTCGTATATATGTAGTATTGTAATAGTAATCTGTAAATAGGCAGGTGTTCCGTACCCGACACTGGAGTGTGTGTGTATGTCTGTCCCCGTTTGCCGGTGGACTCTAAATTGCTTTTAGACTGGCCACGCTCCGTACATTTCTTATACCCACTTTTAGCAAGGCCGATGATGTCACCCATCTACAAATACACCTCTGGGAGTGAGGTGTCCCAGTAATCTCGGTAGTGAGTTCTGTAACTGTATAATGTTGTAGAGTAATAAAGTAGCTAGGTCGGTGTTCTACTCCCACACTTGCCTTGTGTGTGTGAGTATGTCTCAACCCGTTTGCCTGAGGACTGAGTAATACCTTAATACTGCTCACACTCCATACATTTCTTATACCCACAGTTAGCAAGGCCGATGATGTCACCCATCTACAAATACACCTTTGGGAGTGCTGTGTCCCAGTAATCTCGGTAGCGCGTTCTGTAACTACATAATGCTGTAATGTAATAAAGTAGTTAGGTCAGTGTTCTAGTCCCACATTTGCCGTGTGTGTGTGTGCCTCCCCGTTTGCCTGAGGACTGAGTAATACCTTTATACTGCTCACACTCCATTCATTTCTTATACCCACCGTTAGCAAGGCTGATGATGTCACCCATCTACAAATACACCTCTGGGAGTGCTGTGCCCCAGTAATTTTGGTAGCGCGTTCTGTAACTGCATAATGCTGTAGTGTGAAAAGATAGTTAGGTCAGTGTTCTAATCCCAGCCATGCCAAGTGTGTGTGTGTGTGTGTGTGTGTGTGTGTGTGTGTGTGTGTGTGTGTGTGTGTGTGTGTGTGTCTGTATCTGACTGGGGACAAAATAATGCTTTTAGACTGCTCACACTCCATACAATCCCTATCACCATCTTTGCCAATGCTGATGGTGTCACCCACCTAGAAGTACACCTCTGGGAATGCTATGTTCCAGTAATCTCAGTTGCGCATTCTGTAACTGTGTAATGCTGTAGTGTGATAAGGTAGTTAGATCAGTGTTCTAATCCCAGCTATGCCAACTGTGTGTGTGTGTGTGTGTGTGTGTGTGTGTGTGTGTGTGTGTGTGTGTGCGCCTCCATCTGCCTGGGGACAGAATAATGCTTTTAGACTCCTCACACTCCATACAATCCCTATCACCATCTTTGCCAATGCTGATGATGTCACCCACCTAGAAGTACACCTCTGGGAGTGCAGTGTCCCAGTAATCTCAGTAGTGTGTTCTGTAACAGTGTAATGCTATTGTGGGATAAGGTAGTTAGGTTGGTGATCCAATCCCAGCCATGCCAGCTGTGTGTGTGTGTGTGTGTGTGTGTGTGTGTGTGTGTGTGTGTGTGTGTGTGTGTGTGTGTGTGTGTCTCCATCTGCCTGGGGAGAGAATAATTCTTTTAGACTGCTCACACTATATACAATCCCTATCGTTCTTTGCCAATGCTGATGATGTCACCCACCTAGAAGTACACCTCTGTGAGTGCTGTGTCCCAGTAATCTCGGTAGCACGTTCTGTAACTGGGTAATGCTGTAGTGTGATAGAATAAACAGGTAGGTGTTCTATTCCAAGTCATGACAGGTGTGTGTGTGTGTTTGGCAGTCATATCCTATGTGCTAGTGCCTGTGAGTTGCTAGCTACTGGATGTAATGAGGAGCATGTTTTGTTGTTATACTATACAGTGGCCATAAATGTCACAATCGGCCAAGAGACTGGGTTGGCAAGACATACACATACATTCAGCAATAGGTCTGGTAAGTAATGTCAGCAGCCCTAATCTTACCCTTACAGTCTGAACCCATGTGTTGCACAAAAACACACTTGCCTTGATATTAGCACCAGTACATAATGCAGGAGGAGCATGTGGTTTCCTTTTCATTCTTGTCTAATGCTTTGGTGTTATGTGGTCCGCTGTTGAGATATATATTCCATATATACGTATGTGCGTGTATATATATATATATATATATATATATATATATATATATATATATATATGTGTGTGTGTGGACATTAGCACACGTCCTATACTGTTGAATGCCTGTGCTGGATGATCTGTACATGATAACCTCAGATGTATGCATATCTGCCATGGCTTAGTGGTAAAACACATTGTCTGTGCAGGGTCCTGGTTTTGAGCCATGCAAAGGGCGGTTGTTTTGTTTCTGGGAAGAACAAGGAACATTGAATACGGTGGTAGTAAGGTGCTTTTAACCAGTTGTGTGTGGGTCTGCATGACAGTAAGCAGTGGTTATTTTTGGGGAGGCTCAGTATGGGTCATGTAACTATGCATTAGAAGACAATACTATGCAAACAAGGTGGAAAATAGTGAATCCCATTTATCCCAAGGGTGTGATGCAGGTCCCAAGAGTGTATGTGTATAGATAGCTGGGTGCAGGATTCGAATATAGGTGAAAGCAGGGGGGGTGCCAGGCATACTGTACATAGATTGGAGCCCTGTGTCTTGAGATTGCTCCTAGCTTAGCACGCATAAGTTAGGGGTGTGTCTATACCTGCCTAGTGCAATTGGGAGGGACAACAGCAGTAGGAGAGTAGACAAGGTGAACAAGATGGGCAAACAGGTGATATTTATCAGAATCAGTAGATTACAAGCTCGGCCCAGAACACTACGATAAAGTGGGCAAGCACCATCCCCTCAGAACTTTACACACTCTACACCACCAGTGTATACTTGCGGGGAAATTTTAACAAAAAATCCTACGAAATGAGAAGGGCTGCAGCAGGCAACATAGACTAACATGTGCAGGAGGCTGAGGGTGGTGAGGATGTGAATGCTGCTGAACAGCCCTCAGTGAAGAGACAGAGAAGACTGTACAGACCCAGGGTAACCTACCAGGGGCTACATGAGCTGGAAATAGTGGAGCGCTATAGGGTGGACATAGACCTCCTACAGCAGATTGTTGAGCTGTGCCGGCCACACCTGACACATTGAACAGGCCAATGTGAACCTATCCCAGTGGATACCAAGGTATGTGTAGGACTAGGTATACCAGCCACAGGTACCTCCCAAAGCACAACTGGGGATATCATGGGGATCTCACAGGCATCTGCATCCAGGGTATTCCACCAGTTCCTGGATGCCATGTCACCACATGCCCTCAATTTCCTCAACACATGTGAGGTGGTTACCAGCAAAACGTGTCTCTTCCACCAAATGGCAGACTACCCTGGGGTAGTGGGTGCTATAGCCTGTACACATGTATGCATCAAAGCACCACTGAGTGAGCAGGGTAGGACCTACATTAACCGCAGGGGCATCCCCACCATCAACTGCCAGGTCTTATGCGATGCCCTGGGCATTATACTGAATGCGTGTGCTGGCTGCCCTGGAAGCTATGATAATTCTGATATATGGCATCTGATGCAGCTGTACCACAGCTTTGCCAATATGGACATCCTCTACGGTTACCTAGTGGGGGATGCTGGGTACCCACTGGAGCTGTGGCTGATGACACCCATCAGAAATGCACATTCACCTGAACAACAACGCCATAATGAGGCACACGCACAGGCCAGACATATAATAGAGCATGTGTTTGGGATGCTCAGGTCACGGTTCCAGTGTCTGGACACATCCAGTGGAGCCTTGCATTATTCACCAGCTACATGCACCCAAATTGTTATGGTATGTGCTATGCTACACAATATGATCCTGCAGAAACAGCTGCAGCAGGAACAGCATAGGGCAGGGCCAGACAGCCCCCCACCAATGCCAAGGCCTGTACAGGCACAGAGTGACTCGGAGGAGGAGGAACAACCTGAGCTGGACCCAGTAGGCGGCAGGAGCCATGCCCAGTATGACCTGGCCATGGCAAAGAGGCAATGCATAGCATATTCACTGACACAGTAGGGACCCAGGGAATGTCACCCTCTCTGACTCGCACAGACAGTAAAAGGGATGACAAACATGACAGTGCCTGTGCTCAGCCATGTATAGGAAGTGCACTATGTGCATCTGACATAGGCAGCCCTCCAGCACCATCCTCAGGTCTGGCACACCCTCAAGGTAAGTCAATCAACCTACCAATTGGCAGTTGTATTAGAATTTGTTGGTAGCTATAGCTATGGTATGGATGTGAGTATGCAAGGGAATTTAGTGGCTGAATGTTAAGGCAGCAGACAGCAGACATCCATAGTGACACCATGACA
>NC_056744.1:1483929371-1483939371 GCF_019279795.1 Protopterus annectens | reverse complement strand
GACCTTGAACTGTGAATGCCTTTTCGTTAGGCGGATGCTGTAACCACTACACTATTTGTGTTCTGCCTCATTTATATGTATACCCATGGTGCATAGTTACCCAAACACACTCCTCATCACTTCACTTACACAGCAGGCATCCATTTACCTGTTGGGAAAAATGCACTACTACACATGCGTCATTCCCTATTCCCTACTGCTTTGGACTCGTGCCGCATGTTGACTCACTCTGAGGATATTCAGACCTCTACAGCCTATAGTCCTGGCACATGCGTGTGTTTGATTATCAGGGTGTTCATATGGTCTTCCAGGTTTAGGCTTGTCTGACTGGGGACCAGGACTGCCCTGTACTTAGTTGAAAGTCAGACTTAGCAAGGGGAGATCGTTCATTCCACTTTTAGCATTCTACCTGTGGTTGGGGGTGCAGAGGTGTGCTCACCAATGGCCATCCTGATATATAACAGCACTAAATATTACGGCTGGTTCTGCTGCTGTTTCCCTTCACATTCATTGTGACTGCTATATTGTGACCACGTTCATTCTTCATAACTACATATATATATATATATATATATATATATATATATATATATATATATATATATATATATATATATACATATATGTGTGTGTGTGTGTGTGTGTGTGTATCTTTATATCTCCATATATATCGGTCTGTACATACACATGCATATACACCTACATACGTTTTTACATTCCACATACCGTTTAATCACCGTCACCTACCCGCTTGCATACCCACTTACATGACTAGGGTTGCCACCTTTTCTAATGGACAAAGTGGAGCATTTTCGGGACATACATCAGATTTTACAGGCCGACACATACCCACGGTCAGTACAGGGTTTCGAACTTTACTTATTTTCCCAGATGAGGGCTTATTCTTGTAGCAGTTTAGTTACTTATTCTGTTTCTTGTAAAATTTACATATTTTACATACAGAAATAACTGTTTTATGCAACTGTTACATGAAATATGGTACATAATTATTTCCTACAATCACAGGACATTTGCCATTGTATTATTTTTGGTCAGGACACACCTGCCCAAATAGGGACTGTCCTTCACAAAGTAGGACAGGAGGTACCCTGCTTATGTCAGCGCCTTAATCACCCTACATCCAACTGCCACTATGCGAATGTGTAAGGTATATATTCTCAATAATGCATGTGGGGAGCCGTGCATCATGGTCAGGTGTTTAATCCCGGTTAGTAGGTTCTGCATGACCAGCTGGAGGCTGAGCAATTTCGTGAACCACTACTGCACATACAACTTGTGTCCAGATGTCTACAGGACTAAACATCGTGTCATGACACCAAGTCTGATGTTTACACAGGATACTTATCCCATGAGGGATGTCCAAAAATTGAACAGACCAATAAACTTCGATAATTTTGGATTTATGAAAATGTGATAGGGTTATACATGCAAGGAATACATAGTTTGCAATCCTGAGACTGCCTAGGGTGAGACTGCCTACTAGATATGTGTAGTGGTCACTATGTGCAGATATGGTTGCGCCAAGGTAGCAGCCCGAATATGGTTGGATTTGGTGGATGTTCAGGAATGGGGGGGTTGTGTGCTGTAGAGGGGATGATGGGTATTCAATTATGCATCCAGGTGTGTTGTGGTTGGATGGCTCAGTTCAGTCCAGACTATTATGTGGGTATGTGCCGGTGACGTTTCTGTACATGTGTAGTGCACATTTTAATATTCATATGTTTGTGGGATTGTGTTCTACAGTATGGCCTGTCAGGTTGTACTGCGGATGTGTATGTTTGTTCTTTGTATTTCTTTCTGATTCACCCACTGCTCCCTCGTACACCTCCAGTTCACCTATTGTGTATCTAAAACAGTCTCCCCTTGGCAAATTATTACATTACCCAACACCCCCACCCCCATATTCCACACACTCCATCCATCCCTTCTCTGGTTGATGGCCCATGGCATGGTCAAGGGAACACATTGCATACACTACATATCTCTGGTACCTGTATGGTTGTGAGGACTACCCTAGTATTTTTCACCTTCCACGTGCTGTACATCATGCACATAGGTACACGCAAGTACTTATCTTTCATGACATGGTAGATAGACCCGAGTAATACCCGTTCATCTTTGGCCCATCCTGACAAGGACGCCTTGGACCGTGAATGGGCAGATTTTGGGTGAATGCTCTGACCATTGGTAGGGTTGCCACCTTTTCATATGGCTAGGATGGGATATATTCGGGACACACCAGATGTTTCAGGCCAGCACATACACATGGTCTGTACAACAGATAGTACTTTTGTTTTATGCCTAAATGTAAGCTTATTGTTGTAGCAGTTTAGCTGCTTCTTCTGTTTCGTTTACTTGTTTATTCTGTTTCTTGTAACATGTAGGTATTTTACATACAGATATAACTATTGTATGTGACTATTACATAAGATGTGGGACATAATTATGTCCTACGATTGCAGGATATTTTACATTTATAATGGTTTTGGTATGGACACAACTGCCCAGAGGGGTACTGTCCCTCACAATGTGGGACAGGTGGTAACCCTGACCATTGGGCTAAACTTAGCTATTGGCGACACGCTAACACGATGCATTTCACTTCCACTTGGTATAACTATCAACACTACAATGGAATATGGGCATGGGGTTTTAAATGTCATTTGTTCGAGGGATGGGGACTTAATATTCAGCTACGTGCATTTGTGTTTGCTTCTTATTTTTGTGTTCGCAAAACTGTCTTGCATGCTTTGCATACATTTCAGTATCCACGGTCACTGACAGATGTGATTACTATTAGAGGCAGGCTGTACTATTCAGCATTTTAGGTTGCATGTAAACAGCCGACATGTCCACACCTCCATGTGGCACTTGTATATGCCCCATGCACTCGCCATGTTTCCTATGCATGTGGATGTGGCGGCAGTGTGCCTTCATTAATATGTATATGGTGCTACTGCACCATCTCTATGCCACACTGTCGGTGCAAGCCTAACGCCGTTCTTGAATCCCAGGGACTGTCTTTCAAGTCAGCAATTATGTCATTAGACTATAATGTATCTTTTACAAAAGGGTTTAACATAATAACTACTACTCTGATACAGCTGATTAAGAAGGATGGTATTTTAAAATATATTTATAGACATCAAAATGACTTATAAGAAATGAAAAAGCCTCTATATTAGGAACCAAGATATGTTACCCTAAGGTGTAAGGCACTCAAACATAAAGACAAGCACTATGTGAATAGCTGGTGTTTTGCATCTTTTTCAGTAATAGTGACTCCTTATACAAGCAGATCTAATCCAGAAGTTGAAAAGATGATATCAGAATATAACATAAATCTCATCTATTCTGTGTGCGATTTAAATAATAAAAATATATGGTAAGGTGGGAAAAGAGTTCATTTTGCTGGTAGAACACAAAACTTTAAAAGTAATTTTCAAAAATGCATGATCAAAGCCACCATTACACATGGAAAGATCAGGTCTATATTATAAAGTCCAACAATCAAAATGTCGACTTACCTTTGATCAACACCTAAATGTTGAAGTTGCACTTCATTGAAACTCCAAATCACTGATTTCTTTCCAAAGAAAAGAAATATGTAGGCCAGCAATGCACACCACATTAAAATAAACACTTTTAAGTGAGGGCTTCATCCCCCCCCCACACCCCTCCCCAACTAAATATACTAACTCCGAGATCACACTACAGTTGGGAAAAGGGCAGATGTAACAGAATGGCCAAACAATTTCTTTCCCTTGGAAAGATATCAATGATTCCGGTGTTCGATGAAGCGCAGCTTCGACATTTAGGTGTCAATGAAAGGCAGGTCAACATTTTGGTTGTTTGACTTTATAATATAGACCTGAAAGAGCAAGGGTTAATGTCCACACAAATGTCTGGTAATTTACGAGAAGGGAAAGAGCAACACTGCAGATTATATTTCTTTGAAGCCACTTTGTTCAACAAATGGGAGAGGGAATTGTAAACATATGCGGACTTCATTTCCTAATGTGCTGTCTCCAATATATTACTTTTAGATAAACTAGAAGAAACAGATAAATAAATGACACTTGAGAGGGACTGAAGGGACAGCTCACGGCATATCTATGGTACAAAATTCTCATGATCCCTAAGCAAATATGCTTTAGAAATATTAAGGCTGTGAGAATGAATTAACTGTATTTGAATGTTCAACACTTAGTAAATGGTACCAGAGTAATAATTCCAACCTCACGTCATAGGACAACTGCTATAGAGCACAAAGCACATCTACGCATAGTTAATACCAAGGCTATTGTAAAAGAGAAAGTATGTTCTCAGAAGTATGTTGTGATACAAGCTTTTTCTCAAAAAATCATGCTGTTACAGTCTAACTCCACCAAGCCTGAAAGGACCTATGGAAGGAAGAGACCATTGATTTTCACAGTCAGATAAAGAGTTCTGTGTACATCTTGCTCAGTATAACAGAATATTTTACATTCTCCTATGGCAGAACCTGTGCTATCTACATCAAGCAATAGCTATGCTAAGGCTAAATAGCTAATATATTTTTGATGTTGGGAATATTGGTTCATAGTTGTGTAATAGGCCTAGGCCACTTGGATCTTTCTAAACCTAGCCATGTATCCCAAATCTCTGACAAGTTCTGGTAATTTTGGTAGTATAAGCAGGGGCAGGGGCTTGGGATATGAGACATTTATAAGGAGGGTCCGGGAGATGAACCATTTACAGTATGCCTGCATCCATTAATGACATAGCAGCGAGACCAGAGGTGAATTTCCGATTCCCCATATAATTGTCCAATTGTATCACTGGTACTGAAGTGAAGTCAAAAAAAGATCACCCTTCATTGTGTCCAGGTTAGCCATATTAATCACCTTCAATATATGTAGTACAGGAAGGTAAGATGGCTGTGGTCTCAGGAGAATTGCCTCCCAGAACAATCTTAGCCAGTTTGGGCAAAAATTTTCAGACTGACATAATGATTTTCACAAAGCTGAAAAAGATACAGAAGTTACATTTATCATACCCCAGTGACCATCTTGTTAAAAAATACTTCAAGAACCAAATATATGAGTCTTCAGAAACTGTTTAAAGGCTAAACAGCCATTACAGATGGATTAGAAAGAGGGTCTGAGCAAAAATCCTCAAATAATTATTACGCAGATACGAGAAGAAGGGCAGGAAGGCAAGACTTCCTGTTGGGACAAACTGTTTTAGTTCCACAGTTCCATTGGAAAAGACAAGTTTATTTGTACAGTCCAGTTCCCTTTATAAAAGGAGATATTAAATTGTATATAATTACACAACTTCAGCAGACATTGCTCTCTTGTCTAAAGTGCTTAATGAGAAAATAAGGACAAAGTCATTCAACTCCATGACAATAAAATGTTTGAGTATAGATCTTTTCACATACAAATTAGAATGCTCCACTTAGGACAGTTGTGCAGTCTAATGTAAATACCTGGCTATTATAGGAGTTTGATGTTTTCCCCACTATTGTATGATCTTGGAGTTGTAATATATAATTAGCAGGGTGTGTGGAGGATCCAGGGTGTCTGTTTTTTAATATTTTTTTTAATTACTTGAGTTTTGGGTTAAATCAGCTGAAATGTACTGTTTGATGAAGTGATTTTAAATTAATCAATATAGACCCAACCTTGACACAATGTTTAGTTTACACAAGCAATAATGCCCAGCCAGGCAGAGGGCCTCTACACACCTGGAAGGGCATTAATTGCACATTCACACCCTTTCGGAGGTCATTATTGAACTTAGAGAACGGGCTCTCTGTAAAATTGTTGTGTTTTACTGATATATCTATCTATATATATATATATATATATATATATATATATATATATATATATATTTACACACTACTATATATTTTTGGTATATTTTTTATCTAAAATAGTGCCTCCAAGTAATGTTTCAAACTTGTTGTAGTACACGTTACTGGGGTTAGAGGAAGCATTTTAAATCCAAAATATAACAGTTAAAAACTAACCAGATATTTATGTTTTGGTCCCTTATTCCTAAATCATTTGGTTGGCAGTCATGGTGTCTTGCTCTTATACTTGGTGGCTTTGCAGTTGCCCGCCCCTACTGTGACACTCCTCCCAGTCTAGTGTCATTAGTTCATTCTGCCTAATACAGAGAGAACATTTGATAAGGCCATCTGTTCCTCCTTCTTCCCTTTCAAAAAGAAAAACAAAACTTTTTTTTTTTTTTTCGCCTGAACCTCCTTGTGTTCTGACTGTGCTTCTCAAACATTTTGGAAATATACAGTATATTTCAGAGCATTTATTATAACTGTAATAGTCTTAATATTGCTACAACTCAAGTGCTCTAGGTTGCACTGAAGTGTCTGTGTGTTTTAGCTGCTTTTCTGTATATATAGACTTTTCTGTTTCTTTTACTAAATAAGCTCTGTAAAGTTGTTTTATTGCTTTCTTGCCTGTATCTCTGAGGTTTTTTTTTGCACTTTTAAAGTTTGTGTTTGCTTAGTTTAATTGGTAGGCTACACACTCAAGTGTGCTAGCCGAATTAAAGCATTTACTGTGTTTCTGTACCTAATTTCTGCTACTTTGTAAAAAAAAAAAAAAAAAAAAAAAAATCCTTGTTTCCTGCCTTTACTGAACTAGAATAGTCCAGTCTTCAGGTATCGCTGATCTCTGGGCTGTGTCATAGTTCCTGTGTTGCCCATATCCTTATTTGGATAGGAGGAAGCTTCTTTATTCACCAGTGAGAGTGGGGAGCTCTGAGCAGCCTATCTGTCCCTTGAGGAGTGGTTCCAGCCCAGTGACCTGTAGCTTATGGGCCATTTTGTGTCATAGTTCCTGTGTTGCCCATATCCTTATTTGGATAGGAGGAAGCTTCTTTGTTCACCAGTGAGAGTGGGGAGCTCTGAGCAGCCTATCTGTCCCTTGAGGAGTGATTCCAGCCCAGTGACCTGTAGCTTATGGGCCGTTTTGGGCCATTTCCTATCTCTTTCTAACCCCCTGCTTTAAAGCCAGCTTTAGCGCACTTTTGCGCTTGTAATTTAAAGTTTGTCCTGTTTTTTGCATTTACCTGTTGAGGCTACACACTCAAGTGCGCTAGCCTGTGTTACATATTTATTGCATTTTCCTGCTGTTTGTTGAAAAAAAGAAAAACAAAAAAAATTATCCTTGTTTCCTGTCTTTCCTAACCTAGAGTAGTCCAAATACAGGCTTTGCTGTATTCTGGACTTTTGGAAAGTTCCTGTGTTGCCATTTCCTTTCTTGGATTAAGGGAGGCTTCTTTGTTCACCAGTGGCAGTGGGGAGGTTAGAGCAGCCTATCTATCCCTGGAGGAGAGTTCCCAGCACAAGAATCTGGTAGTCTATTGGCCGTTTTGGGCCAATTTCTAGCTCTTTCAAGTCCCCCTGTATAAAACCCGCTTTGGCGAGGTTTTTGCACTTGTTACTACTCAGCCAAGTGTGGTGCTAGCAGCAGAGAGGCCAAAAGAGCGACTGCTAACCTGATAAAAGTGTTTTTTTCCTGCTACTATCTGGGCGATGGTCCAATCTAGCTAAACTGCAAGTATTTCTGTTTCTTGAACTGTTTTAAACTGTTTAAAGTTGTTTTTGCACCTGCACTTTTAAAGTTTGTCCTGTTTGTTGCATTTACCTGTTGAGGCTACACACTCAAGTGCGCTAGCCTGTGTTAAATATTTATTGCATTTTCCTGCTGTTTGTTGCAAAAAAAAAAAAAACAACAAAAAACAAATAAATTATCCTTGTTTCCCATCTTTCCTAACCTAGAGTAGTCCAAATACAGGCTTTGCTGTATTCTGGACTTTTGGAAAGTTCCTGTGTTGCCTTTTCCTTTCATGGATTAAGGGAGGCTTCTTTGTTCACCAGTGGCAGTGGGGAGCTTAGAGCAGCCTATCTATCCCTGGAGGAGTGTTCCCAGCACAAGAATCTGGTAGTCTAGTGGCCATTTTGGGCCAGTATCTAGCTCTTTCAAATCCCCCTGTATAAAACAAACTTTGGCGAGGTTTTTGCGCTTGTTACTACTCAGCCAAGCTCCTCGTGGTCCTGCAGAGTGGTGCTAGCAGAAGAGAGGCTAAAAGAGCGACTGCTAACCTGATAAAAGTGTTTTTTCCTGCTACTACTTGGGCGACTGTCTGATCTAGCTAAACTGCAAATATTTCTGCTTCTTGAACTGTTTTAAACTGTCTAAAGTTGTTTTTGCACCTGCACTTTTAAAGTTTGTCCTGTTTGTTGCATTTACTTGTTGAGGCTACACACTCAAGTGCGCTAGCCTGTGTTACATATTTATTGCAATTTCCTGCTGTTTGTTGCAAAAAAGAAAAAAAAAAGTCATCCTTGTTTCCCGTTTTTCCTGACCTAGAGTAGTCCAAATATAGGCTTTGCTGTATTCTGGACTTTTGGAAAGTTCCTGTGTTGCCATTTCCTTTCTTGAATAGAGGGAGGCTTCTTTGTTCACCAGTGGCAGTGGGGAGCTTGGAGCAGCCGATCTGTCCCTGGAGGAGTGTTCCCAGTGCAGGAATCTGGTAGTCTGTTGGCTGTTTTGGGCCAATTTCTAGCTGTTTCAAGTCCGCCTGTATAAAACCCGCTGTAGTGTGGCTTTGCGTGATTTTGTGCATGGCGCGGCATCGAGCAGCACTGCTTATTTGGGTTTGAGCCTTGAAACTGATCTAGTTCTCATAATAAACACCCTATTCCTACGCTAAAGCCTAGCACTTGCTCACTAAAGCAATTATATAAGTCAGCACTAAAAAATTAAAAGCACTACACCCTCACAAATTCCCCTTGAGTAACTTGTTCCCCATTGGCCCTTTTTTTCAATTATAAAGGAATTCCCAATACTATTCTAGCATGTCCAAAGGTCAGTTGTCAATCTCCTCTCTGGCCCAGCTGGTGAACCTGGGAATCTTGAGGCAATGTTACAACTGCCTAATGTACACAGACAACCCTCTCCTCCACCCAACAAATTCCAACACATGTGAGAGATGCAACCATATAGCCAAACTGGAGGCTAAGCTCTCTCAACTCAGTACTGGCATAACCAGTCAGAAGGAGAAGGAAACCACAATCACTACAATTCCAGTCTCACATAGACCTACCAAGACAGCAAACCAAACACATAAACACACAAAAACATACTCGGAGGCTCTAAATAAAAATCTGCCTAAGCAGCAGAGACCTCCAAAGCAGACACCCAAGCAACCACTACCCCAAAACAAAACACGTGCAACACATAGCTCACAAAGCCAGTGTGCCGAACAGTCACAGCCCTTAAGGCTAAACAACACACCTGATACACTTGTAATAGGTGACTCTATCATCAGGCACACTGACGTCCCGCTCACCAGGCTGAACAAGGAGAAGGTCACGGTGAGCTGCCTGTCGGGTGCTAGGATCCGCCACATAACATAAGCACTCAGGTCACTCCAAGGCAAGTACAAATATGACTCAGTCATTGTCCATGCTGGTGTGAATGACCTGAGACGTACCTCCCTGGACTACATGAAAAGAGACATAGAGGAGCTCTCTGAGCATGTAGCCCAGGCCGGTATGACCCTGACCTTGAGTAGCATCTTACCCTCACCAAGAATGATGCCACAGTATGAAGACAAGATTATCAATTTCAACAATTGGCTTAAGTATTAGTGTCATTCAAAAGGGATCCAATGCCTGTTAGCCTGGGATGACATGCTCGACAAGCCACGATGCTTCTCTAGGGACGGCTTGCACCTGTCACACCTGGGCTTTCGGATATTGGCAAAGGCTCTTGCTACCCCCATATTGCCTTTTTTAGGCAAGGCTCAAAAGACAAACCCACCTCCATAGATATTACAAGGGATAAGAAACTAAGAGTAATGCTACTCAACGCCAGAAGTCTAAACCTCAAGATGCACGCACTCGAAACTCTCCTTAGCATGGAGAACATCGATATCTGTGCAGTAACAGAAACCTGGT
>NC_056744.1:1483884371-1483924371 GCF_019279795.1 Protopterus annectens | reverse complement strand
TTAATGATGAAGGATACATAAGTCAACCATATTATATTGTCAACTGGCAAGCAAAGAATCGTACAAAGCCCCATTTTGCTATTGTTGGTTCATATGATCCTAGAAAGCCTATAGAATTGGGATTTTTCATCACAGAGGAGAAAATCATGTGGAACAGTGGTCTCAATAAGGTAAGAAATGAATTTTAATTATTTACTTATTTTTCTGTGTCATTCTATCAATGTTAATATTTATTTTTATTTATTACAAATTATATTAGTTGTATTTACTGATGTATTTATTAACCGGGGTGGGGTTCTGACCTACATGGACCCTTTTCAAATTTTGCATTGGAATACTGTGTGGTTAAGTGATTTGCCCTGAGAGAAACGGACAAATAGAGACTGAAGAAAACTGGACAACAGAAAGCAAATTATTAAGAGTTCATAGCTTTAATCCAATGCACTAGCTGCCCTCTATATCGACATATATATATATATATATATATATATATATATATATATATATATATATATATATATATAGAGAGAGAGAGAGAGAGAGAATGTGTGTGTGTGTGTGTGTATATATATATATATATATATATATATATATATATATATATATATATATACAGGTTTACTATCATTTTTGCTGTAGTAACAATTTTGAATCTGGAAATAATGATACCAGAAAGTGTGTGTGTTCTTGGAGTATGTGCGAGGAGGCTTGATCCTGACATCAGTAGGTGCAGTTGGCTTGTCCCTCTGCATAAGAGATATTTACAGGAGAAAAAAATATTTTAATTTTTTTTTTTTTTTTGGCATTTTGAAAATAACATTGACAATCTAGAAATTTCAATAGGGAGCTACAAAAATCAGCCATTGTAACAGCTGTACTGATAAGGTGGCAAGCTCCACACTTCTGCCTTAAAACCTTTAGTGAAGTTTACCAGTGATGAGTTATTGCAAACAGTAGTATAGCTAGATAGGGCAAAAGGGGCATTCTCTCCAGGTACAAGGTATTAGTAGGTTGTGTCAAAGCATGCCTTTCAATCACTGGTCCAGAATTGTATGCCAGTCCCTCATTAGTGCAGTATGTTATTCATTCATGTATAGGTATTTCTGAAGAGCTTCAGCATTTTGAGTATCAGAAGTTGTTGCAAGTCATTTCTTACAAATGTAATATGTGGCTTGCTACAGTTTAAGAGCAAAGAATTTTTTTCTCAACAAAGGGGTGGGGCTCAGAAATGGAACCTGGCTCTCTACTGAGTTTTTCCAGCCAGATGGTGGACTTTTTTGATACAAAGATGTTAGTTGCATCTCAGTGGGAGTTTCCAAAATGGCAACCCTGAGAAACTCATGTGCAATTGTTCTTCACATTACAGGTAAGGAAGCTTTTGAAATATTTCTAACTTTCGTTCCAAATAAGAAATTGAAAATGTCTGTTGGAAACTAAACTCAGGGCATATTGTGAGTCAAAGAAGAACCTACCCTATACCATTTCCTTGTAAAAAAAAAAAAAAAAGAAACTTGAGGCACAAAAATTCTTGATGTATATGTAACTGATATGAGACATAGGACACATGATTATGAAGTTGGAAAACTATAGTATTCCCTTATCAGGACATGAAATTCTTTCAAGTGCCAATCAATAAATGAGAAGAAATGAGCCAATGCTTACAATGTAAGCAGTTTGACAGTAAACATATGTAGGATGTGTAGTACAGAGGGACATTACTCCAGAATGTACTTTAAGTAAAAAAAGCTGCAAAACAAAGTAATTAATGTGTCAGACAACAGTCATAAGGAGACCTCTGAAAAGCTTTTGAATACTGTCCAAATGAATTCTGTGAAAGATGTACAGAATAAGCAAAAAATATGTGTCACAAATCAATATATTTTTAGAGTTATCCTCAGAATTATTAGAAATTGCACATATATGGCAAATATTTTCTTTTTAAACTTTCTGCTAGAGCACAGCGCAACTTTGTATCTAAAAGTATAGTGAAGAGACTGCTGTTAAACTTTAAACAGGTGAGGTACTTATTAAAGTAAATACGTAAATTCCAAATAAAAAAAGTATGGCATAACTACCGACTGATCCATTGACACAGTTAGAATAATGGCAGTATCTGTGCTTTAGTTCATATTGGAATGCACTTCTAATCTTAGCTCAGCTGAGTGAGTTAAAGACTTTGACTGGCATTTCTCTCTGAGTACTACTTGCCATCAATGTTAACATTCCTTCAACCATCATGCAAAGTACGAACACAGAAAGATGGCATTAAATTATGTACTCCTTCTTGGCATGGGTGTGGTGTCGTTATTTATTTTTTATGATAGATTACAGGAAATGGGAGTATATGACTGACTGGGATTAAAAGGTGAAATAAGCAGAGGATTTAACAAGTGGTGAGAAAATAAGGAATGAGCAGGCTGGATGTGGGATAGGACACCATATCTCGCAACTTCCCAACTGAACAATACAGGAAGAATGCAGAAATATACTATTTTAGAAAGTTCAGACTTTCCCCTGCATAATGTACTCATGACAGCATGAAAACAAAAACACATAAATACAATCACCCCTGTCTATGTCACGAATTTGTTCCAGACCAGTGTATTAATAAAAAAATATTCAAAAAACATTAATAAGGAAATTATTTGCAACGTACATTCAGGAATAAAATTGCTTCAAATTGTAAAAAAAAAAAAAAAAATAAAATAAAAATAACTGCTTGGGACGGAACTTACTAGATAGACATTGTTTGTCTGTTACTTAAAGTCAAGTTTTTCCACCATTGATGCACAGTAATCATGGGGTTATAAAGGTTAATTTGTTGCTAGATAATTCTGCCAAACTGAAATCTAAACCAATGTACACAAGGTTAATTACAGATTATATGGAAGCAAAACAGTCACTATGTAAAATTAACTGGAGTGATGTATTCAGTGGAAAAACTGCAGATGGAATGTGGAAAGTTTTGAAAGTGAAATTTAGTGAAAAAAAATAAAAGAAATGTTTAACATTAGGATCTAGGCATACAACATCAGGGGGATATATTTCCATAAGAACAAGATACCTGATTAAGGTAAGAGACAAAAATATAACAAATTGGAAGAGCATTAAAGCTACAACTTTGAAAACTAAAATAAACAAACTGGACAAACAAATTAAGCATAGTGTGAGACAAGATCAACAAAATTTTGAAGACAATTTACATTAAGATAGCTGAGCATAATAGGAAACCTGGGTCTACTTTAATTAAATGAAAGCAGAATCCATCGAATATGAATCCATCGACACATAAACAGTGAAATGCGATAACGTTGAACATGCGCAACCACGAAATGAAAACATCGAAACCGCAAGAGTCGGCCAACCCCACCACCCGTAGCATACTAACTATGCAAACACAACAACAAAAAAAAAAACATACACTAACCAAAACCCTACTAGTAATCCTAAAATAAATCACCAAAACCCCTCTTGTAACCCTAAACTAAACCCCACATACACAACTACCCTTAACCCCTCCCTAACCCTGAGGTCCGTAACTACCACACACTTACCCTACAGAACTATACCCACACAAAGTAAATATTCCACATACATACACTTAACAAAACCCTACACTAAACCTTACATACATTGCCTATCTATGCACTTACCTTAACCCACACCCTAACCCTAATGTCCGTAACTATCGCACACTTACCTTATGGAGCTATACCACAGATGGGCCAACTATGACAATTCGACATTTCCGATTTCGCTATTTAGTGCGTTTGATGTTTCCGCGTTTCGCTTGTTTATGTGTCGACGAATTTGTATTCGACGGATTCTGCTTTTGTTTAATTAAAGTAGACCTGGAAACCTTTATATAGATACATAAGATGTGGAAGCAGTAAAGACATACAAATTGATAAACTGTGTGTAGATTCTAAACTTCTCAGATATTACAGATTATAGATATATTTACAAAATCTCATGCAAAACAGTTTGGCTCCACAAAGGGGTGATAGGTTGCCCTAGTGACATCCAGATAACCGCATGTACTGGAAGCAAATTAGATGATATTGAAAAAGAACTGCACAAACTGGATCCAAATAAAGCACAGGGAGGAGATGGAATTAGTAATAATGACCCAAGAACACTTCAGCAAGAACTTACAGTATATACCTGTTATTTACTAGTTCATATAAATATGGAGCGATTCCTCAAGACTGGAGACATGCACGTATTAAACCTGTCTTTAGGGGAAAGGGGAGTAGGACAAATTCAGAATCATGTAGACCTTTAAGTCTGCTTTCATGTTGTGGAAAAATAATGGAGAAGGTAATACTGGATAAGTTATTGTCAAAATTAAATATGCTGGGACTTGAAAGAATGAAAAATTGTACTGTGCTGTAATTTATGTAGACTTAACTTCAGCATTTGACAGGGTCATACAAAAAACTGATAAATGCATTAGATTGACTATGTATCAATGTACTCTAGAAAAGATGGATAGCTGCTTGGCTTACAATTATGACACGAGAAGTATCACACAGCAGTAGAACAGGTGACATTTTTGGTTACAGTCTCAGTGTCCCTCATGGCTCTGTCATAGGCCTTACTTGTTTAGATTGTATCTTTCAGACCTACCTTTTTCAGATGAGGTGTTCTACAGTTGATATGCAGATGCCTTGAAATTGGGTAAACTGGTTACATGTGTCACGGATAAGGCATGTCTGTAAACGAACTTTACTAAATTGCCCATTTGTGCACAGGAGAATAATATGTTTATAAATACATCAAAAACTAAGCATATGAGATTTGGGAAACATAAACTGAATGGCGAATATTAATACAGCACACAGTGATTGAAACTCTAGACTCATTTAAGCACCTGGGTATATGGGTAAATCCAGCTTTGATTTTTTTCTGATTATATCAACCAATTTATTAATGATAGTTATAGAACTATAGTTTATATAAAAAATGTATAAAGTCTAGGAAATCAGAAATTATGAAGTCATTGTTTGTTAGTTACATTAGACTCAAACTTGAGTATGGAATAAAAATATGGAAACTTTATAAGAAAACAAGCAAGAGTCCAGTGGAAATATACCAAGGGCATCCATGGATGTGAAAATTTAAGTTATTATGAAAGACTAAACTATCTGAACTTGTCTGTTAGTAGTCATTGTGTTTAGTATGACATGCAGATATTTATGAGGAGATCTTATTCAGGTATAAAGAGCATTTAGAGACAACTATCTCTTAGATGCCTGGGGTTATCAAAAACTAGTAGAGAATCGTTAGACAACCTCTGTAGAAGTTTCTATAGGAATGATAAGTGTACTAATTGTTTCTCTGAGAGAACAGCTGATGCATGGAACAGATTGCCAAATCACATTAAATTAAGAACTAGTTTAGATATTTTTAAGAACAGCATGGACACTTACTGTGGGAACAAGTGTTTTGATATATTGGCAGGCTAGAAGGGCATTAATTATCACGCTTGAAATATTTGGATGGAAGTATGTATGTACAGAAAAGGAGACAGAAAAGCATATTTTAGGGGAATAGTAACAGGCCAATAAAAAAAAAATCACCTACATTTGGTTCAGACCCTGTATTTGATAATGTCTTCTCCTAGACCAGGGCAAGTGAAGCCTCAAAAGTATGTATAGTTAAGGGGTCTGAAAACACACATGAGGGGAAATTTTAGTACAGTGTTGAAGACTGAAAGCTTATCAGTGAGAGATTAAAACCTAACTGTTACTATATTGGCAATGTACACTGCATGATTAGACTGAGACATGCAAGCTGTCTCATACATTATTATGCTTACCTTATGTTGTAACTGCATGACAAATTATTGCATATGGTAATTATTTTTCATCACCCTACTTGGTAGACCTGCATGGATATGGAAATGCCACAGAATAACTTACAGTATCGGTGTCAGAAATCACACATTTAAAGGAAAAGTCAGAAGACTGAGAAACACTGAAAAATGAGCAATGTTAAACATTTTAGAAACAGGGGGATCTAAAATCACTTCCTACTGTCCTGACTATGTACACATCAAACAGAAGCTGTCTTATGCTAGTATTATACTTCTCCTTGTTACATATAGGCATTTCCATATGGGCACTGTAAGTATTTACTGCAAGACACTCATTGTGTGTCAGACTGCTACAACTTAGGCCTTGATGCATTTGAACCTCTACCTGCCCAACAGACATTGTATAGATTAGTGCATTAGCAGGTGAACCATGGTGGTGGTGGTGCTGCGGTAGCATTGTTGCCTCACAGTAAGACTCTGTACAGTTTGATTCTCAGCTAGAGTGTCTTCTTCGTGGAGACATGCATGAATGGGCGTACCTTTGTTGATGGTTGTGCATCAGGGCTGGTAACTCGGCATGTAAAAATCAACTACCAATCATTAGCGGACCAGAGTTCCACTGTGGCGACCCCTAACCGGGAAAAGCCGAAAGACACAACAAAAAGCGCATTAGCAGGTGACACAACATAGAAACGTATGATGAGATATTAAGAAAACATACATTCCAAAGGAATATTAGAACACTGTAGAAGACTAAAGCATGAAAATTGATATAAAACATTTTTGATAATCAGGGAATCACAATCATTTCCCTAATATATTGACAATGCAAACATAATGTTATGAGTACAAAGAGAAATGGAAGGTGTTAGAATGAAACTAATGAGACTGTCAGTAGGTGTCAGTATTGCCTAGCGTTTCACATAGTCATTCACCTCGGTTATGTAAAGGATTGTAAGTACTTAGTGAGTCTGAAGGATTTTTCATAATATTTGCCATAGGATAAAAATGTCATTTCTATGGGATAGCAGATAACCAGTGAAGCTGCTCTTTGCCACCTATCATGAAATATATAATCACAGATCATTATTTTGAATTATATGCCCATTGTTGGTATGTGTGTGCTGTGGCTATCTATGTTTTAACAATATGATAAGTGGGAAATGGGAGTTTAGGAAAGACTGAGATGAAACGTGGAACCATGCAGAGGGTACAGCACAAGATGAGCTAATACAGAATGGGTAGGATGGAGGTGTAATAGGTAGACATATCTCCAAAATGCATAGCTCAACAATGGCAGAAAAATCAAGACACGAACTAGGTTAGAAAGTGGCAAATTCCACTGCATGATTTATGCCTTTATTTTTTTTATTTTATTTATTTTTTATTTGTTTACCAGGAAAGTCCAACTTGGAACGAAGACAATTTTCAGTGGAGACCCAGGCAGAAATGCTCCAGATGCATGTCTTTGTAATGTGGGAGGAAACCGAAGCACCCAGAGAAAACCCACATAAACACAGGGAGGACATGCAGACTCTGCACAGAAGGCACTCCAGCTGTTTATATTTGGGGAAATGGAACACATGAAAGCAGGACAACAAAAATAAACCTACAAGGGCTCCCTTTGACAATGATTTTCTGTACAACAGACCATTAGTAAGGCATGCCATGGAAACACTCTTGAGAATGCAAGTAAAAAATGCCTTTCATGGGAATTCAACACATGATAGCAAGACAACAATATGATACCCATCTGTGTTTGAACCACTGCCTTTGGCTATGATATTTTGTATTACAGTGTGTTATCAAATGATGCCAAGCAAATGTATACTGAAAGGATCTGAAAACAGACATTTCAAGAGTATGTTGGGACACCATTTAAAACTGAAAGTCTGAACATAGAAAAACAATGTAAGCATTTTGGGATGCAGTTTAAAAAAGAAAAAAAAAACTGAACAATGGGAAATTATAACAGTTACAAGGGGATTACAAAACAGCTGCCAGTGAACTGACAAGTTAAACATCAATGTAGTACTATACTTAGCCATGGAAGCTGTCACATGAATGTAAATTTGTTATCTTACACTATCTTTTAATAGCATGTTATGATATTATGGTATATTGGTTGTTTAATACATGACTACAAGGAATACCTTCATGGATTTAGACCCCTGTCTACCTAACACATACACTCAAGACTACTACATTATCAAGTGGAGCCACAGAAGAGCTTCCAATGAAGGGGGTTAAAAAATGCACATATCAGGGGACAGTGCTGAAGACTGACAGATGATAATTGTTAATCAACATTCAACCATCATGGGATCCAAACCCTTCACTATTGTATTGGCAATGTACACATCCTTTCATTATTACAATGAGCCATGGAGGCTGTTATATTGAAAGTATTATATCACCTTATTTTAGAATTGATTGGTATATTAAATGATAGTTATCTCAGTTTCATGATGAATACCAAGATCTTAGCTTGTTTGATGGATTTTTCTCAGTTTTTGTCATAGGACAAATACTATCATTTCTCTATTGTTGCATATGACCATACCATTACTCTCTGATACCTGTCACGCAATTTATGACTATTATGAGGATAACAAGATTATAAGTTGATTTATAAGATCTTTGCATGTATGTATGCGCTGTGTTTATGTATGTTTTGAATAGGTTACAGACTGGAAGTGGGGTTATGAAAACGAGATAACTGGGAAACACTCAGTAGTACACAAGGTGAGCTAATAAGGAATACTTTTATAGGTTCATAGGCCAGTACTAGACTAGCTGCATTTCAGGGGCATTTTAAGCCTATTCAATTTTCATAGCAGTGGTATCCTCTGTGTGATATACCTGTCCCTCCAAACAATCCTGTTGATGTTGCAGAAGAGGCTTATATCCCTAGAACAAGTATATCTGATGCCATTTGACTTGCTGATGTTCATTAAATCCATCAGTATTGGGTCAGAGGATGCCTAACACAGGTTACCTCTTGGCTGCCTTAAGGAAACTGAGGTTAGTGACAGGGCTTTGTGTCAGTCCATTTAAGACATGTTGATTAGTCCTTGTATACTTTCAGTAAGGTATCTCTGTTGGAGTTCTAGTTGTTGTATGGGTCTGGAAAAATACATTCCAAAAGGTGTATTATATTTAATAAAATAGTATAATGAGGGCTGAGTAAAGGAGACAATGACATCTGTGGATCTCAACACAATCTCTTTATTTATAAGTTGTGCAATGCAGAAGATCTTCCTTAAAACAATGGACACATTGGTCAACAGGTACATCACTGTCCACATAAGCCTCCAAATCCCAAACAACTTGATCAACTTTCAGTGTCATATTGTGAATGTGGTAGTTCCCTGAGATAGATGACTTCCCAAAGAATACAATAATGCAGTTTTTAGCATTGTGCTTCAGTACATGATTTTGTCATCAGTTAATTATTTGGAAGAGACCTTTTTGCAGGATGGCAAAGTCATTTAGGGATTCAAAGACTGCTTCTAGCTTGCAGTCAGCTACAAATGTAGTCATCAAGAGATCATTGCTATTTGCTTTTACTTCAGAAAAGTCGATGCAAAACAAGAAAGTTCCCAACACAGAACACTGAGGGACTACACAGGTGACTGCTTTGTGGAGGCAATTTCCCCTATTTTTATTTCCTGCATCATATGTGTGAACCAGATGGCAATCAAATGAGTGACATAGGAGCTTATTCCCAGTTTATTTAGCTTTTCTACT
The DNA here is from genome assembly GCF_019279795.1 of Protopterus annectens. Taxonomy (NCBI): domain Eukaryota; kingdom Metazoa; phylum Chordata; order Ceratodontiformes; family Protopteridae; genus Protopterus; species Protopterus annectens. Next base: position 1,483,914,803 of record NC_056744.1, on the reverse strand, counting down.
ATGCCTGAGTGGAAACTGTGTTAATAGCTTTGGACAGGTTGAAGTATGCAGTGTGTACCACTTTGCTTTCATCCATTGCTTTTGTGACCTTTTCTAAAACAATCCACATAGCTGAGTAAGCAAGATGTTCCCTTGTCAAATTGAAACTAAGATGGGTGCAGTGTTTGGAAGTTCAGTATGTTCCAAATTGACTAGTTCTGTGATAATTTCTTTCATGGCTTTGCTTATGATACTGGTCAGACTTATGGGTCTGCAATTGCCTGTGTCTGTTGCAAGGGAATGATTGCAACTGCTCTCTATTCACCGGGTACAAAACCTCAATGGAGGCTGAGATTGAACAGTTTTATTAGGGGTTTGGCTAAGTCTTACTGCTTGTTTTTTAAGATGCATACAGGGATATTGTCAGGACCCATTGTTGCAGTACTGTTAGCTTTTGGTAGCAATTTTAGGGATTGGTCTTGTGTAATAGCTGTGGGCAAGTCAGTTTTAAGTATATCTTGAAGGGAAAATGGAGAGGAGAGAAGAATGAAATTCATGGAGATGCGTTTCAAGCATTCTGCACAATGTCTAGGGTCAGCAATGCCAGACAAGTCTGTCATTTTATTAGACAGTGCCAACCTTCATAATAGAATGTACATAATGATGGCTGAAATGTGTCATTTCACAGGAAAGTAACACATTATAGGAAGGTATGATGATTATACCTGAATGACTTTGAAACCATGCCTGTGTTACTCCTATTTTCCAAAACAAAGTATTAGCTGGATATACAGCAGACTCAGATATAGGGAAGGTGTGTGTAAAACATGTCATGATAATGGAGCACAGGATAGTAAGACAATTTACATACGCCTGACTGGATTTTAACCTATGCCTGTGATACTCATATTCCCAGAATCAGTGCATTAGCCAGATCTGCCATTAAAACTCCCAGAGGGAATGTACAGTATGGCATACAGTTCTCTGTTGATATCATAATATTGTATGAAAAGGCTTGCACCCATGGGAGTCGAACCCTGCACCCATTGGGCTGAGCACAGACTCATCACATCATGTTTACAATTGTCTGTAGAGACCTTGGTAGGGAAGCCAACAACTTTACAGTAGTTTACTTTTGCTGGTTGACAATGTAAGAATGAAAAATGAGCAGTAGTAAACAGCATGCAACAATCAAGGGATCAAAACTCACCACACATAGTACTGACACTGTACATATCAATGGAAATGTACAATTCAGTTGCAAACTGTGGCATGCAAATGATATGCTTATCCATATATAATGGATACTGCAAGGTATAGATTATTTGTTACACTATTTCAACTTACACCTCGATGGATTTGAAATTCTGCCAGCCTAACTCATACTCTCATAACCTGTGTACTAGCTACACAGAAGAAGTGATGGAGCAGTTGTCATAAAGCACACATTCAAATGGATGTTGCCAACAGTGTGTGATAATGAAAATGAGCATGTTAAATAGATTGCAGCACTCAGGGCATTTAATCCATCCACCTCCATGTATACATCCCCGTCAAACTGACAGACTGAAGCAACAGACTTTACATCATATTTGTTTAGGACATTTTATTGCATGATATACATTGCTACAGTTCACACCTGAGTGGATTCTAAAACCTGCCTGGCTAAGTCATACTCTCTTGACTTGTTCAATAGCTACAGATGCCACAGGAGAAGTTGTACAACATTTGTCGGAAAATGCAAATTTAAAGGGATGTTACTAACAGTATGTAAGCCTAAACATGGGCATTATTAAATAGATTATAGCGCTCAGGGTATCTAAATTCTCTGCTCAATGTAGACATCCCAGTCAGTCTACCACACCCAAGTAGTATACTTTACTTTGTATTTGTTTAGTAAGTCATTATCACATGATACATACTTCTGTTCACCCCCTACAACTTGTACCTCAAAACCCTGAGTAGTTCCTAGTGACACCACAGAAGAACTTAAAACACAAGTGTCAGGAACCACATATTTGAATGGCGTATTTCAACAGTATGAAAGACTGCAAAATTAGCAATGTTAAGCAGTAATGGGGGGATCAGACCACCCCCACATATCTTACTGGCACGGTAAACATCGCACTAGAAGTAAAATGAGCCATAGACGCTGTTACATGTAAACTAATAATGTCAGCCTATACATTTATCATTACACCTTTCTGTCATGTCCCAAGTGTGAGCTCACTCACGCCATGGTCACCAACACATTGAGTTTTCTGTCTCTTTTTTATAAGACTAGAAGTGTTATTTATCATTGTTTATTCATGGCTAGTGAAGTTACTCACTGCCAGCTGTTATTCAATGTCTGAACACAGAAAAGTGCTTTATTTTAGTTTTCTCCTTTGTGGATAAGTTTGTGTTGTTCTTATCTAATATTCCCCCATGTTAATTGTTAAGAAAGTGATTAATTACTGAATGTGCACCAGGAAGGTGTGCTTAGTTCAAGGAAAGACCTCAATGCTATGAACCCATTCTTGTCATTGTGATAGTCTTCATACTGTTGAATTAGCTTGAGTAACCATGGTAGCAGGCAGCTAAACAGGGTTCATGAGGCACAACTACCAGGCAAATCTAAAATAATTACCATCTGCAAACACAACATTGCAGAACAACATATGATACTGCAGTATTTTTGAAACCAAAACAGTGCTCTGTTCCAGTATGAATAATGTGGTAAGTGCATTGAACCAGTGAAAGAAGGTGAGTCAAGATTTTAGCTATATGGTCTTTTTATATTTTATTCTTGTCCTAATACAGGAATAATACAACAGAAATGCATTAATAGATTGTGATTGAAAGGGCAAAATTGATGACCATTATTTAAATATTGATAGGAATGTTTCATTTCCTAATAATGCATCATTGTGGATGTGGCTTTCTCTAGTGTTTACTGTCAAAAGAGTGTAGGCTAATAGCTTTAGTATTGGTCCCCACCCTTCCTCCCTGTTGGTGTCTTGTTGTTATTCTTGGTAGCTTTGCAGTTGCCCGCCCCTACTGTAAATTTGATCTGGGACACTCCTCCCAGTCTAGTGTCATTAGTTCATTTTATCTAATACAGAGAGAACATCTGAGAAGGCCTTCTGTTTCTCCTTTTTCCCTTTCAAAAAAAATATGCCTGAATCTCCTTGTGTTCTGACTGTGCTTGTCAAACATTTTGGAAAAACAGAGTATATTTTAGAGCATTTATTATAACTATAATTGTCTTAATATTGCTACAACCCAAGTGCAGTAGGTTGCACTGCATCTGAATCGTTTGTGTGTTTAGCTTCTTTTCTGTATATATATAATTCTCTGTATATCTAGACTAACTACTTATTCTGCTGTATTACTGCCTCTTAAATCATTTTTCAGTTGTGCACTTGCCTTGATTCATTTAAAAAGTTTTAAATTGCTAATTTTGTAGAGTATTAATTGCATTTACTGTTTAGGACTACACATGCAAATGTGTTAGCCTTTTCTGTGTTTATTTACTGTATTATTGCATTGTTTAGCCTGTTTTAACCAAAAAAAAATACTATCTTGTTTGCTCATTTCCCACCTTTCCTAGCCAGTCTATATCCCAGGTTTTGCTTGTCTCAGGACATTATTTTCTGTGTTCAGAGCTATCCAGACCTTGCTGTGGTAGAGGGAAGTCCTACTGCTTACCAATGGGATTGGTGAGCATTGTACTGCCTATCTACTGCTAGAGGAGTGGTTACCATCTCTGAAATTGTAATTTTATTAGCCTTTTGGGGCTGTTTTTTATCCCTTTTAATTTTCTGGCTTAAAAACACGTGTTTGCACATTTTTCGCATTGTGCAGCACTGCGAGGCTACAGTTAAACTGTTTCAGGTGCCAGAAAGTCTGCTCTTCAAATTTTCCCTTAGAACTAGCTGGTTTCTCAGTAGTAGCACTATAATCTGAACCCCTGTGACTAGCATTTGCTCTAGAACCTGCTGGAAAGCACTAGGAAGCCTGAAACTGATACAAGCACTCACCTCTCCTTGTCAATAAGGAGAAATTAATTGTAGGCACCAAACAGTCTATAATTGCAAAGTACCTTGCAAAGGTAAGGGAAAACAGCTCTCATACTTTACAAAAAAGCACCTAAACAGGCATGTCCAAGGGTCAGCTTCCAGTGATTTCTCCTGCCCACCTGGTGAATCTGGGCATACTGGGGCAATGCGGCAACTGCCTCATGTACACAGACAATCCTCTCCTCCTATCACCCAACACTACAACCTGCGAGAGATGCACTTACATAGCCAAACTGGAAGCAAAGCTCTCTCCTGCCAAGATTGTGCTAGACAGTCAAGAGGAGAAGGTTAACACCTGCAATACACCTCAAGCAACTCATAGCCCTTCAAAACCCACACCATCAACACCCACACATAGCAACACTAAACCCACATATGTGGAGGCCCTTAACATTAACCTGTCCAAGCAACAAGGACCTCCAAAGCTGAAACGCAAACAAACTCCAATCATAACCAAAGTGACACATAGCTCACAACACCAGTGTGCCACCCAACAGCAGCCCCTAAGGCAAGACAATGTACCCAGCACTTTAGTCATAGGTGACTCTATAGTCAGGCACACTGAAGTCCCACTCACCAAGCTGAACAAGGAGAAAATTACAGTCAGCTGCCTGTCAGGTGCCAGGATCCACCACATAATGCATGCACTCAAGTCACTCCACAACAAGTACAAATATGACTCTGTCAATGTCCATGTTGGAGTGAATGACTTGAGATGTACATCCCTGGACTACATGAAAAGAGACATGGAAGAGATTTCGATCATGTGGCCCAGGCAGGTATACCCAAGCCCTGAGTAGCATCCTGCCTTCGCCCAGAATGATACCACAGTATAAGGACAAAATGACTGACTTCAACAATTGGCTAAGCTTCTGGTGTCTTTCAAAGGGGATCCAGCATCTGTCTGCCTGGGAAGACATGATCGACAAACCACAATACTTTGCCAGAGATGGTCTGCACCTGTCACCCCTGGGATTCAGGTTACTGGCTAAAGCTCTTGCCACCCCTATAGTGCTTTTTTTAGGCAAGGTTCAAAGGATAAAACCACCACCATAAGAGATACAAGCATGCAAAATCTGAAGGTAATGCTACTCAATGCTAGAAGTCTACACCTCAAAATGCACTCTCTTGAGGCACTCCTAGAAATGGAAAACATCGATATCTGTGCAGTAACTGAGACCTGGTTCAAGGTTCCAGAGAGCACCCCTGCAATACCAGGCTACAACTCTTACCACACTTTTCAGCCACAAAACCAATACCGAAACACTAAAGGTGGAGGAGTGTTCATATTCACCAAGGATATTCACACCTCCGGGCTAGTTGCCCAACACAATGCATCTGAAATTCTCCAGGTGTAACTAACACTAGGTAAGACTGCAATCCAAATTTTAGCTTGCTACAGATCCCCCACCATGCCCCAAGATTCTCACTACACCTTTCTAAACATACTGGAAAATATTAAGATACAACCAAACACCCTAATACTGGGTGATTTCAACTACCCTGGCATTAACTGGGAAAACTACTAGGGTACCAACTCCTTTTCCCAACGGTTCTTGGAATTCATAAATTCCAATGCCTTGGATCAACTAATCCATTGTCCCACCAGGGGCTTCAATATCCTAGACCTGGCCATTACCAACATGGGAGATAGATGCTCCACACCAATGGTCACCCCCTTATTGGTCAGGTCTGACCATAAGCAAATCACCCTTGACATCCACATCCCACCCCCCAGTAAGGAAACCTCCTTAAAAAACTTCTCCAAAGCCAACTTTATGCTACTGAACTCAGAAGTGACAAACTTCATGACACCCATTCAGACAGGATCTGAAAGTTTGACTGCAGAATCCTACACTAAGGCACCATAAGGGCACATCCACTCGTGCATGAATCGTTCCATCCCAAATAGAACCAAGATGCTCTTCTCCAAAAAAAGGAAGCCAATCTGGTGGTCCCCTGCTATAAACAAACTATACAACAGAAGGAAGAAACTGTTGCAGAAAAGAAGAAAGTCCCAGGATGCAAAAAACTCCCTCACCAGCCTCAGTAAGAAGCTGAGATCCCTCATAAAATCCTCAAAAGCTAGTTACGAAAATAAAATTGCCAAAGATTCCAAAGACAACCACATGGCGTTCTATAGTTATGTCAAGAATCTAAATGGCAATGCTCAGATCTCCTTTGAACTACAACAGAATGACATTAAATATACTGATCCTAAGGATATTGCCAGTATCCTGGCAGATCGATTTAATGCCAACTTCACCCCCTCTCACCCCCCTAAAGGGCCCATCTCAATACCAAAAGATTGCCAAATTCTGGTAATCATAGCCACACAGGTAGAAGCCGCACTCTCCAAAGTTAAAAATACAGCATCCATGGGACCAGATGACATCCCAGGCTGTGTACTACATGAGCTACAAAATGAACTGGCACCTCACCTAAGTGTCATGTTTAATCATATCCTCACCTCAGGCTTTGTGCCCACTGAGTGGTGCACAGCTACAGTTATCCCACTCCAAAAGGGGGGATCCAACTTGGATCCCAGGAACTACCATCCCATCAGTCTGACAAGCCTGATCTGCAAGGGCATGGAATGCATTATCATGGAACTTATAAACAAAGAGATTGGCAACCTTCAAACACTGGACCCCACCCAGTTTGGGTTTGTGAAGGGCCGATCTTGTCTCCTGAATCTGATTGATTTCTTCAAATCAGTCTCCAGAGCTGTGGATGAAGGTAAGGCAGTCCACACAGCCTATCTGGACCTCGCCAAGGCCTTCAACACCATCCCCCACTCTGGTCTAAACTTACTAAGCTGGGCATAAATCCCTACATCACTCGATGGGTTGCTAACTGGCTTACTGACAGAATCCAGTCTGTAAAAGTAGACAACTCCAAATCCAGCTCCAGACAAGTGACAAGTGGAGTACCTCAGGGTTAGTCCTGGGACCACTCTTGTTTGGCATCTACTTCTCTGAAGTACAGGCCAACACTAAGAGACTCTGGCTAACAAAGTTTGCAGATGACTGCAAACTGGGAGTCATTATGAATCCCCAAATGATGTGGATATTCTACAAAAGGGCCTTACAGAAACAGATGCCTGGTGCCAGATCCATGGGCTCAAGCTTAATGCCATGAAATATATAGTTATCCCCTTTGGAACAAAAACATGTACCCATGAATTACCACATAGGTGGCAGTACACTAAACATCAAAAATGTGATGAGAGACTTAGGGACACAGGTGGACAGTGGTCTCACTTTCGATAACCACATTGCCACAACAGTCAGGAAATCCTTCTATGTGGCACACCTCATCACTAAGGGCTTTTCATCCAGAAAAAAGGCAGTCATTGTCCCACTGTACTCATCCCTCATTAGAGCCATTATAGAGTATAATGCCCCATTTGGTATGTACCTCACAAGACATCTGCAACAGCTGGAAAGGCCACAGAAATACCTCACTAAAAGAATCACAGGCCTAAAGCAGATGCCATATGCTGACGGTTTACTATCATAATGCCGACGTGCACTTGCACGGCTATGACGTATTCAAACAACAGATGTTCGAATACTTCACATTTCGGCAGGTGATGTGAGCGAACGTTACCATTGCGAATGGACTGTGCATTCGCAATTCTAACGTTCGCTCATTTGAGGGTTTTGCGGTACAGAGCGGTTAGGGAAATACATCCCTTTCCTCACTGTAGTGCGATTTTGGAGTTGGAATATTAAGGTGGGGGGGTGTGGGGGGCACAGCTCCATTTTTTTCTGTTTTGGAGGGGAAATTTGGGGAGAGATGTTAGGGATGTAAAAGAAAAGTATGAGTTGGGGACAGAAGGACATGACTGTCAGGGCATAGAGTAATACCCTGAGGGAGGTGGAACATAATGGTAAAGGACATCAGAGAGAGAACAGACATTGGTAAAGGGTGGATTACATAGCATAACATGGGGGATTATGGAAATGAAAAGAAGAGGTATACCAGGTTTGAGGCTATGATTTGGTGTTCAGAGGTGCATTCTCTGCCAGTTTTGGCATAGTGGGAGGTAACTCCGTATACTGGGAGCTGCCATCACTGTGTCCTGCTTCAGTAACTGCAGGCAGCACTGGGAAAGGAATCATCTCAGCAAGTCTAATGGTCAATATAAAGTAAAAACTACCTCTGTGCACTTAGAAAAACAGGCTGTTGTAACACTTTAGCATAATATATTGTAATAATCGCTTTCATCAAATAGTAGACTTTATCAGAACTACAAACAGACATAAAATCCAGCAAATAAATACAAAGTCAAACACAGAAATAACCAATGACTTTAAAAACTCAAAAAGAAGAAAAACAAGTTTACACAGTGTAGGAAAATAAACTTTAATACTATAAAAACAACAATGGAAAACAGATAAGTGCTTTCATGCCTGCAGTTGGCGCTTCATCAGATCTCTTTTTCCATTGTTGTTTTAAAGTATTAAAGTTTATTTTCCTACACCATCTAAGCTGTTTTTTTTTTTCCTTTTGGATTTACTGGCTTTGTGTTAAACCAGCTGGATCCTGAGTCCTTGGTTGCTTGCTGCTTTACAAACTCAGCTAGCAATTAAAATACCATTTTAAACCTTTATTTAATAGTTGCCTGTGATCACTAAGAAAACACTTAATGCTGATCCTTTCATTGAACTATGGTAAGTGATCTGCTCCTAATTTAATTTGCCATTCTATCTCCTTTTTTTCTATTTAATTTTTATAGTTATCACCTTTCATATAAACCGGGATGTGCTCCTACACTGCAAATACATTTTTTTTGTAATTTTTATACCTGAATGTTTGTATAGGGTGTTTTATTGTCTTTTGTTATGATGGCATATGTGTGCTCTTTTATTCTTTTCCCAAGACTCCTTGTGGTCATACCTATATAGAAGCTAGAGAACCAGAACACATATGTATATAAACAACACCCTTTGTACAACAATTAAACCTGCCTGGAACCTTAATCGCGTATTGAAGATGTCTTAAAGAAATATATGGCCCTTTCTATATACATCTACAGGCAGTACAAGCATTACATTTAAAAGTACCTAAGCTTTTCTTGGTAAGAGGTGGAAATTTTATTTTTGTTGTGTCACTCTGTAATAACTGTTTTATACTAACATTTTTCTTGTATGCAAAAGATGGATAGCCTCCAGCTATGTTAACCAGGTCACTATTACCTACAATAATTTTCCAGCTGTTGCTAATAATGTCATTGATACTTAATCTATCAACTGACGTATCTATACAACATCAGGGTACCTAATTCAAATCAGTAACCTACTCGTGTCCTACACTGCCTTCAGATACCTGAATTTTATTAAATCCTTTTATTAATATCGGTCAAAAGTGATCATTCCTTTTAAATGAATTTCATGGGCGATTTTTTTTCAAGTTACTTAGATTATAACCTCTTACTTTAAAGAGGGCTGTAATAAAACTTATCTCTTCTAAAAAATAAATATCCCTATTTGTCATCTGAGAGGCCCTAATAAATTGACATCTGGGATTATTTTTCTTATTAAAAACTTGGATGTTTGCTTTGGTAGAGATGGTAACCATTACAAAAAGTGTTTTTTTTTTTTGTGTGTGTGTGTGTGTGTTCTGCTGTCAAAAACTTTTGTCAATTAATCCCATTCTATCTTAACATCTAGGAAATATGCAGTATATCCTTTGTTTCCCAAGACAAACCTTAAAAAAAAGAATACTTTCATTTAAACTATCTATAAAGCTTGAAAAATCATTAATGTCATCTTGGAAAATAAAAAAACAAATCACCCACGAACCTTCTATAAAAGATGATGTTTTTGGAATTATTAATAGTTGGTAAGACTTCCATTTCCATCAAGGCCATTACAAGCAACAACTGAAAAATTATTGTAGCTAATAGTGACCTGGTTAACGTAGCTGGATGCTATCCATTTTTGTATACAAGAAGAATCTTAGTATGAAACAATTACTGAGTGGCAGCACAAAAATTTTCCACCTCTTACCAAGAAAGGTTTAGGTACTTTTAAATGCAATGTTTGTAATGCCTGTAGATGTATCCACAATGGGCCATATATTTCTTTTAAGACATCTTCAATATATGATTAAGATTCCAGGCAGGTTTAATTGTTGTACAAAGGGTGTTGTTTATATAGGGATATGCTCTGGTTGTTCTAGCTTCTATATAGGTATGACCACAAGGAGTCTTGAGAAAAGAATAAAAGAGCACATTATTTATTTATTTATTTTTATTTTACATTTGTTAAATGGGCTAGTCTATCCGGATATATTTCCATTTTCAGTAGTGGCCCTTGAAGAAAAGCTCCACTAGTAGCACAAAGAATTTAAAGACATTATTATCACAAAGTAAATGAAAGGAGTTCACATATACAAAAGAAGTAATAATAAAAAGAAGAAATATTATACTAAAAAAGTGACATATAGTATAAGACAAGTTGTTACACAGTATGATACATGAGGTAATTTATAGTACATCAAAAGGACTGAATACACACAGTACGTTGTTTTAAGTTTACTAGTTACAGTTGCTGCTTCCAGAGGGGTATGCAGTATAGTTTTAGTAAAAAAAAAGGAAAAGGAGAAAAATTAGTGAAAGCAGAAGATTAGTCAGGGTTGCTGCAGGGGCATAACCAATGTGTTTTGAGGTGTCTTTTAAGGTTTTGTTTAAATACAGGAAGGGAATGAAGTAAGGTTAGTTCACTAGGTAGAAGGTTCCAGTTTTTCCCCCGCAGTGTTAGAGAACAGGGAATCGTCTGCCAAGTTGTTGGACTTGTTTATGCTAGCTAGAAGTTTGCTGAAAGAGCATAGTGAATTTAGATTTCTGTAGGGGATTATGAGGTTAGAGAGTATAGGAGTGTTGTTAGGTTGGTAAAATATCTTGTGGGCAATGGTGAGTAGGGAAAATATCAGATGGTTTTGTAATTCAAGCCAGCCTAGCTGCTGTAGATCCAGACAGTGGTGAGTTCTAAAGGCATTACAAGTGGCAAATCTGGCAATGTTATTGTAGGAATTAACTAGTTTGATAAGATTATTTTTTTAGGTTAGTATATATATATATATATATATATATATATATATATATATATATATATATATATATGGGCGAGGCGTACAGAAGAGTTGAGATTAAATGAGAGTGGGCAGTTGAGGTTCTGGCTGTTGGAGTTAAGAAGGGTTTGATTCTATATAGGGAGCCCATTTTTCTGTTTACTGTTTTTATAGTGTTGTTTATATGGCTATCAAAATTAAGGTTATTGTCAATTGTAATTCAACAGTTTAGTGGTAGCGTCGGGGGATATAAGGGTGCCATTATTGGAACTGACTGAGAAATCTATAGGGGAGGGCTTACTGGTAGGTGTAAAGAGTAGGAGCTTAGTTTTTTTGACATTTAGAAGGAGGTAACATTTCATGAACCATGTCTCTACTGTGTTAAATACCTTCTGAGTTAGAGATTGCAGTTCTGATGGGGAGTTAGCTGAACATATGAGCATAGAATCATCAGCATATTGTATGCAGGTGGCTTGCGGAATTGCTACATGAAGATCATTGATGAATAGTGAGAAAAGTAGAGGTCCTAGAACCATGAGGGACTCCAAGGGTGACTGGCAGGTGGGATGATAGAGTATTCTCCTATAGAACTGCCTGCTGTCTATTGCAGAGGTAGGACTTGAACCATTGAACAGCCTGAGTGTCATGGGAAAAGGATTCAAGAATATTAATAAGAAGGGGGTGGTTTACCATGTCAAAAGCTTTAGAGAGATCGATGAAGTGTGCTGATGAGAGGATGTTTTTATTGTTGTTTCTATTGATGGAATCTGTGAAGGATAAGAGGGCAGCAGTGGTACTAAGAAATGGCCTAAAGCCATGTTGGCAGTTAGCTAATATGCTGTGTTGAGTTAAATGGTCTAATAGCTGACGGTGAATGCATTTCTCCATAACTTTTGCTAAGGGTGAAAAAAGAACTATAGGCCTGTAAATAGAATAATCATTTGAATTACTACCTTTGTGTAGGGGGATAATGTGGGAGATTTTCCAGATGTCTGGGATGGTTCCCTCATTAATGGCTCTGTTTATAAGGATGAATATAGGATAGGCAATTGTTGGCTGCTTTTTGCAGGTATTCAGATGGTAGCTGGTCAGCAGAAGGAGTACAAGGCTTAAGTTGTTGGACGATTTTGTAGATGAGAGTGGTAGAGGTGGGTTGCAATTGGAATGTTGGGAGATAGTCAGGTATGGTGATGGGAAGACTTGAGTGAAAGTTTATGGTACTTGGCTAGTAGATAACTGGGAGTGGATGTGATATTTATCTGACTATGGGTGAGGGTAAAAGTTTGTATGGCTGTTTGTTTGGAGAGTAATTAAACTGGTAATAATTCAGTTTTTCAAAAGAGGTGAGGAGATAGACTGAGGTGAGGACATATATAAGTATAGCTAGGAGTATTAGCTTGGTTATGACAGCTTTAATTGTTGTAGGCATATTGCTAAGATTGCTAATACAAGTGTAATGGAGTTGAGACTGGGCTAAGACAATATAAAGAGATTTTGGGTAAGGTTACTAGTAGATATAAGGTATTGTATAAGATAAATTACTCTGAGTAGAGGCTACTTGTAAATGTTAAGGTAAAGGAGCGATGTGGCTATTTTATGTATAATAGTTGGAGTGTAGGAGTGATAGGATGGGAGAGAGGATGTGGTCTAGGAAGTATAAGTCTAGGACCACTGGGGGTGGGTGGGAATTGGGGGTACGGTAGGGGACACAGGGCGAACAGAGCAGGAAGAGACAAGTACAGAAAAATACTATCAGAAAGAACAATACGTAAGCTTTAGAGGTGCTTTCAGGTAAGAAAGGGTAATAAAGGATAAAAAAGATTGTAGAGGTGAAAGTAAGGAGAGCAGCTGTAAGAACTACAGAAGCTTTAGTAGATGTGGTGGGGAATAGCAGATTATACTTCAACAGCTAAGATATTTTTTACGTTATTTTATAAGAAGAAAGGGGTAGTACTGTGTAAATCCAGCTTAGTTGAGGTGCCACCTAGTGGTCAAAAAGTATACTACAGCAGATGCTAGAAGTAGGGGATAATTAAAAGACAATTCAGCTAGACTGAGAATAGTTTGGGGTAGCTAAATCAAGGAGAACAAGATTTGTTTGTAAAGGGCTAGAGAGAGGCATGGCTGCTGGGTATCCTGGCTGGGTAGCATATTAAAATGGACATACAATCTACTCCAGGTAAAATATCAGCTTTACTTTTGGGTTCAGCACACATACTTTCCAGCTTCCTTTGACACCAGGGTTCTGGGTTAGGATGGCTAGGTTCTTATTCTTTAGAATGACGAGGCTGGTATAGCTTATGGGGATCCTTAGTCACCAGGCATGAACTTTGAAAAGTAATTGTGCAGGAAAGCAGTTTAAAAAACTAGGGACATTAGAAAGAGAAAAAACAAGTAGTGACTAAAAAAAAAAGCACATATATGCCATCAAAACAAAAGGACAATAGCAATGCCCTGTGCAGATACTCTGTTAGGTGTAAAAATTACAAAACATTTTCATTTGAAGTGTTGGAGCAGGTCCTGGTTGATATGAAAGGTGGTAACTATAAAAATCAAATAGAAAAAAAGGCGACAGAATGGCAGATTAAATTAGGAGCGGATCGCTTACCATGTTTGAATGAAACTATCAACATCTGTTAGTGATCATAGGCTATCTATTAAATAAAGGGTTAAATGGTATTTTAATTGTTAATTGAGTTTTTTAAGTGATTTTTTTCTGTATTTGAATTTGTATTTAATTGCTGGATTTTCTGGCTGTTTGTACTTCTGATGAAGTCTACTATTTGACAAAAATGGTTATTAAAATATATTATGCTAAAGTGTTACAACAGCCTGTTTTTCTAAATGCACACAAGTAGTTTTCACTTTATATTGTTTACTGTTCTACTAATTTTCAGGATTTGTTTCTAGCTTTTCAGTGGTAGTTCCATGGTCACAATTCAGCCAATGTGGGCATCAACCCTCATGTTTAGTTTCTCCCTCACATACTCTGACAGCTCCTGACAGTTGGCACAATCAATGCCTTCACATTCACTACTCTTATTGGATACTAATGTACCATTCTTTTGGGCAGAGTTACCTGACACACGTGGTACAGGTCGAGCAAGAGGTGCGGAAGCAACTTTTACAGGCTAGAATGCAGATGTGCTGAGTGACACTGTTGGTGGTTGGGGTGGTGCTGAAGCTGATGCCACCTCTGGGGAAACAACAGGTCATGCTGGCATGATCAGTTGAGATTTCTGTACTGCTGAATAAAATCATGACAGAAATAGAGAAATATTAAAAAAGGAAAGTATTGTGACAAAGATGGTGGGAGAAGAGACATAAACAAAGTAATGACACTTGATTCTTAATTATGTTTCATGATCATGAAATGCTGTTAAGGAATATAGTATTTTTAATAATATGACCTCCACCATAATTTTAACTTCTTTATTTTTTATTAGTTTAACTATTTTAACAATTACACCATGACATCAGAGGCTTTTCCCTTTTTTTGTTGGTGGGAGGTAAAATTGAAAAACTGATCCAACAAAAACTGGACCTCAACACGGAATAAAATGCAGAAAAATGTAATAACCACAAAAATACAAGCAAAGCTCTTGGGACCCTTCCCTTTTTCAGTGCTCATAGACACATTTCCTGTTTTCAATGTAATGGTTATTTCTCTTGTTTTGGGTCGGAGTTGTGTGACAGAACTGATAGCATGACACAAGAATATGTTCCTGAGACACAACTGTGTTCCAGTAATGTTACTTTGAGAGTAAATCATTGGTTAAATATCTTTATAACACAGTCTAACCCCTTCTACAAGAGCTTGTTAGTATGCCAATGTCTTTGGACAATGCTAATAATGTACAAGTTGACATCTTTATTTAACAACTTTCAACACTGGAGAAGGCACAAAAGTTTAAATGTCAGCAATGGCAGCGTTTATGTTTTCAAGTGTACCTAAAATTGGGAATTGTACCATGAGGGTAGAGAATTTTAAAGATGCCTACATGCAATAATCCTTATTCACCCTTGTTAAAAAATGAAAAGAGCTTAATCTTAAACTGAGTGCTGACTATATGAGTCTCATGAATCAGTTTTTTCTATATATAGAAAATGATTTTCAAATTGAAATAGTGACATTAGAGAATGCCATCATGAGTATGACTTGTTTTAAAGAAAATAACATGTTGTATAATAGGGTCTCCACCACATTATCAAATACTTAGTCGAACTGATATTTATCAATCCCACATTGTCTCAACCTCTCTTCATTGAATGGCCATTTCATTGAACTTTTTCATAGGTAAAAGCAATGGCTGGCCAACCAAGTGCCCGTCACGAAATTCTATAGGTTTAAAATCCTCCCAAGTATGGGGCTTTGCCCCCCACAACCCCCAGTGTAGGGGGCTGCAATCCCACACTGCCCAACTGAATATATCAACTTCGAGATGAGACTACATTGGGGAAAAGGGCAAATTCTCAATGATGGCTACTTGTTGTTTTTCTTGTGCAAAACTTTATTTTTTATTGATACCTGTTACTATGCAATCAGGCATATATTTCACAACAGCAACTATACTTAACTTCAGTGTTTTAATTTGTATCTATGCATCTATCTCTTTATTTTGATTTCTACAGGGGCTAGAGACATAATCAGGCCATAATGTGATATTGGATGGTGGCATGCATTAGAAGGTTTTTGTTTAGCAAAAAGATGACATATTTAGAGTATTGGGATGGTGTCTGTGCTCTAATCTCACCCTCCCATTGGCCATGAAGATATGCTTTACATCTCTTCGTGTCACTATTGTGGTGACAGCTCTCTTCTCCACATATGGGATGGCAGTGGCATGGATGAAACATTTGGCCAGTTTATTCCTGGCATCCGCTTTCTACCATGAGCCATTATAGCCCTGCTCCTGGAGCCTAACGTTGTAATGCTGATGGCAGATGGCCAGGAAAAATCTTGGACTCCTCCTCACACCTCCTCTATGCTCTAAAAGGAGCAATATTTGCCTACCCTTCAAAGACCTCAAGAAAACTATCAGGAAAATGGTACCCATAGCAGTTATTGATTGTTCTATCCTTTGCATAATGATAGATACCAACGGGTGTCTCAATTGCAGAACAATTGTTAATATACTAATAAAATATAGGTATTGTCTTATTGTAGTTCCAGTGGCACTTTAAGGTGTGAAACATGGCACCCCTCCATTTCTCTGTTTGCTCCTAGGAATATATATGCTCAACGGTGTCTCCCACTTCAGTTGGTTAGAGTTAGCATGGCCATTGTAGTCAAACCTTCCATCTATATACTGTGGAACACCCACTATATACAACTTTTGAACAAATCAGCAATGTGTTGAATACATTTCTGCATACCTCTCAAAAGCCCAGATTTTTGCCTCATATTTTTGGTCTGTTCCTCCTAAAATTAATGGAGTTCTGGCAAAATCATTAAGGACTGAATACATTAAATAATGACAGACATTTGAATTTCAGATTCCATATCCTTCAGAAAATGCATGATAATACAATACCTGTTCCTCTATCAACTTTCTAAGCTTGTAAGGGGAATATTTAACATTCAGACCTGATTTTGGGTCATTGTTCCCTCATTATTTTTTACTTTGCCCAGATTTCTTGCACTAAGAGGTAGAGAGGTTTGCTCTACTGACACATTACCAACAGCTCTAAGTAGGAATCTTATAGACTAGTTAGGTGTGACAATATATATTTCTACAATGCTATTTTTTTGTATTAATTGCATTCAGTATTATTTACAGTGGCTATTAGTTAAAACAATTTATAACACTTGAATGTGTGACAGACCCTTTCAATGTTTATGTGCGAGGAACTTGTCTCTTCATTTATTGCAATAATTTTTGTGCATTAATGTGGAGATTTTCTCCCAAGGTCTCTGCTGAAAAAGGACTTTTGTCCAGTCAGACTTCCCCAGTAACCTAATGTAAAATAAATAAAAAAAAAAAAAAATTAGTCCTAATGAAGTACCCTTGGAAGGTGTGAGCCTGACAACTTCCCATTACCTCCTAACAAGGCTTCCCACACATGAGCGCACCTCATAACAAGTGCCCATGTATATACATGGCATTGTGTAGAACTCAACACAATGTTTACCTGCTTGTTTACATGGTTAGCTCGCCATACATCTTGAGCAATTCTGGAATAGTAGTGGCACAAGCCTTGATTAGCTTACACTTTGTGGTCAGACAAGCAATCAACACAATATAAGCAAGATGTGAAGCAGGGATCATCACCATGCTGTAGAATACACCTTCTCTATTTTGTACACAAAACCTTGAAAAAAATTGTTGGTGCAGTACAATAGTCTTCCTAATGTGGTATGTATTACTTGTTACCACTGCTTCTTTGTATAATAGCATTTATGTGCACAGTGTACTATAAGGGCTTGAAGGACTGTGTCAGTTTCTCTGTCAGTGTAGCTGTATTTAAATGCCGGCATGGGTGCATTCCCCCATTTGTAATTGCAGTAGTAGCATGCCAGCATGGAATCGTTGGGTTTTATGAATGTAGATGGTTGCATGAAGGTATAATTTTGTAAATTTCCCATGTTTGTTTATATAATATCATTACTACAAAGAATGTGGATATTGCGCCTATACTTGTGAAGTTGTGAGCTTGATAAATTGCACTCATGTGCATGTTATTCTTTTGTGGGGGGAGTTACGACAAAAGGTAATGATTATGATTGCAGAGCTGATTGTTTTGTGGATGCACTTATGTTTGTGTCAGGCCCTTGTAAACTGCAGCAGATGGCCTATTACTATCAGTTTCTGAATGGTATGTCTTTTAATGCTCAGGTAGAGCCATGGCTGTTAATTTCAATATACCTAAGAAACAGGCTGCTACAGTCCCGTCCAGCCAAAATCCTCATTTCAGTGATGTTGAGAATGATGTGGTACTACAAGCCCTCTGTCTCCATGGTAGATAACACATTGCATTGCATGCTGTCAACAAGCCCCTGAGTGTCCATGTCTGGTAGGAAGTTGTCAGCAATTCAGCGTGACCAGGGCTGGACCTGTGACATGACCCATGGAAGAGCAAGTGAGATGCTTTGTGCTGCCATTCACAGAACCAAGTCCATAGCACAAGAGCAGAAGGCTACTGGTAGTAGACTATCTACTGCACCATCCCTTACAGAGACAGAAAAAAGTTTGGCCTCACATAAAGGCAGAACCACCACATAGAGTTCCACAGTGTAGTGATGGATGTTAGAGCAGAGATGTAGAAGCCACAGAGGATTTCTATGGATGATGTCCCAGGTATGTAGGCCTACATTTAGTACATGGCCCATTTGTAGTTGGCAGTCATGTTACTGTTTATAATACGGAATTCATCTCTGGCATAAGTACATCTGGCATCCAGGTGCAACAGATATCTGAAAAGGTATGGCCATAGTTACTTGTTATTATTTGTATTAATAGTTTTAATTATATCACTTGCATGTGTAGTTGTGGAGCTTGGACATACTTACACTGGACAAGTTTTGTTTTGGTACAGTCACAGATGAATCACTGTCTTGCACCAGCACTTTGGAATCATCACCTCTCAGATTTTGGAGGATCCCTATCCATGGGTGATGATGGTGGAGATAAGCAGATGCAGTCCTGGGTTGCAGAGTGTGTGTCTAACACAGGGAGTGTGAACCACACATCATCTCCACAATGTATGGACACAGTCTACCTGCCTGTGTGACAGTCTGATGGGGACACTGTAGAGCAAGGAAGTATAGTGGCACCAAGGACAGCCATGGTGGAATCTGCCCCTAAACATTGCAGGAGGTATGGTTACCACCCTCCTCCTGAGACTGGTGTATCAGTAGCATATGCACAGGGCATCATGGAGGCACTACTGAATTCTTCGTGGGCCTTGGTAGAGGATGTGTGGGTCATGCAGACAGTGTATACTGAAATATATGAATGAATGAACCACGTGTGTGATTCAGTGGACAGGCCTTCTATATCTGTTCTGGGTCATCTGTTGGGGGTAAGGGGCTGTCCTCATAGCCAGTCTATATCCTTTGATGTTAGCATACCTTGGTGGGGATAAGTGAGGTTATGCTCCTGCAGTGCTAGCAGTTAAAATGTTACATCTGTTGTGGATGTGTCTATACCCAGAAGAGGCCATTCCTATGGATGTAGCTCTGGTCATGCCTGCATCTCCTCCAGCAAATGTTGGTTGTGTTCAGGTAGTGCAACATCTAGCCAGGATTGTGGGACAGCTACTGCAATGCCAGACAGAGGTGGTTCTCATGGGTGGGGTTATGCTCTGAAAGCTGAACACTCTGCCATGCATGCCTTGGACCCAACTAGTTGGCCATGGCACAGTGCTGCCCCATGTGCTTAGACTGTATCCCTGCAGGCACACATGCACACCAACACATACCATAGTACATCTCCCACACACAGTGAGCAGGACCCTTCAACACACAGCATAAATCTCTTGATACTGCCTATACATGCACTTCTTCAGTTTGCTAGACCTCAGCACTCACCCTCAAACGCTTCTCTGTGAAAGACTTGCACTGCTCTACCCACCTCACCACCCGTGCAAGTGATAAGAACTGCTCCCATCCCTTTGTACATTGTGAATTTAAGTTGCCTATGTCCAATGCATAGCCTATGCATGGACAAACAGAGTCTGGTGTTTTTGTGGGCATCATTTTTACTTACCTACATCTGCTTAGTTACTGTATAGTTAGAACACATCTCCTACACATGTGCTAAAACTTTGCCATCAGTCAAGAACCTGATCTGAGTATCACTGTATGTCAGTAAGCAAATCTGAGATTAAAAACAATGCACAAAAGTACTGTAAGTTGAATAGGCTCTCTGTATTTACTTACATGGCTCAATGCACTAATGAAGTGAAACTCCTTTCTGAATTGACTTTATGAAGGCAGGGCTGATTGGTGTAGTGCAGTATCTGTCCCAGTCATTCACTGTAATCCATGACAATGAATGGCTTTCCAAACGTTTAACCTAATAGTTTCAGTGGCATACCTGTATAGTGCTCTAGTTGATAGACCTTGACTGAGATGTGCATGGGTTTGAATCCTGCCATGTGTATTTATTTTTCATCCACAAAGGCTGACTACTAGTTATTTACACCACAACACGTTATCTAGCTTGTTGTACTTCATATGTGCTGCATAATCTGTCATTAAGTTATATGAAGCATTTTTATCCCCTGAATAATCAACTCTTTATTACTGATAATTTTTTAGATCTCCTCACTATCAGCAGTCCCATGCGTGCTGCCTGACACGTGTATTATAAGTTATTCTGTGTGGAGGTAATAGACATATCAAAAGACTAAGAGCTGAAAAAATAGGACCTTACATCCCTTAACATGACTGAGTCTAAATTGTCAAATGAAATACAAGTCATATCTCATGATTAAACATTTTAAACTAGCATCACAATAGAGCACCTATCCGCAGCAGAAAACAGAGAAAAGGTGTACCACCATGTTGTACATCTTAAAGTGCCACTGCAGCCATGACAGTACAGTACCAATGATACATTTCTTTTTGTATCACTCACACAAATGCAATTCCCCATGGTTACTGTCATTATGAAACCTATGGAAAATGCAAGATTACCCTTGGGCACCAGTTTTATGCCATTTTTCCTGACATCTTGGAAGGAGAGACTTATGGACTATGAAAGGGCTATAGTCCCACATGATCAAACCACACCAGCTGTGGATAAATCCTGATATACCCACACCCAGTCATGGATTATTGCTTAATTCTGTGTGCCAGCATCTGCATAACTGGAAAAGTGGCTTATCATGCTAAGTGTCATTTGCACTAAAATAGTTATGATGTGTGTGGGTTCTATCAACAGCAACACATAACAGATTATGATTTCTTTTTTTATACCCTACTTTATTAGGTCAAACTATTGAAACTAATGTAACAGCAAACAACAACAGTGAACATATTAAAATAAATGTGCATGTCTTATGATAAAAATATAATTCTTCACTGTAAGTCATAATTGGAAAACTACATAAGAATGTCATTTTCATGACTGATTTATGTCTCTTCCCCCCACACTACTTTTTAAAAAGTTTTTATTTTATTTTTTTGCATTTGTGTTTTTATTGCACGGAGTAGCACCAGGACTGGACCTGACCACTATAGAATGGCTTTTCATCCCACACAGGGGGCAGCAGCAGAGCTCCCTCCACCACAATAAGAAGAACACAGCTCATCTGGGTCACAGCCTGACAGAGTTGTCTCTGCACCTCCTACCCTACCTGCACCACCTGCAGTAGCAAGTTCTGACTCATGCAAAGGTGCACTAGTACCCACCAGGAATGGCACCAGTGGAGGTGGCCAGTTTGTTACCTTTCATAAACAGACATAGCTGGTGTGGAGATTATAGACAGGAGGTCCAATGCCCAAATTGGCCATATTCAGACCAAGCTCCTGTACTTGTTAAAGCAGGTCTTTGTCCGATGTTATCTGCAGTTACTGAGGCAGGATCCAGGGTATGCATTTCAAAAGACCTATCCTGTTCCAATATGCAGTGTCCCCCTTCTTTTTGTGACAAGAGCCAATCCTGTTATGTCATACAATCCACCCTTTATCACTTCCCTCTGTTTCTCTGTCTTCTTAACTATTGTGTTCCCTCTCTCTCAGTGTGACATGCTGTCATTTATGTCTGTCTTTTTCCTGCTATCAAACTCCTTACTCTAGTTTACCTCTGACATCCTTGACTTCCTTCCCCAAGTTTTTTCTGTTTCAGAAAAAAAAAATAGAAAAAGACCCTTGTCATGCATGTCATGAAAAAATATTATGCCCCATATATAATTAACCTTTTTACCTCAAGCGAAAAAAGGATGTCCCATATATAATTAACCATTTCACCTATGTGTATGAATTATCTTATGGATGTGATGTAGTTGGCCAGATAGCAAAAGTGTATTATTTTGATATCATATTTATGTATTAATCTAAAATATTCTAAATGACACATACATAACCATTATTAATTTGAGAAGAAACTGAGATATATGTTCCTATCCCACTCCAGCCTAATCATTCCTGAATTGCTCAACTAATGTTCTATCTTCTGCTTGCTTTCCATATTTACCTTTGTCCTATACTCCCATTTCCAACCTATAATGTGGTAAAAAAAAAAAAGAAAAACAGTAAATTCAGATGCCCACAAAGGTTTTTAAAAATCTAATAATTCATTGCACAACTGTTGGCATAGAGCAACATCATCTGACATCAATGACCTTGGATAATGATACATCACCTTCCATGGCAAAAATGAACAAAAATTCCTATGACTGGACAAAGACTTTGCCAGTATTCATGCAAATGAGCTGACCATCAGTGTATGTCAGTCGGCGACACTGAAATAAATAAAAGTATGATAAGGTGTTTTTGCTCTTTGTGGCTTAATTTATGACCCAACATATTAGTGATGTAAGGATTCCATTCCAATGTACTGGGTACAGTTTCTAATCCTTTGAATGTGGTATTTTAGATGTATTTATTTTTTTATAACTCCATTTGCATTCTGCAAATTAATTACATGATATTGAATATTTCTTGACACCTTTGCACTGAGATGTCCAGTGGTGTAAATGGACAGTGCACTGCTGGATGAGCTATGAGTAAGTTATGTATGAGTTTGAATCCCATCATGGTTATTTCTATTTTCTGGATATCCCATACTTTGCAATGTATATATGCAGCTCTGTTGCATTGTTTCTGGGTTAGTTTAACAATGTTATGAGAAAAAACCTTAGAGCTGCATCTTTGACACCACCTCCTTCACTTGTTCAGTGTAATGATCACATTATATACATGTGACCATAATATTACAGGAGTAACACACAGTGTTCAACAGTACTGTGTCTGCAGTCTGTACATGTTCTATATTTGCCTGTTATGTATGCCTCATGAGACCATGCACTCTGTCTTGTTCTGTTGCCAGCCAAGCTAATGCAATAGTATGAAGAAAAGCACAGTGACAGTAAGTAGTTTATAGCTATTGAGGTCTTTCCTTTAACCAGTCATGTCTTCATCCAGCCTATATGTTCTGACATCCTCGGCCATTAAAATGGCACAGAATGTAATAAACATAACATCCACATACACAAAACAAACAGAAACGAAAAGAAAATAAGGCTACTCTTTGTTGTCTTATTGCATGATAGTTGGTAATAAGCAAGTCCATAGGCCATATATGAGCCACAATAAAAGACAGCTCACATTTTATGGAATAAAGATAGAAAAATCCTTTATGCTAATTTGTAGGTGTCAGTAGTGAGAGTGAGTCTCACCTTGATGTGCAATAGAAGATAGTAATGATATAAGCATAATTTGGCATCATGGATTTTATTTTAACAACTCCTATGGCTAATTGTACTCCTGATATAATATTTGCAATGTCAAAAAGGTAAGCATAGGGTTTTGATCACTAGCTTACATTCCTCATTATGCAGTCTTGTCTTCTGTTGAAATACTTCATCCAAATGTGTGCTTTTTCATATCTATATTGTAGCTTCTTCTGTGATATCTGTAACTAATTCACAGGTCAAAAGAGTATGACCAGGTAGACATGATTTTAAATCCATACTGGTGTTGGTTGTAGCCATGCGAAACACATTGAGTATACTGCAATAATGACTAAGTCAAGAAATAGGATGTAAGATGTACTGCATATGTTTCACATGTAAGTATACACTGAGGGGATAGCTTTGATGTCATGAGCTCCAGAGACTGTTCAGTATTCTCATTTTTCAGTCTTATTCACTGCTGCAACACCCCCTTCACATGTCTGCTTTCTGAAAATAGTATTATAAAGTCTTCTGTGATGTCTGTAGCTAGTACACATGTTCACGCAGCAGAACTTAGACAGGCAGGGGTTCAAATCCATTGTGGTGTAAGTTGTAGCAGTGTTACAAACAAGCCATTACTTGCAATATGAACATATAATGCAGGTAAGACATACAGATAAAGACATAATGTGTATGTTCCAGTCTGTCAGTGGTTTGTACATTGTTAATACTGTTTAGGATCGGCAGTTTTGATGTCCAGACTGTTGTATTCTATGTATTAATACTCATTTATCATTTCTGTGCTTTCATAAAGCAATAGACAAACATTATCACAATGATAACATGGCCAGAAATTACTTCCATCAAAAAAGAAATCCTTTACCTGTGGCATAAATCCTATGACACCCTGTTGTTCATATGCAGAGTGAAGTGACAGTTCCTATGGTAAACAGGAAGAAAAATCCTTTGCACAAGTAAATCATCTGCCACCAATTATGCAATGTAGCTGAATCTGTAATTCACACATATCCCACAATGTTCAGAATTTTACAGTTGAAACAAATATGTTGCACAAATGATTACTATGTCAGGCACCAACTGTGTGTTATTGTGTCATATCAGAGCATATTAAAGTCAGTGATCACTGACAGAACTTTGAGTTCAGACATGCACCTTTCCATGATGTTATCTGTTCTTATACTCTGAAATGTGTTATACTTAAAAAAAAATGATTAATGCTTGAGTAGCATGCAGGTTAATGCTCTAATGATGGGATTGTTTTTGGCATGGTTTAATCTCAACTTGTGTATATCATTTTAAATGCTAATTTGTGTTCCATTAACATGAAATGTAACAAAACTATCATCAAGTTGCATATACTGGCCATTATTTTGTCACTGTTTAAAAAGATTTAGGCATGCATTTAGTCTAGCCTTCTTTCTGTTAAAAGATGTGAGATATGCTTCAACATCCTGCTCTTTCCTCATTTGCCCAACTTCTTTATCACCATGTGCTTGTTTTGCCATTTCATCTCAGATCAATGATCCCATTTGTAAACTGGGCTCTGGTCCAACACTGCATGAAGATATCCAACACGTACCCACTAAGTATAATGAATACTTACAATGAGTTTGACACTTGGTATTTACAATGGCAGAAAAATAACAACTCTCATCCTATAGTAAATTATCTGTACATTCCTTCAATTGTGCTAAGACCTTACTTCTTGAGACACCAGCCAGCACTGAGATATGCAGACAGTAATACATGCATTTTAACACCTTTCAGGTCTCATTGCATTCATAATGTCTGTCTATATTAATACGCTAGGGAGAGAATTTTGTTTCCTTGATTATAGTAAGTATACTGTACCAATTATAATTTTTTAGTGTTTCACAGTGTTGTAACTGTCCCTTGAAATGTTATTTTAGCATAAGTTCATATATGGTGCCACTTGCTAATGTGTTGCAGTGTAGATATAGACAATTTTTTATGCAGTTAAGAGATTCAAAAACATTGAAGTCTCAGTCATAGCAGGCTGACATACAATCCATACTTAGCAGTAAGTACGTATTAAGGTTAAAAAGAGAAAACAATATGTCATGAGATTTTAACTTTACCTTAACTAAAAGAAGCAGATGAGCTGTTTCAGAACAAAATTCATAAGTTTTTGTTGTGTGTTAAGTTATTCCTCAAAGTAACCAGAAGATGAACAATTGAATGAGTATGTAGCAATTACTGTGCTAAGTATGCTGAAATAATTCTTTAATATACATGGAATATCTAAGTAAGCTATGACTGACAATGGTCCATAATTTTGTTACCTTAGAGTTTCAGAATATTACTACAGATTCTAGTCATTAACAATCAAATGGCAAGTGGAACATTAGGTTTTAAAAGTAGAAATATAACGAAGAATGTCAGAATAGAATAGCATTCACATTGCACTGTGAGAATACAAAAATTTCAGGAATGAAGTATTTAGTTTGAGAAGTAATTGATTGGGTGATTGGGTGTAGATTTTAATAAATAATTTAGTGAGTCATACAATCAACCTGTTCCTGATGATTTTTTTCATCCTAGTACTCTGTGGCATTTGATAACACTTGATGTTTCATCCTAGTACTCTGGTATTTGATAATAGTTGATGTTTCATCCTATTACTCTGTGGTATTTGATAGCTGAATGTTTCATCCTACTACTCTGTGGCATTTGATAGCTATTT
The DNA here is from genome assembly GCF_019279795.1 of Protopterus annectens. NCBI lineage: Eukaryota > Metazoa > Chordata > Ceratodontiformes > Protopteridae > Protopterus > Protopterus annectens. The sequence continues at coordinate 1,483,888,616 of NC_056744.1, read as the reverse complement.
CTTCATAGTACTCTGCAGCATTTGATAATAGTTGATGTTTCATCCTAGTACTCTGTGGCATTTGATAACAGCTATTTCATCCTAGTACTCTGTGGCATTTGATAATAGTTGATGTTTCATCCTAGTACTCTGTGGCATTTGATAGTTAATGTTTCATCCTAGTACTCTGTGACATTTGATAACAGTTGATGTTTCATCCTAGTACTCTGTGGCATTTGATAACAGTTGGTGTTTCATCCTAGTACTCTGTGGTATTTGATAACAGCTATTTCATCCTAGTACTCTGTGGCATTTGATAGTTAATGTTTCATCCTAATACTCTGTGGCATTTGATAACAGCTTATGTTTCATCTTAGTACTCTGTGGCATTTAATAACAGTTGATGTGTCATCCTAGTACTCTGTGGCATTTGATAACAGTTTATGTTTCATCCTAGTACTCTAAGGCATTTGATAACAGCTGATGTTTCATCTTAGTACTCTGTGGCATTTGATAACAGTAGATGTTTCATCCTAGTTCTGTGTGGCATTTGATAACAGTAGATGTTTCATCTTAGTACTCTGTGGCATTTGATAACAGTTGATGTTTCATCCTAGTACTCTGTGGCATTTCATAGTTAATGTTTCATCCTAGTACTCTGTGGCATTTGATAACAGTTGATGCAAACCTTTGATAAAAGTGCAAGAAATGTATCTCTTCTTCAAGAAGAGGAAAGAGTTAAAGTGACATTAAGTAAGAATTTTAGGCAGAAATCTCAAATCCAAGCAATTATATTAGGTCATTACTAGTTTCTGAGATCATACAGTGTAAAACAGAAGATATGTTGTAGTACAGACAAAATCATGGATATTTGCAGAAATTATTTACCAAGGCTATTAAACATGCACTTTGATGCTCCACATACCTTAGATGACAGACATTCCTGTGAAAGGCTATTCAGCTTTTCAGAGAAATTAAATTATATAACTGACTTGAGAAGCTGTCATAACTTTTACAAGCAATACAGATAAAGAGCTTTCTTCTTCTAGTTTGGTTAACATGACTGATAATTTCATAACTGCCACAAATTAATGTTATAGTAAATATATTTGAAACTCATGAAAGATCCACTAACAAAATATTTGACTGATAATTAATCTGCATGCCATTTACCAGGTTCATTATATGAGCCACAATTATGGAACCATGGGCACAGGTGATTATTATGTCAATGTGTCTTGGTATATTGCCATCTTGACAGCATTACATAGCTTTGTTTTTTTCCATGTTCATGTTTGGAACCCACACACGTGTGTACAATCACATTGATGCTGATCTTTTATCCAGAGGGTGACCTGCCAGTGCACATCTCCAAAAGTTCCTTTAGGACAGAGCTAGAGTTCTTGGTCTCCAGCATGGGGTATAACCCAAGAAAGAAATCTCTTTGCCCCTTAGAACAGGTCTGTGGGTCTATATTAAATGCTCAAAGTGGAGTTTCATCAAACGCCTCTTCATCGACACATAATCAGAGATCGCACTAAATCATGAACATTCAAAACGGTGATAATCGCTTGCACTAAAAACACATACACACAATTTCTAACATAACAAAGTGGGGGGCTTCACCCCCCCCCACATCCCCCAACATATGGGGCTATGCCTTCCACACTCTCTCTAACTAAATATACCAACTCCGAAATCTCACTACAGTGGGGTAAAGGGCAATGTCACCACTCAGGCCAAGTGATTTTCTCCCTGGGAAAAAAATCGCTGACCTGAGTCTTTGCTATTTTTGGATTTTGGTCTATATGTGTTGTTGAAATGGCATTTGCTGTAATGCCATTTCACTGATCTAATATAGACCCCAGGTTTGCTAATAAAATGTTACTGATTCCTGTCCCTTCAGACTCCAGGGGACTAAGACTCCTAACTTACCCAGGCAAACCAAAGTGTCTGCTGTTTAATGCCCTAAATATTCTTCTCTATGGGATATATGCAATGACCCCTTAAAGACATACAAGTGGCTGAAACTCATCAATAAAGACTTACAAAAAGTATGAAAAAAATCAGTTGGTATTTAGAAGGTATGTAGCTGGCATACTTGTATGTTATTAAGAGGTTATTTGTATTGATCCCATGGGTATCTTTCCAAAAAGGTTAAAATATTACACAGTAGAGAATCTATTTTGTTTTGGTTGTTGCAATCTATTTTGTTTTGGTTGCTGCTTATGTAACTTTTCTGTGTGGCCTTTTTATCTGTTTTTTGACTTCTTATTTGGGGAATATTTTGCAGTCACCTAATGTTAATGGCACCATTTGTTTGTTAAAAGCTGAGTGTTTTTCAGCAAATGGGCAAAACATCTGCTTATATTGTGTTGTATATTTTATGGAAAGGGTAAAGCATGTGGTGCCAAGAGTTGGGGTGGTCTGCTTTTATTGTGTTGAATGCATCAATAAATACTTAAGAAAAGTAAAAAAAAAGTTAGTGTGCATTAAGAAAACATCTAGCTGGTGAATTTTTAAATCACTAATGGGTCTTTTGTGTATATTACATTGGCCTTCTTTTAATGAGATTTAAGCTATTACTTGGAGACTGGTTTGTGTGAGCCTTTGTTATAGTTGTTCTTTACACAGCTCTTCTTGTTTGACCAGTTTATGTGCTGTTTTTGCTCTTTTGGGAAAAAATGCAGTCATTCAAATATTGAGAGCAGCAGGATTTTTGCATGCTGGGAATGGTTAGAGATTAGCAAACTGTCTACTTATGCTTTTCTCATGAGCCATTAAGAAGGCTAACATGTCTATAGTTACTGGGGCTCATCATTATGGGTCTGAATGCATCAAAAAAGACTTACAGAAAGTAAAATGTAATGTGTATTTGGGGATAAAGGTGCCAGAGAGCCTAAGCAAGATGGCTGCTTAATTTATTCAAGTTTGCAGTGCTTTTTCATATGGTTCCAGTAAACACCCATAGGTCCTTATTGCATCCAGAACTTTGTTGGTTTCTTTAAATGAGTGACTTACCAGCTAATAATAGGCAGCATCTGAAAAAGCAAGGAGCAGTTAAGAAAATGACACTGAGTGCTAATGTAGGATGTCCTGCAGCAGAGAAATGACTCACTGTTTGCTAGTTATTATTCATATTTTCAAACATGTTCATATTTTTATAACTGATAGACTTACATACTATTGAGGGATTAGGTGTGAAAATTTCATGGAGGGAAAATTCATTATCAATGATCATTTATATCATACAGTACTGGAGAAACTGCTAGTTGATTGTTAGTAATTATGAACATAATCAATATTATCATATGCATTTAATACTTCAAAGCCAAATCACCAACAAACTATTGCATAGCATCAGGCAATATTAGAGATGTTGTTGAAGACAGCTGTTATTTTTATTTGTACTATAAGTTACAGTTCTTGAGAAATATTCAGTGTTATTTATATTATTAATTATACAGTTAAGCATATGTTTTCATATTTCTGTAAATATCTCAAAAAATGCACTCAGAGGGGAATTCCATGCTGTCATGCAAAAGTTTATGTTTGGTTAAGAAAAATATTGCAACAATATATGTATAGTATGTTGAGTTTCCAAGTTATGATAATGTGTTTGTCAAAGTTTAGCAAGAAATATAAATATAGGTTTAGGTGCATTATAATATATTTAGTACTTATTAAAAAAAACTAAAAATGCAGTGACTATTATCACTGTAAGGAATACTTTTTAATTATAACATTAATATTTGTACAAAAATAGCTTTTATTGTTCATAACACATTTACACTTGTTTATGTTATGCTACACCAAAAGCTCATGAGTATATTAGAGTAATAGGATATACAATAGGAGACCAGCAGCATGCAGTGGAGAGATAACAAGGAAAGCTGCATGACTTGGAGGAAGATAAGACTGCATTGAGAACAGAGCTGTTGGACGGTAATACAAAAATAAGACAGTTGGAGACACTTGAGTGAAGAACTGGGTGACCTAGAAAATAAATGGTTAAGATGTAATGTAAGATTAGCTTGAACAGAAGAAAGAATGTCAGAACATAAGAAGATTGCAAATGAACTGCTACAGGAAATATTCCAGTTACCATGGATTAGAATACACAATAATAGGATGCACAGTATAAGCAAGCAGACTTGATAGGATATCAAGGGTGAAATATGCTTAAAGAAGGGTGAAGGATATAGAATTACAGGAAAAGTTTATGTCAGACCATGTTTCACATGGAAATGATTACTGCTGATAAAC
>NC_056744.1:1483831871-1483881871 GCF_019279795.1 Protopterus annectens | reverse complement strand
GTCTGATTAGAATGAATTAAAAAAAGTCATCAGGCATTCAAAATCAAAGTAGCTGTCTCACTTGTGTATCAAGTGGCAATTTGCATATACTCCATGGACCTCCTTTCAAGAGGATTTAATGAATTCAGTAGTGGAGACCCTGGTTTACATGGGTTTTTTGTTGCTTCATATGTGGCTTTTTGTGTGGCATCTTCAACTGTTGTTTTGGTTCTTATTTGAGATATTTTAGTGTCATCTAGTTTTATAGACATCAGTATTTTATAGACTGGGTGTTTTCATTGAATATCCAAGATATTCATTAGTGTTACAATAATGATCCCATAAGAATAACAAAGCATGTCATGTCCACAGCTAATATAAATTGGCTTTATTGGTATGAATGCATCAGTAAAAGTTATAAAATAGTATAAGTAAGTGGGCATTTAGAAGCCATTTAGCTGGCACACTTGGTATGTACTTAAGAAGTCATTTCTATATATCCCACAGTTTTCCTGTTGTGGAGGGTTAATGTAGTACATGGTTAAGATTGTGGTTTTCCTGGGTGTTTCTGTTTTTAACATTTTATTTTTATTGAAATGTTGGCTAAAGACTTCTGCTAAGTTAATATGCTACATAACACATACAGTAGATGTTAAACAACCAAAGGAATAGTGTTTAGTATGTGTATTTTTGAATATTTAATGCACTGCCTTGAAAGTTAATTATGTACTGTTGTTTTTCAATATACCTAATTTTTATTTATTTACTTACTTTTTTTGCATTTTAATGTACTGCCTTGAAGGGTAATGAAGTGTTCTTATATTTCATAACTAAAATAAAACTTGCATGAGTCATCAAAGTTGTCCTTATACTTCATAATCTTTACATGCACAGAACCAACCACAACAGAAACTCTCGCTAGACATTCATGCCTCCAAATATCTCAGAATAAGTGATTGTTGACCCAGTCTATGCCTGATCAAACTAATTAAGAACAAGTCCTCCCCTCTCCAAGGTCATAACGATCTCTGGGCTGGTATAAGAGAGTAACTGTGATGATACCCGTTGTCTTAATTTTGTGAATTACCTACAAATTTTGGGTATGTAATACCAGGCTCCACTAAAACAGGCATCCATTAGATTCCTTTGTTTAAATAAATGAAGACCAGGGGTTATGGCCTGTTTTTAATCACAAACTGCCATCCATAAAAGTGAAATTCTAATTTATTAGCCAACAGGTTGAGAAAATCATTTCATTTTAGTCAAAGGGTATTCTTCTCATGTCAACATTCTCCTTCCAAGGAATGCAACATAATGATTCTTAAGTTGATCTGATCTTTGCCTTTGGACTGCCAGACAGCCTACATATGAAGCATTTTCATTAGAAACTTACATCTACAATCAGGACTGGCCAGAATGGAGATTATGCACTGAATCTTATAAACTCTTCTAGGCCAGTTGCATGTTCACCAGTTCTGATACTTCATTTTAAGTAAGCTAGAATAGTAAGCTAGGATGGTGCTCCACTTAGCAACAGACTGTGCTTTCCTTGAAGCATTTTTGCATATTACCTATTCTTATTTGTTTCAGCCTATAAAATGTATCCTTCATTTATTTATTTTTTTTATACTGTGAAACATAAATTGAACCCCTCCAAAAGAAAAACAACTCTGTGGTGGGAAGCATCTCTGCATCCCCATATGTAGGGCTTTAGCCCCTACCTCTTTATCAGATACATAGATGCACAACAAATAGTAAACACCTGCTACAGTGTACACCAGTTTTGCAAAATTCAAGTCAACTTGATTTTGACAAACAGCATCTTAAAATAATCGATGAAAAGTTACTCCAGAAACTGGACTCAGCATGTAGGATAACCCATCTTTACAGTAGTCATAAATGACTTATTAAGTAATATCCAAGTCTGCTTTTATTTTTTTTTTTTTGTGAGACATCAGTATCTCACTCTGTATGATTGACCCAGTATTGAACTTTACTACAGTATCCTTACTTTGGGACATTTGTTTCCCCTACAACCCTGAAGTTTAGGTAACTTGTTCAAATACATTTCCAAGCAATAATCAATGTTTATTCATAGTGTTTCAGCTTCAGCTTTGAAAAATCCTCCTATCACGGAAACTGTTCGGAGATTCCAAATACACAATGTGAACTAAAGGATGACAATCAAGTTATGAAGCCACTAGAAAGGGTCAGCTGATAAGTTGCTTTTAAATGAATTGTATGTAATTCAAGCTTTCCTGAGCTTTGTGATCCATAAGAATAAGTGTTAATACACATCTAAATACACTGCATCTGATGATTTTTTTTTTTTGTAGTTTATTAGAGGAGGGATAGTGGCAAACCTCAGTCTAGACAAACGGAAGGTAGACTACAGAAACACAGCTAGCTGTTGTTAATTTTAAAATTATCAGGATTGTCCTTTGAAAGATCCCCACAGTTATTATACTGTTGTCAGGCATTAAAGGATGTTGCCATCATGTGCTCATTTTCAAGAAAAAATATTTCAGGCTGTTTAATTTATTCCAGAGGTGTGTGTCTGTTTAACTAGATTATGATTCTCTCTTTAAAATCTGCTGTAACAACTGTATATTGAATAATGTTACAGTAACAGAGTTTCCCTCATATACTAATATGTTTCAAGCTTTAAGGAATTCAGGTGATACAGTAGACCCAAACAAATGCCATCCTTCCCAGTCTGGTGCCTCTGCTCATGCGAGCTAGCAGACTTAGTATGAAAGATGACATTTTTGAACTGGAAATGAATGAGATGGGAGACTCTTTTATGGAAAGGGACTATAATAAAGTTGTAGTGCAACAAATGAAGGGAATAGTGACTGGGTTAAGGAATAATATAGCCAGACCATATATGAGTGGTAAGGCTGATAATGCTGTGGTGGAGAGAGCCAAATCAAATAGAACTATGAATAAATTGAATTATATGATGAAATATAATCGACACACAGGTCTTGTTAAGCAAATAATTAAAAAGAACTGGACTATACTCACATCCAGTCAACAACTAGATGACTTAGTAGGTGAGACACCACACTTTGTTTTAATAGAGAAAATAATTTAAAGCAACATTTGTGCTATAAGGACAGAAGGAGAGACAGTGTGCTACAAAAAAACATTAATAAATTTGACAGTAACCGTGTTATAACTGCACACATTGAGCAGATATTTATATGGCTTTATGTTTTGTACACCCAGTTAATCAAAAGAGATTTGAATTTAGAGCTGCTGGAACATGTAACACAGAAAATGTAATTTATTTTGCTAACTGTGTATGCTGCCAATGTTTTTATATTGGTAAAACAAATAAAAAATTAAAAGAGAGAATAAGTGCACATTGTTCTGACATTCGTAGAAATGTTCTTAAGAATACTTTGGCTAAGCATGCAGCAACTGTTGGTGCTGAGCACAAATTCCAGTTTAGAATCTTGCAAGTAGTGTTTAAAAACAAAAATGGGGGTGATTTAATAAACAAAATGGAGTTGGCTGAATATAAATGGATTATTTTTTTAGAGCTGATCACATGCCAGGTTTGAATGTAAATAATAGTATAAAACCTATTTTAAAAGATAGACATGACAAAATATAAGCCTCAATGAGGCTAAGTTTTAAAGGAAATTTTTTTAAGATGTGGGGCACTTTAAAGATGTAATTGCTGCTATTACTGAGTTTGTACTTTGACTGGCTGTGCTGTTGTATATATGCTTGTGCTATGGTAGGACAGTTTTATGAAACACTGAAGAAGAGTATTTTACTTGAAAGCTTTGTTTTGCTATTTATGCTGTTTATGTCCTGAGCTATTAAACTTTTTGTCAAAAGGTTGATTTGGACTGTGTTTTTTTCTTGTAACTCGGACTGCTTTTCATCCAAGTCCTTTGATTTGCTGAAAACCTTTTACTTTGGTTTATTATGTAAAATATCTAACATTTCATTAGAGTAATCAGAAGCATCATACAAAACTATGTCTCCCCTCTTATCTAGTTTCATAATAAGCTTAGGGTACAGGACGGCACAATGACTCCTCAGCTTGAACAGGTCACAATTTATTCAAAAAAACAATAAAAACAAGGATATTGGAGAACGAACTCTATATATGTATAGGAGTTAAGCGCTTTCATCTGTCTAATGCAGACTTCATCAGAACTGCCATCTTTACTACAATATCTATTATATACACAATTTTGGCCCCAAGACTTTTTGAAATTTAAAGTGATATCATCTTAATACAATGATATGAAATGAATAAAACGAATAAAGTGCATTGTGCTTGTTGATACTAACTTGTAAACCCTATGTACATATAAGACAGTGTTTATGCTAAAATATATATATATATATATATATATATATATATATATATATATGTATATATATATATATATATATATTTATAATAAATTTATTTAATATGTTACATATACCCTTAATATCTCAAAATTAAAATAAAAAATTAATGCATAAAATTGTAACGATATAAACATATACAATAGTATATACTTGATTTGTTATGTTCTACAAATTTTGTAAACATTTGTTAAAAAGTAATTGTCACTATGCCAGGCATAAAAATGGTTTTATACTTATATAATCATTAATGCCTGGAAACCTAAGGGCATCCGTGAATATTTGCCATTTACTCTCTTTCTTGGCTAAAATAGCCTTCACATTGCCACCCTTTGCTGTCTTCTCCACCTGATCTATAATAGTGAATTTGAAACAATGTTTGCCCCCTTATTGTACTATATGTCTAGATAGGGCATTCTTTTTGTCTTGATTTTTAATACAGTACATATGTTCATAAATACGGCGTCTTAACTGTCTTTCCGTTTTCCCTATATAGAACACGGAACATGTCTCACAATTAGCTATATATACCACAAATTTTGTATTGCAGTTTCCTGCCCTTTCTTTGATGTATGTTCCATTTAAATTCTTTAGTTTAAATTCTTCTTTCTCATTGATATATCTACACTGTTTACAAGCGTCGCATTTCACAGTACCTTTTCTCTTCATCCTAACATCTTGTGTGTTGTATTCTATCATCCTTTTCAAGTTAGGACCTGTCTTGTAGATGAATTTAGGGAATGTGCCTACTTTCTGTACTACACTGTCATCCGTCATAATCAACTTCCAGTGCTGTTTTATAATGTTCTCTATATATTTCACTACCGGTGAATACATTAGTATGCACACCCTATGTGTTTGGTCCTTTATTTCTTTATTTTTATGCAAAAAAATTGATGTAGAATCACCTAATAAAGGTTTGTACTTCCTCCCCCATTCTGAACTAATGTACCTTACTACATCATTAAGTAAATATTCAGGATAACCTCTTGCACTAAACATAGACCTAATATACTGTATTTCGTGTAACATATTAAGAAGAAAAGTACCCACATTCCTACTAGCAATCCTGTTATAGCGAGTTTTGAAAAAATAGTTAGTCAAGATATTTACAGTTTTTACAAAACCCACAGAAAAGGTATTGAATGTAAAAATAATTTAACTATAGGTGAGCGAGAATGCTTAAAAACACTTATAAATAATAACCAAGTGAGGGTTATGAAACCCGATAAAGGGGGTGGGATCGTAATATACAACAAATTTGACTATATCAAAGAAATATATAATATATTATATCAATCTGGTAAATACAAAGCCATTTCCCTTAATGAAGTTAATATCGGGTATAGGCGTATCAATCTCGCCTTAGAAGAATATCTTATTGATCACAGAATTTCTGATGAGGTTTACCAGTTTCTGAAGGTCGAATATCCTACATTGGCTCCTATTGTAGGAATTCCCAAAATACACAAGGATTTGGAAAGTCCTCCCTTCAGACCCATTATATCTGGAAGTAAGTCTAAAACCTTCCCCATAGGAGTTGCTATAGACAGATGGGTTAAACCAGTTTACAACAATGTGTCCCATTTGATTAAGGATTCCTGGGTGTTTCTCAGCAATTTAACATCACAAATTTGGAACAGAAATCTTATTTTCATTACTATAGATGTAATAGATCTTTTTTCATGCATTCCTAAGGAGACTGGTTTAGAATACTTGAGTAACAGTTTAAGGAAATTTTCTAACTTGGAATGGGATAAGATATGCCTCATTACCGATATGATGGGTTTAGTATTAGACCACAATTATATTTATTTTGAGAATGAATTTTTCAAACAAACTACAGGTGTTGCTATGGGGGCTTCATGTGCCCCCATATTTGCAAATTTAGTTATGCTTGAATGGGAGACAGAGCATGTATTCAATAGTGAATATTTTAAATATGTAAAGTACTACACCAGGTTTTTGGATGACCTATTCGTATTGTGGGATGGCCTTTCGACCTCATAGACGCTTTCATTGTCTTTCTCAACCACACAACAGATTTTTTAAAATTCACATATAACTATAATGTCAAAGGTATTGCTTATTTAGACACTTATATCAGTCATGGGGACGATGGGTTTGTATCTAGCATACATACAAAAGAGACGTTTTCGAATGATTATTTGGAGTTCAGCAGCATTCATCCAAAACATGTGTTCAAGAATATATTTAAGGGGCAGTGTATTAGAGCTGCCCGTATGTCATCTAAAAAGGACATTATGTTACACGAAATACAGTATATTAGGTCTATGTTTAGTGCAAGAGGTTATCCTGAATATTTACTTAATGATGTAGTAAGGTACATTAGTTCAGAATGGGGGAGGAAGTACAAACCTTTATTAGGTGATTCTACATCAATTTTTTTACATAAAAATAAAGAAATAAAACACCAAACACATAGGGTGTGCGTACTAATGTATTCACCGGTAGTAAAATATATAGAGAACATTATAAAACAGCACTGGAAGTTGATTATGATGGATGACAGTGTAGTACAGAAAGTAGGCACATTCCCTAAATTCATCTACAAGACAGGTCCTAACTTGAAAAGGGTGATAGAATACAACACACAAGATGTTAGGATGAAGAGAAAAGGTACTGTGAAATGCGACACTTGTAAACAGTGTAGATATATCAATGAGAAAGAAGAATTTAAACTAAAGAATTTAAATGGAACATACATCAAAGAAAGGGCAGGAAACTGCAATACAAAATTTGTGGTATATATAGCTAATTGTGAGACATGTTCCGCGTTCTATATAGGGAAAATGGAAAGACAGTTAAGATGCCGTATTTATGAACATATGTACTGTATTAAAAATCAAGACAAAAAGAACGCCCTATCTAGACATATAGTACAATAAGGGGACAGACATTGTTTCAAATCCACTATTATAGATCAGGTGGAGAAGACAGCAAACGGTGGCAATGTGAAGGCTATTTTAGCCAAGAAAGAGAGTAAATGGCAAATATTCAAGGATGCCCTTAGGTTTCCAGGCATTAATGATTATATAAGTATAAAACCATTTTTATGCCTGGCATAGTGACAATTGCTTTTTAACAAATGTTTAAAAAATTTGTAGAACATAACAAATCAAGTATATACTATTGTATATGTTTATATCCTTACAATTTTATGCATTAATTTTTAATTTTAATTTTGAGATATTAAGGGCATATGTGACATTTTAAATAAAAATAAATTTACTGTATACATATATATATATATATATATATATATATATATATATATATATATATATATATATTTTTTAGTATAAACACTGTCTTATATGTACATAGGGTTTATAAGTTAGTATTAACAAGCACAGTGCACTTCATTCATTTTATTCATTTCATATCAGATGCCTTGAACAGCATTGTTGTATTAAGGTGATATCACTTTAAATTTCAGAAAGTCTTGGCACCAAAATTGTGTATATAATAGATATTGTAGTAAAGATGGCAGTTCTGATGAAGTCTGCATTAGACAGATGAAAGCGCTTAACTCCTATACATATACAGAGTTCGTTCTCCAATATCCTTGTTTTTATTGGTTTTTTTTTTTGAATAAATTGTGACCTGTTCAAGCTGAGGAGTCGTTGTGCCATCCTGTACCCTAAGTTTGTTTTACGTTGTTGCTACTGCTGAGATTTTTCATCAGTTTCATAATAAGATCAATTCTATCATTCCATAGGTTGTCAAAAAGTATTTTTTCTTTTTAAGTAAGAGTAATCAAATCTTGTCTGCTGATATAACATGTACTATAAATATCTTCCATTACCACGTTTTCAAAAATGGGAATATTGGGATGTAAAGGGGGGTTAAACACACGTTTCTTGAAAATTACACCCCATATCTCCATATTGCTCCCTTCATTGTTCTTTTTGTCATGAAAAAAGACAGAAAGGTTCAATTTTCTTGTGAACAGTTTTAACTCCACCAACAATTTTGCAATGTCAGATTTTCTGTGAGGAACAAATTTGAAACCTTTTTGAAATAAGGAAAAATGTTCCCTGTTGACTAAAAAATTGGTTAAAACTATACAGTCTCTGTCCTGCTTGCCCTTTTGGAGTAAACTCTCTCTGGATATAAAACTTTCTGATAATATGGGTCTTGGTCTGACGCAGGTTTGTGTCAACTGGCCAGTTTCTCGGATCGCCTCAGGGTCTGAAAATCTTAAGAATCAATGGTGTGAACCTCATGTGGAGATCTGTCTCAGATATTCTCAATCTCTTCTTCAGCCCCTCCTATGCCACCAATTATAGCAACAGTATTTATGTATACATATATGTTTACTATCAAAATCCTGAAGTGCACTTTGTCGACTAGTGTTACAGCAAAGTACAGTCTCAAAGTGTCTGATAACTGAACAAAAACTTAGTGAACCTGCATCAATGAACACCAAGAGCCAAATGGAATCCGATGGTTACATTTTCATATCAATGAATTTTGAACCATCGATATTAACATGGCTCAAAATGGGGATGTGAAATCATTTTCAGTTTTGACAATATGGTTTGGCCAAGAGAATAAACACACAAGTGCACTTCAGGATTTTGATAGTAAATATATATATATATATATATATACATATATATATATATATATATATATACAGTAAGATGCTGTCTGGTTCGATTCTCAGCTAGAGCGTCTTCTGCGTGGAGACATGTGTGAATGGGCGTACCTTTGTTGAAGGTTGTGCATCAGGCCTGGCAAGCCGGTATGTAAAAATCAACTACCAATCATTAGCGGACCAGAGTTCTGCTGTGGCGACCCCTAACTGGGAAAAGCCAAAAGATACAAACATATATATATATATATATATATATATATATATATATATATATAGTTTTATTATATTTTATTTGTCATTTTAACTGCATTTAGTAAATACTAATGAATCAGAATATGTTTATACACATGTTTTTTGATATTCATGCATTTTGTTATATATAGTTTTATATGACTTTTGAGAATATTTATGATTTTACATAATGGATTTGATAGTGTTTTATCTTTTCTTATGTTAAATTCTGTATGAAGAGTATATCACTTTAAATCACTGAAGTTAGGTTAACATGTGACTTTTGGAGGGCTATTTAAATGCCTGATTTTTTAACTTATATTTTTATCTGATGAAGTCCTGTAGGTAATTGGACTAAGGCACTTATTCTATGGTATTAAGGTAATTTATGCAGAGCCTTTTTCAATGGTTGTGACATTCTTTTTTGATTTACTGCTGTCACAGTTGTAAGAATAGGATAAAACTGTCTTTTGACTTTTCCGGGTTAGGGGTCGCCACAGTGGAACTCTGGTCTGGTAATGATTGTCAGAGAATTTTTATGGTGTCGAGTTGCCAGTCCGGTGCCCAACCTTCAAAGAAGGCACACCCACACACGCTCGCACCTACCTGCATATCTTTAAATTCACTTGACCATGGGGAAGACATTCAGACTCTGCACAGTAAGACTAGGATAGGCTTTTATAATCATGGCATATGTAAATGAACCAGAACATTTTTTGAAACTTTGTAGAACTAGTACTTATCTTTTTAAATGCAATGCTGCATTCTGTTGCTTTTTCACCAAACGTTTATTTCAGAAAGAAAAGGTACAGAAATGGATGACAAGAAAAGTATTACAGTTTGGATAACAAGAACTTCTCCAAATGCCAAATGGACAATCAATATATATATATGGTAGCATGCAGAATTTTCAGAATTTGACTCTTGTTTTATTTTCACAGTAGTGTCAGATACAGCTGTGCTTGAAAAAAATGTGAAGAACACAAAGCTGAGGTGGGGTTAACATGAGGATAAGTTAGCTAATGTTGAAGATATAAGCAGTCCTAACAAAAAGAAATGACAATGTACATTAAACATTTATCATGTTTCTGAAATAAAAGATCCCAGCAATAAATTTAATGACTCTGTTATTTTTCTTCAGAAATAACTTTGCTATATACATATATAAACACACACACATAAACATACACACTATATATAAATATATATATATATATATATATATATATATATATATATATATTTATATATATGGGTCTACTTAACATACCTCAAATTTCACATTACCTAAGCTCATATAAGTGAGCTGAGAATGCCAAAACTTCACATGAATGAATGATCATAAAGCCAAACTGTTTCCCAGGGAAGTAACCACTGGGCCAAAAACTCATGGAGAGCACACCGCAACACCATCTACAACCTACCCAGGTTAGGGGTTATGTTGAGCACCCCACACCCCCTAACTAAATATACAACTCCAGGATTGCACTACAGTGGGGAAAGGGTAAATCTCTCCTTGCTGGCCCAGTAATTACTTACCCTGGAAAATAATTTGGCTTTGTGATTGTTCGTTCATGTGACGTTTTGTCATTCTTGGCTCAGATATATGGTTTTTGGTTATGTGAAATTTTGGGTATGTAAAGTATACCCATATATATTGTCACAAAAGGAGATACTGCCAGCCCAGCTATCTGGAATTTTTTAAATAATTATATGTCATTTGAGAATATTAACATGATTTATATGGAAGTGTAACAAAGGGAGATACCTACAGCACAGCTGTCTGGAATTTTGTAAATCCCAACACAGCTGTCTGGAATTTTGTAAATGGTTATGTTTCATTTGTGAATATCAATATGCTTCATGTAAGATGCTTGTGTTACAAATGTATTACAACAGTATGTCATGTATATGTCAAAGTAGGTTTGTACAGACATGTGTGTTGAAGGGATATTTTATAAAGTACTGAGCTTAAAAATGGATCCACAGTGTGCCCTGCTGGAAGAGATCAGAAATGCACATACACTATTGTAACTGTTTAAATGTATATATTTCAATAGTGGAAAGTGAAACACAGGGGGTTAACTTCATTCCAGCAAAACATCAGAAAAAGCTGAAATTAAATTATTATATGACAGCAAGAGACAGGATGGCTATACTCTCCCTCTTGCCTCAGCCATACAATATGCAGACAACTCTGCCCTTATATGTAATGCACCCTCTCTCATGCAGATAGAGGAAATCACACAACAATCCTTCTCAAAAGTAGAATCCTGGCTAGAAAAAGCAAACCTTAAATTTACCCCAAAC
This sequence comes from Protopterus annectens, assembly GCF_019279795.1. Taxonomy (NCBI): domain Eukaryota; kingdom Metazoa; phylum Chordata; order Ceratodontiformes; family Protopteridae; genus Protopterus; species Protopterus annectens. The sequence goes on along the minus strand of NC_056744.1, from coordinate 1,483,870,350 downwards.
AACACAAAGCTGATGTTCTTTCTCCCCACGAAATCAATCAACTCCCCAACCTCTTTCCACATATATTCCTCCAATAACACTACCATAACAGCCACTACACAAACAGAACTCTTAGATGTTACAATTGATGGCAAACTGAAATTCAACCTACACCTTTCACAAGTTATTAAAAAAACACATCAAACTAGGCTCTCTCTACCACATTAAACCATTCTTTACTAAACAATTCAGACTAGACATCACCAGAACTCACCTTCTATCCACTTTATTCTATGCCTCTCCCATGCCTACCAACTTTAGATTAACCAACCTTACCAAACTCGAATCCTGCGACAACAAAATCACCAAGTTTGCCACAAACTCCCCACACTGATCTCACCACTGCTCCTCACTACAACAAATAAAATGGTTTGAACTCCCTCAACATTTAACCTATACCCAACTCCTTTTCACCTGTCAACTAGTGTACAAACCAAACAGAACCCCAGCCTTACAGCAAATACTGCAACCATATACCAACACTTGATAACTCTGTTCCACCCACAAAATGCCCCTACAAGTCTCTAAAAACACTAACAGAGCTGGAGACAACCTTTAATCTCATTATATTTCCAAAATCTGGAACACAATTCCCCAACAAATTCTAAGCATTACAATTCCAACCCAATTCAAAACACAGCTAAAAGACTACCTCTATAGCACATGGACCTGCTCCTATACTAGCCCAGGCAAATGACATCCAGCCTTCTGCAAGTCTTCCTTATGGGAACATTTACCAAATGAGAACCCCCACCAATATACCATACTTTTCTTACACTTTAAACCTTCTCTTCTTCTCTCTGTCTCTCAAAAATACTGACAGAACTAAAATATCTAAGCACACATTACCACCCTAAATCTTCTATTCCCCCTCTTTTTTATCTTAAAATAAAATAAAAATAAAAAAATTAAAAAAACCACATAGTTTGTAAACTGGGCTTACTACATTAAGCTAGTTTATATTATGTTCTAGTTATACACACTAATAAATATATTTACATGCCTTGCCACATTAAAGTAGTACATTTTTTATTCTCTAGTGAGAAAATGAGATTTGCATACCATGTAAATGGATGTTTTATGTGTTTGTGATTTTCTCCCTGGTCCTCCGCTGAAAATGGGCTTTCACCCAGTCGGACTATCCCGGTAAACAAATGTAAAATAAACAAATATAAAATAAAATAAAAAATAAAAATGAGTGACTATTCATTCAAATTTTTGTCGACAGTTTTTTGTATGGGATTATGGTGTGGTAAGAGAATTTGTTATTTCACTGTATTTCAGTCTTGCAGTTAGTATAATTAAATAGCAAGGGGTAGAAGAGGCTTTTTTTTTACTCTGAAGTGATCACTTTGTTCACTGTTGTAAATCTTTGATATTTAATAAACATTTATATATATGTGTGTGTGTGTGTGTGTGTGTGTGTGTGTGCACACTCACATACACACACACACACACACACACACACACACACACACACACACACACACACACACACCAATAGATGACAATACAGTGCCTACCTCTCATAGTGCTATCAAACCTGCTTGTCAAGAGAGCTTGTACAAACAGGCACACACAGAGACATGCACACATACATATACATACAGCTGCACACACAAACACTCACACACAGCTGGCTTTACATTAATTACCTCCCATGGAGCTAAAAGAACTGTTCCTGACATAAGAATGAAAAGGTGTATGCTGTCAAAACATGTATATTTTTTTGTCACATTTTCACTCACTAACTAACTGACTGCCAAGAACAGCTCTGAGGAACCAAACATTGATAATTAGCATCATTTGCACCCCTAGACTGCTGCATTTGCATGTAACATTCACCAGTGAAACTGATGTAGCTCTATAGACTGAAGCCTTCTATTTGCTGTGGTGCTACACCAGTCTCTGAGTCAGAAACCAGGATTGCCTTGAGCAAACCTGACCAGTATGGGTTTGTGTATTGTGATCTCAGTTTCTGAATCCCACTCCCAGTCTGAACAAAGATTACAGTCTGTCTTTTAACAATAAACATGTCATACAGTACACCAGAAACATGAAGAAAGATGCTGTTCTGCATGTATGCAAATATCATACTGTAGCATCGGGTCTATATAATAACCAAGAAGTTTAAAAACATTGAATTTTATAATATCGACCCCATTCAAATGAAACACTAGAAAACCGAACAGTCAGAATAGCAAATTTTTTCCCAGGGAAAACATTTGCTGTTCCGACAAACATCCACACAACTCAAGCACACCAAAATAAATAATCCACACACATAAACTTCACGAAACCCTACACTAAACCAGACATACACCACTAGCTACTCACTTACCTAAACCCAACCCTAACCCTAAGGTCCCTAACTCACCTACCCCACCCTAACCCTCACGTCCACACAATCGCACATTTACCTGACCCGTGCCCTAACCCTAAAGTCCCTAACTACCGCACACTCACCTTACCCCAGTCCATTTGCTCACTTACCTTAACCCGGTCTGTAACCATCGCACCAAACTGCTGTAAATAGCAAAGCCACACACCACCGAAATCTTACCCTAGGTAAAATTTCGATGTTCTGAGGCATCGCTATTGTCAGCTTTCACTCTAAAGGGTTCAATATTATAACATTCAAAGTTTTTGAACTTCAATGTTTTAATATAGACCCGTAGCATCAGCAATAAAACGTGACATTCAAGGCAAAACAGGATGTCAGAGGAATGAGTGTGCACTGAATGTTTAGGAAACCATATCTGTAAATATTAATTTGTTGAAACTCATTTTATGGTATCTTAGTCCTGGGTAGCATATTGATAACCTTCACAATTATTATTTTATTTTACTTTATGTATATATTTATTTATGAGAAAAACATGCAGTCTGAAATTAAAATGTTTTTCAGTGTTTAATAAATGGACTCTATTTATTTAAATTCTCTACAGTCTCCCAGGTCCGTCTGTAGTGAAAGTTGCCCTCCAGGATTCAGAAAGGTTGCACAAACAGGGAAGCCTGTATGCTGCTATGTTTGTGCTCCCTGCGCTCAAGGAGAAATTGCTAATGAGAGTGGTAAGTGAATGAATCACAATTAAAGATAAGCACTTAGAATATAAACAAGAACACCATGAAAGTTATGCAGTTATTTTATCAGAAATTGATGAACAATCATTATATTTTAATCAATTTTTGTTATTGTTGATCATTCTGTTTTGCCTTCCTCAGCTATCCTGCATCATAGCTTTCACAGCTTGACACCTGTGCTCTGCATGGAGTGTCTAGCACTCCTTTATGGAAGACACAACATCTCCTATGTCTTTTTAACAGTAGCTCCACATAACAAATTCTAACCCCACCTGAAAAGTTTCTGAAATTTTAATAACAGAGCATGTGATTTAAAAGTAATGCTAATAATGATAGAATTTAATTTCATTACATGGGACATGAAGCGGTAATCAAAATAATCCTATACAGAACATTGGGTGTCAAAGAGAAGTAATGGTCATAAGAGATCAGCTACAATTTCAAACCAAAAATATTTTTTTACCACAGGAAACAGCGGTTATAACTAGGGAACAACTTCTGCTGGAAACCAAAAGAGCATACTTATCACTTTTTTTACTATTATCCAATAACTAGACAGTCAAGTTTTAATTGCTCAAATCTTGTGATTATTTATAAGTTCTGATAGATGATTCTGGAGCCAGATTTTTTTTTCAGTTGTTTTTGGTATAATCAAAGGATGGACAGTTTATGTTTATCAGTTAAGAAATTAATAAAGAAAAAAACAGAGATGTCAGCCTTTCTGGTAAAACTCCTAATAAATATTGCAATATGGAGTACAATTGTTTTCTTATACCCAACATGCATAATGATTTATAACAGAATAAATTATTTAAAAAGTATGCCATAGCTATGAATTGCATGTTAAAAGACTGTATATCTTAATTAGATTATAAATATGTGACTGAAAGTAGATATACACTATTTTGTCAAAACTTTGGATACATGAAGTAGTCATAACTGGAATGCATAATGCTCCAATAACAGTATATCTGAAAAATGTCATACTAGTAATAATCACTACATGTAACATTTAAAGAAGTCAAATGCACATTTAAGCACTGGAGTTCATTTAAAAATGTAGGCAGAATACAGGCTTTGCTTTGAAGTGAATAATACATGAATATATATTTATCTTTGCTTACACTTCAGTTAAATATAATATACAAGTCTTTTTTTTAATTATGCAGCTAAAAATGAAAAAAAATGCACTTTATTTGATTCTGACAATAGCTCATGTGGAGTTTATTCTTGGAGTATAGTACAAAATACATCATGTCAGAGTATGTTTTTCCAAGCATTTCTGCTGATAGTTAAAACGTTTGTTATTAATATAATCTACTCCAATGATACAATATAATTTCTAAACTACAGAAGCAGTAAAAAAATGCACATTCCAAGTAAATGGTGAACAACAACAAAAAAAAAAAAAAAAAAAGAAAATTTAACAGATGAGATAGACAACTGTGCATTTAGAGTTGTACATTATACATATACGGGGTAAGGGTAAAGAGCTAAGGGGTGCTTTTCATAGCTGACACTTAATTAAGGTGAGTAAAGATGAGTACAGGGATGGGCAGAGTTGAAAAGGTTATCTGGTTATAGAGAACTGGGCAATAGTACATGAGCAAAACCATTGAGTAGAAACATATTGGTGTAAAGAATTTTTGAATAAAGAGGCACAACTAATGGTCTGGAGAGTCGATGGAAGTGCATTCCAGAGTTTAGCAGCAGTGAAAGAATACAGATATTGACCAGTAGGAAGTTTTGGTCTATCTGCTTGGATAAGAGATTGATTTTCTGATCTGAGATGATCTGAGATGCCTATTAGGTTGATAAAGGGTCAAGAGGGAAGTGAGATCTGGGCAATCAAGTGGCTTGTAGATGAGTTTGTGTGCTGTACATAGTTGTCTGTAGATGAGATGTTGTGGGAGTTCTAACAAGTTCAGGGAATGTAGTGAATAGCAATGGTGGGATGAATATTTAGCATTAGTTACAAATTTAGCAATTTTGTTATAACAGGTGTCAATCTTGGTTTTTAGAGGGGCTAGATATTTGTTAGGATGGCAGCACCATAGAGGAGAGAAGGAAGAAGAAACGTTAATGCAAGAGTTTGTCTAGTGGAGTAGTTTATAAAGAGTTTATGTCTATATAGGGTTCCAAGATGTTGGTGTTTTTTAAATGTTGTTATGGATGTGTTGGTCAAATGTTAGATTTTTATCTTTGATAATACTAAGTAACTTGATATAGGAAATAACCTCTATGGTAGTTTTGTTAAAGGAGTGAATGACTAATTCAGATTTGTTAATAATGGTATATTATGCAGGGGTGAATAGTAGGAGCTTGGTTTTATTAGGATTAAGGGCAAGGTGATTCTTGGACCTCCAGATTTCGGTTATGGAGAAAGCATTTTGGGTCTTATCAAGAAGCTTTGATTCTGAAGTGGCAGAGCAGATGACTGTAGAATAATCTACACATTGAACTACTGAGGCGTGAGTAAGAGCAGAGTGGAAGTTATTAACAAATATGCTTCATATGATTCAAACATAAACAGCCATGTTTTATGAACAGACACTGTGGCAGACACTTTCATGAAATAGTAAGACAGCAGTGCACAAGTAAAATGCTTTATAACTCATATAACTTGTACACAATTAGATCAATTAATAAATGTAAAATAGCACATTAATGTTATTACAGATAAGAAACAAAACACAGAAACCATATGAAATATAAATACAAACCCATGACCAGTGTGCAATTGTAAGACAGTTGAAATGCAAACTATTTTTTGTATTTCTGACTATAACATGTTGCTTGAGTTTGTGCAGCCTTGTGCTTATTCACTCCGAGTACAGCAATGCAAAACAAGCACACTTTCTACCAGACAGAACCCCCTGAGTAAGTGCTTTTGCATGTCTTACTGAGTTATAGCTGAAATACCTCTGCACATGTTCACAATTATTGTGATCTGAGTCAGGATCGATTTGTTTAGTCTCTAGTGGTGGTAGTAGAGGAACAACTAAGCAGTTTCTAGGTGTCTACCTAGTAGTGGAAACTTGAATTGTGATGTTTTGGGTTCTTTTTACTCTTTTTGTATTTCTATATTTTTTATAAATTGGCCACGTTTGTGCACTGCAGGTATTTAACCATCCTCTGTATAGATCCATGTATATAAAACCATAACTTTCCCTCTAGAACTTTCTCCATAAACCTTTAGTTTTCAAAACAAACAATATTGTGTGAAGGGTCACTTCTTCTTCTTCTTCTTCTTTCGGCTGTTCCAATTAGGGGTCACCACAGCGGATCATCTGTTTCCATTTCTTCCTGTCCTCTGCATCTTGTTCTGTCACACCAACCGCCTGCATGTCCTCTCTCACCACATCCATAAAACCTATCTTAGGCCTTCCTCTTTTCCTGTTACCTGGCAGCTTCATCCTTAGCATCTTTTTCCCAATATACTCTGCATCCCTTCTCAGCACATGTCCAAATCAACGTAATCTTGCCTCTCTGGCTTTGTCTCCAAACCTTCCAACCTAGGCTGACCCTCTAATATACTTATTCATAATCCTGTCCATCCTCGTCACACCCAGTGGAAATCTTAACATCTTCAACTCTGCCACGTCAAGCTCTGACTCCTGCCTTTTTGTCAATGCCACTGTCTCCAACCCATATAACATAGCTGGTCTTACTACCCTCTTGGAGACCTTCCATTTCACACTTACTGGTACTCGTCTGTCACAAATCACTTCTGACACTCTTCTCTACCCACTCCATCCTGCCTGTACTCACTTCTTCACCTCTCTTCCACACTCACCATTACTCTGAACTGTTGATCTCAAGTATTTAAACTCATCCACCTTCACCACCTTTACTCCCCTGCATGCTCACCATTCCTCTATCCTCCCTCTCATTCACACACATATATTCTGTCTTAGTCCTGCTGACCTTCATTCCTCTTCTCTCTAGAGCATATCTCCACCTCTCCAGGGTCTCCTCTACCTGTTCCCTACTCTCACTACAGATCACAATGTCATCTGCAAACATCATAGTCCACGTGGACTCTTGTCTGATCTCGTCTATCAACCTGTCCATCACCATTACAAATAAGAAAGGGCTCAGAGCTGAACCTTGATGTAATCCCACCTCCACCTTAAATGCATCCGTCACTCCCACCGCAGACTTCACCGCTGTCACACTACCCTCGTACATATCCTGTACCACTCTTACATACTTCTCTGACACTCCCGACTTCCTCATAAAATACCACAACTCCTCTATAGGCACCCTGCCATATGCTTTCTCTAAATCCACAAAGACACAATGCAACTCCTTCTGACATTCTCTGTACTTCTCCATCAACACTCTCAAAGCAAACATTGCATCTGTAGTGCTCTTTCCTGGCATGAAACTATACTGCTGATCACTAATCATCGCCTCCCTTCTTAACCTCGCTTCCACTACTCTTTCCCATAACTTCATGCTGTGACTGATTCATTTAATCCCTCTGTAGTCACTACAGCTCTGCACATCACCCTTATTCTTAAAAATCGGTACCAAAACACTTTTTTACCATTCCTCAGGCATCCTCTCACTTTCCAAGATTTTATTAAACAATCTAGTTAAAAACTCCACTGCCATTTCACCTAATCACTTCTCATCATCCAACCTTCTCTCCCTCTCATTCTCTTCATTCATCAGCCCCTCAAAGTACTCTTTCCATCTGCTCAACACACTCTCCTCGCTTGTGAGTATGTTTCCCTCATTATCCTTTATCACCCTTACCTGCTGCACATCTTTACTAGCTTGGTCCCTCTGTCTAGCCAATCGGTACATGTCCTTTTCTCCCTCCTTAGTGTCCAACCTTTTATACAACTCGTCCTACGCCTTATCCTTAGCCTTCACCACCTCTCTCTTTGTCATGCACCTCATCTTCTTATACTCTTGACTACTTTCTTCATCTCTCTGACAATCCCACTTCTTCTTCACCAACCTCTTTCTCTGTATACTCTCCTGTATTTCTTTATTCCACCACCAGGTCTCCTTGTCCTCCTTCCTCTTTCCAGATGTCACACCAAGCACCTTTCTGGCAATCTCTCTTACTAGCTCTGCTGTAGTTACCCAGCTATTCGGTAACTCTTCACTGCCATCCAGTGCCTGTCTTAACTCTTCCCTGAATATCACCTCACAATTACCATTTTTCAATGTCCACCATTTCATCCTTGGTGCTGCCCTCACACTCATCCTCCTCTTCTTGATCACCAATGTCATCCTACAAACCACCATCCTATGCTGCCTAACTACACTTTCCCCTTTGAAGGGTCACTGGTGTGTGCTATAAGGCACAGTTTTCATAGATTGCTTGTTTTAGATCGGTAGCCCTCCACTAAATCACCTCCAGCCTGATTGGTGCCACTCTGAGTCAATAGCTGAAATAGCTCTACATATATTCTTCACATTTATTGTGATCTGAGTCGGGATTGATTTGTTTCATCCCTAGTGCTAGTAGTAGAGGAACAACTAAGCAATTTCTAGGCATCTGTGTGCTAGTGGAAACTTGAAATTGTAATGTTTTGAGTTCTTTTAACTCTTTTTGTATTCCTATATTCTTATAAATTGGCCATATTCGTGCATTGCAGATGTTTAACCATGCTCTGTATAGATCCAGGTACATAAAATCACAACTTTCCCTGTATAACTTTCACTGTAAATCTTTAGTTTTCAAAGCAGACAATAGTTGTGTGAAGCATCACTGGTTTGTGTTAGAAGGCACACTGTTTTTCATGAATTGCTTGTTTTAGACAGGTAGCCCTCCAGTAAATCAGCTCCAGCCTGATTGGTGCCACTCCCCCTGCAGCTCATATTAGTAAACTTCTGGAACTATTGAGTTGCACATTCCAAATGCCTCTCCAGCAAACTTGGTTGAAATTGGCATCCAGAGAAAATGTAGCAACTGTCTCATGTTTACTGACAGTCAAGCTCTAACATACAGCCAATACGTGTAGCAAACAGGATGTTAGTAACACACAACACCGCAAAGTACCAATCACGCAGTACTGACCAAATAAATAGATCTACATATGCTGAAACTCTTAAAATTAACTACCTAAACCACAAAGGCCTCGTAAATATAACTTAAAAGTGCCTCAGCAGCCTCACAAATACTCAACCGAAGGTGTACCCACCATGAAACATGCAGCTATAATTTAAAGTTTCTTATCTTAAAAATCCATATCATCAAACATCAACACAATCCAACATTCTAGGCATAGGTGATTCCATAGTGAGAGACACCGTCCACCAGTTACCAGGCTGAGCAATGACAGGCTCATGGTCAGTTGTCTATCAAGGTCCAGGATTCACCTCATCATGCACGCACTCACTTCCTTGCAACACAAATATGCATATGTCACAGTCATAATACATGTGGGAGTAAATTACCTAAAACATTTATGGAGGTTGTCTCAAAATATGAGTCAAAGACAGGTATGAACCTATCCTGGAGTAACATTTGCCTTCATCAATAATTATGTCATAATACAAACAAAAGAGTTTTGACTTCAACAATCATTTTTTTTTCTGGTGTCATTTAAAAGAGGGTCCAATATCAATCTGGGAGGAGATAGTAATCAGACCGAACTGCTTTGCCAGAGTTGTTCTGAAATTGTTGCCAATCCCCAGTATGCATTATTTTGGCAACTCCAATCTTCAAAAGCTCCCAACATAACAGAACAGAATTTGGAGAATATAAATATTGCTATATTGCTGCTCAATGCTAAGAGCCTTAACAAAAAAAAAAAAAAAAAACTTGACTCCCTACAGGCACTCCTTACCCTGGAATTTATCAGTGAATATATTGCTATGGAGACATGGTTCAAGACCACTAAGAGCACCCTGACAGTGCAAAGTTTGATGCTTGTGATGTAGTAGAGAAAGGCACTAAATGTGGCAGTGTCTGTAAATACGCAAAACAAAATTTCACCTCTAGACTCATTAGACAGGATATCGATACATAACTTACCATTAACAAAACCCTTATCACATCATAGCTTACTATATGAACCCCTCTAAGTCACCCTTGACCCATATTTTCTACCTCACTTGTATGGCGTCTATTTGCATTCAGCTAAACCCCATTCTTCTTGGGGACTTCAACTACCCCGCCAACTGGGAGAATTATACATCACCTAACATGCATGCCAAAAGAGTGCTGACTTCATAAATAAAAATTTGCTGAGCTAGTTTGTTTGCACCCCAACTAAGGGTGACAAAATCCTGGACTTCATTCTCACCAATATGGGACAGCACTGTTCCCTACCATTTATAACTGCCTCCCTAGTCAAACTGGACCATACATCTATCACATTCACCTTAAGACTGAAGCCATAACCATTCTCTAATAACTCTGTATTCAGAAATGATTCTAAAGGCAATCTACTAACACTGAATAGTGACCTGGCTAAATTCAACATCCCCTTCCTACATGATGACCCATCTGCACATGTGGAATCCTTTACTGTCAACCTCTATATACATGTGAATACCTGCATAGGTGCATCCATCCCCCTTCATAGTGAATACAATTATGCCAAATTTCAAAATAAAGCCAGTGGTGGAACACAAATATAAAAAGGAACAAGAAAAAGTTCATTGCATGTAAAAATAAATGGAAGTCTGTAGTTATCAAAAATACTCTTGCTAAACTTAACAAGGAACTCTGGTCCATGATCAAATCAACCAAAGCTAGATATGCATTAAAAATTCCCACCCAGGCAAAAGACAACCACAGAGCTTCCTTTAGCTATGTTAAAACCCTCAGAAAAAATGCTCAGCACTACACAGATGTAAATTGTAAATAATATTTTATACTCGGGAATGATAGTTTGCTACGTACATATTTAGTTCTGGGTCTATTATACTCCACTAGAGCATACGTGCTAATTAATATTTTAAAGTACAATTCTGTGTCTGAGACTACCTCTAAATGACAGAGGCTAGATGATTGTTTCCTTATGGAAGGTGTTATAAATAACTGATTAACTATAATATTTGCATAGAGTCAATGCTTTGTAGCAAATTGTGGTTGAAAAGAGTAGAAATCCTGACATCTTTGGAAAGATAATTTATAAGTTTATGCTTGTTAAGTTCAGAGAGCCTTATCCCACATTATGGATACTGATGAGAATTCTTGGAAATTGTGATAGTTATCTGATAGTTTGCCTCACAGGCCTCACAATGCGTTGAGTTGAAATAAACTTGTATTATGCAGAGCATAGCAATTATCATTGGAAAGTGGCAAAAAAAAAATCAAAAACAAAGAACAGCTCATGTACTATCCAGTGAGTCAACCAAGAAAACTGGGAATGAAATGTGGTGTTTGAAACCAAACTAGTTTATTCAAATAACAAATGGTCAAGCACTTTCTTCCTTGTCAAGATAGTAGGATTTCTTCAGAACCAAGAAATATAATGAATCACATGACTTATAAAGACCAGTAAATCACATGATAAATACTGATAAAAACTTAAAGTGCCAGTACCCCAACTAATTTAAAAACTTTAAATACTAAGTGCATAAATGAACTTGCATAGGTATAAAATCCATACAAAGTATTGCAAAAATTCTAAAAAATATATTGCAGAAGCTATAAAAAAATAAAATAGGATAAAAAGTAATACTAAGTGATTTGTTTGATTATTATAAGACTAAATATATATATATATATATATTTAAAAAAAATATAAGCAATGTAAATTTATTACTGAAAGAAAACAAAAGAAATTGATAACAGATGGAAAAGACAATGTTAACAACGGTGCATATCCATTATTATCTAAAAAACTGAAACACAACACTCACCATTACACTATTAACAATGTTGATAGTGTGGTCTTATCTAACCCTGTATTTCATGGCTTGAATGACTCAGAACACATTGCTTCACAAACAACGGAGTCACTAACCCCACAAAATGATCATTCTAATAATTTTTCTGACCCTTTAGAGTAAGGTTGTACAATGGGAGGCCTGTAGGCTACAATCCAGCCTCCTAATGCCTTAAGAAATATAGAGTTTCTTTGTGGTTGACTGGTCACATCACTTTTAACAAGTTCAAGATGAGTTTTAACTGCATTTTGGATTTTTTTGTCTGCAAGAATGCAGAACTGCTGTATATAGTGTAGATGCAGGACAATTCCCACTTATTCTGATGGTGGTTGTGACACTGCCAGCCCAGCTATCTGGAATTTTGTAAATAATTCTATGCCATTTGTGATTATTGATATGATTTATACATAACTGTATGTTATTTACTGAGCTTCAATAATGTAACCACAGCATACCCTGCTGGAATATAAAAGATTAACTTATAAAACTTTAAGAAATAAGTTGAAATTAAGTGCTTTATGGTTGTGTTATAAAAGATAGTTTAAGTGCGGTGAGGAGACGTAATTACTAGGTCTAAAATGTAAAAGTGTTTTATTGCTTTATGACTTCCTAGCAGCTGCACAGTTCTGATATATGTATTTCTCACACAGAGATGTACATTCTGTTAGTTTCTGGTTTACCTTGGGAACTAAAATTAGGTGAAAGAAAGTGATGTTATCCAAGCTAACCCAGTAGTAATATTTGATATTGATTTAAGAACTCTCTCAGAGAGAGACTGGGCATTTTATATTTTGTCTTGGACATAGCAAGAACATCCACTCATCATCACCATCTGCACTTGCCTTGTAAGTAAGATTGAGGGTATAGTTTCTCATTTAGATATAGATAGACATATAGTAAAGAATAGATTAGATGTTTTCTGTATTTATTTGAGACTGTCCTGCAATGTTATTTTAAAATATTTCTTGTGATTCGGAACTCTGAAGTAACATGTTGTTTGACTGAGTATTGTTTTGTTCTTTTATTATTTATTATTAATTATATTTAAACCTGTTTTTGTGGCTGATGTTTTTGAGACATATTTAAGCTCTCAGAGTACTTGGATATGTATTTGGTGACAGTGTATAGGCCACTCCTAAATAGCCATGCAAGTCTTGGTCAACACTACCATTTGGACTAATAGTAACATTACACAGTAGGATTGGACACCCTTTCCTAAGGGCCTTAGAGTAGCTGATAAACAGTTGGCTGGTGGTAGCTGGAACTACCTTAGTGTCTGGGCAGAAGCGGGCATAGCTAGTAAACCTATGCCAGCCTTTTCCAGGTGTGTGTTTGTGTTTGTATGCAAATCAAATCTCAAAGTGTGTGTATGTATGTATCAGCTACATGGGCAGGGACACAAAGCACTGATTGGACAGAGAGGGTGCTGGAGGTCTTAGCATGGCCACTTGGGTGAGATCTCAACCCTATAGCTGTGCCAGTGGGGAGTGTTATTGAGAATCTGGAGAAAGAGGGAGAAACCCACCACAGACTGACTGTGGTCTCTGTGTGCTCTTAAGGGAAATTGTACTTTACTGTGTGTGTACTTGTCATACTCCCATTGTGTACATTCCTTACTGTTGCCAGTGGTGAGGACTGAGTCTCCTTGTTTACTGGGCCAGTGCAGGGGCACCACAATGGATTCTGGTGGTTTTCTTGGTTTCAAGTTTTTTTTTTTTTTTTTTTTTGCAAAGCCTACAGTGGTTGAGGTTACTTTTATGTATATTCGTATGTGGGCAATGCTTGCTTGTGTGAATAGAATGGGAAAGGAGTGGTATTTTGTGTATGGGTGTGTTTGTATGGCTGTAATGCTAGTGTGCAAGATGTTTATGTCTGTATAAAGTGAAAAAGTCGAGCAATTGCATGCATGAGTGTTTGTATGGGTATAATGCTGGTGTGTGAGATATTTCTACTTGTGTGAAGTGAAAAAATGTCATGATTACACACATGTAACAAAAACAAACAAAAAAAATTCTCAGCTAGAGATGAAAACCTGAAGTTTATTATATTGTCACGAAAACAACTTAAATTCGAACTATGGTAAGCACTTTTGTCTTGACTAATTTCAAGACTTCCTCAGACAAACTTGCTTTTCCTTACTACTGTTTAAAAATCCTACTTAAAATTACTTGATCTGTGAAGTAATCTATAACACAGCATTACATTTTGGCAGCAAGTACTGTTGAGAGCAGCACTTACCTAGAATGAAGAATATGAAAATCAAACTGACATCTCTTTTCACAGATTCACATCTGGCAGATACACTTTGCATTGTCAATCCAACAGTTAGCGCAGGCATAGACTACTTTTGCAAAAACAAGCAGTGTCAGACAGCCTATTAACTGTGGTCTTGCATGTCAAATATCACAACAGATTTCTTTTCTGATTTTTGACATTTGATGTACCCTTCTTGTTAAAAAATGTCACTCAGATTTACACAGTTATAACCTTTTTAAATCCAATAAATGCATTTTCAATATTATATTTGTGCATTTACAAATGACAAGGTCATTTACTTAGATGTCACCATTTATAGGAATGAAGTTGGTTTAGAATCTTCTATCTACAGAAAATGCAGACATTGGAATACATATTTGCATTTCAATAGTTGTCATTCATCCTATTTAAAAAAGAATATAATTATGGGACAGCTGGTAAGATTGGGTAGGATGTGTTCTACATATGACACTTTTATTATAGAGAACAATAAGATGATTAACATGTTTTCAGAAAGGGGTTACCCCTATGAATTAGTCAAAAAACACAGTTCAGAATTTATTGCAGAATAGGATAAAATATATGTACCATTATTAAATTCTAGCTTAAATCAAGCACTATTCTCCAACACTCCACCTGCCAATATGGTTAGAAAAAACACAAATGAAAATGCAGATTTTGTTAGGTCTTTTGTACTGAAATTTAATGATGATGCCAAAGACATCAAAACTAAAGTGAGGAACAACTGGAACATCTTTAAAACACATGAACAAATATACATGTTTACATAATGAGTAGGAATTGAAAAGGTATTGTAAATATTCCATATACCATTCCACCCCCATACTTTCAAAAGGCAAGTCATAAGGGTATCTAGTATAACCAGTGGTGACACTAATTCTGAGGATTTCATTATCATCTACCTATAGAAGTAATGACACATTTAAATGTAATATGTGCTCCCCTGTAGATTTATTAATGAAGGACTATACATAATGTTAAAACATCTTAATTGTATTTTAAGGGTACCTGGAAGATTCAATTGGGACTCTAGAGGTATTGCATATATTGGCACCTGTTCTGAGTACCCAGGCTTCTAAGCTGGAATGACTACATGAGAACACATGTGTGATATCAAGGTAAAAGATAATAGGACTGCACTGTATATATTAATTGCAATAAATTTAACATTTTTTTTATTTGTTGTCCCTGAACATGTCAATCTGGATAGAAGAGGTGGGAACTATAAAAATACCATTGAAAAGAAAAAAAACTGAATGGCAAGTATGATTAAATGTAGACAGGGCTCCTGGACTTAATGAAACAATAAACATCAAATGTTTCTTAAGTGAATGACAACTTGCCTTTCAATAGATAACAAGAAAGTATGGGGATGGAATGGTTAAACAACATTTTTAAAGCCAATTTTAACTTAATTATTTTAACTTGTTTGAATAATTTCATTTGTTTATTAAATGCTTGAATTTGTATAAGTGAACTGATTTCAATGTAGCTAAGTATTGTTTCTGAAAAAAGTCTATCTGAGGACGAAAGCATGGATTAAAATTTGATACGCTAAAACAATTGTGTCTTGTATGCAGCTTGTCTTTACAGCTACTGGTGGCTATTTGTTTTTTATTAGCAATTTATTTCACTTGCTGTTTGACCTGTGCTTCATTTTGTGTGGGCAATACAGAAAGACCCTTCCAGAAAAGAATCTATGAACATTGTTATGATATCCAGCATTGAAATACTAACAATGCACTTTTAAGCATACGTTATAATGTATATATTTCAAAAAGTTCAAATGTAGCATAATCAAAGTGGTGACTAAGGATGAGCAAGGGAGGATCCATTGAGAAAAATGCATAGAATACAAGGAACTGTTGTAGGAGTTTAAACGTAATGCCTCAACAATTCCTGGTCTTAATGAATGCATTTCACTAAGGCCAGTCTTTAAACTGAGATCAGCAAAGTTGTTATCGAACTATCACATTTTTACTGTAGAATCCATTTGACATGTGGTCATGTTACATCATGTAAATAGTTTCCTATTCTTATGTTTATTATCCATTACTTTCTATTTTATTTTATTTTTTTAGACCTTCTATAATATTTTTTAGAATTTCTGCAGTACTTTCCAAGGATTCATATATATGCATGTTCATTTATGCACATAATGTTTAATGTTTTTAATTAGCTGGTGTACTGGCTGTTTAAGTTTTTATCAGTATTTATTATGTGATTTGTTGGTCTTTGAAAATCATGTTGTTGTTTGTCTTTTCGGCTTTTCAGTAAGGGGTCGCCACAGCGGAGCTCTGGTCCGCTAATGATTGGCAGTAGATTTTTATGGTGCCGAGTTGCCAGACTGACACCCAACCTTCAGCGAAGGCACTCCCATTCACGCATGTCTTTCGGAGGCCACTCGACCACGGGGAGGACATGCAGACTCCACACAGAAGGCACTCCCCACACACTAGCTGAGAATCGAATGGGAGAACCTGTTGCATCATGTCATTTGTTCTATTTCCTGGTTCTTTTAAACTCCAAACATCTTAACAGAGATGAAAGTGCATGACCATTTGTCATTTTGAATAAATGTGTTATTTTTTAAATTCTGCATTAAGCTCCCTGGTTTTCTTTGTTGACTCACTGGGTACTACACGAGCCATTCTTTGGTTTTGCATTGCCTTGTTTTTGTAGGCTGCACAGTCAAATACTTTGCTGTTGATTTGCAAATTTGCAAAAAAGGTAAAACTATTATACACTTTTATGATGTATGAAAAAATGGAAAATAATATGCACTTTACAAGATTGTTATTACCAAGTCTCCTGCTTTCATGTGTGATATACAAACTTCTTTAAATAAAGTCTGTCATCCATAACAGAAATAAAGCAAGCATTTCCTCAATAACTCATTTCATACATCAGAGTTGCTGTGCAGCCTGGAAGAACATATGTATGTCAGCACAAGACTTCCCTTGACTATTTAACTTATCCTGACTATTTTATTTCAAATACTACATCTACAAATCACAATCCAAGATATGTATATATATATATATATATATATATATATATATATATATATATATATATATATATATATATATATATATATATCTACTTTACAAAACTGAAATGCCAGTAGACTGACATTCATAACAGTGAGATGACAACATCGAATATTCATAAAGCTGAAAATCTAAATTGCTGACTTAAAAAAAAAAAATAAGACCCTATAAAATGCAATGTACCTCTCACATAATGCAATAATGAAATGAACAACTAATCATATCTAAATACTGCCTTATCCTTTCAAAGCTACATAATTGGTACCAAATTCTCCCCTAAATCCTGCCCACCAACCAATAACTGCATACTCATAAAAAATCCCACTGAATATTCATGAAAGTATCTGCACCATCTACATGAATATTCAGCGGGAATTTGTGAAAGCAATAATTGCAATAATTTTATTTTATAGTTTACATTTTGCTGCTACACCCCCTGCACCCCTACCATAGGAGGATGCACCCCTGAAACCCCCTGCAAATTAAATATATCAACTGCAAGATTGCAGTGCAGTGTAGAAATGAGCATATTTCCTGCTATGCTCAGCTCAGGTCAGCAACAGTTGTTTAACCGTTCGATCTTGTGGACGACCTTATAATGAAGTTTCGCTCTTCTTAAACTTTGGCGTTGTCATCTCGGCATTATGACAGTTGGTCTACTGGCATTTTCTTGTAAAGTAGACCCATATATGTATATATATATATATATATATATATATATATATATATATATATATATATATGTGTGTGTGTGTGTGTGTGTGTGTGTGTGTACACACACACACACACACACACACACACACACACACACACACACACACACAATCTGTTAGCATATTATTAAAAAAATTGTGTTTGCATTTGGAAGTTGAACAAAGCTATTTTAAATATTGCCACCACCCTCTTCCTGTGTGCCTCTTACCTTCATATGCAGTAATCCATACAATAAAGAATTACAAGATATTATACTTCCTGTGTCTAGAATCAGTGACTTGTTGATCTTTTCCAATTTATTGGAAAATAATCCTAACTTTAGACCTCCAGTATCACTAAATGGATGGTCTTTTCAAAGTCCTTGGAAAATGTAATTCAGGCTTTGTGGTGACTTTTCTTTATGGTGTAATTTCTCCATCTTCTTCTAAGACAATGTTAAATGTTACACATCTGAGAGGCAATTGCACCTGTGTCTCTGAATGGAGTACATAAACACCACCATGCAGCTACAGCAGAGGAGAGATTTTTTTCTCCTCTTAAGTAGGTTTGCTCAGTTCTCTCTAAGACTATGTTTGTTATACTTTGTCTTAATGTTACTATTAATATTGGCTTTTATTGAACCAGTATGTTTTCAGTTTTCATGGGTATTATATTCAACAAACTAGCCAAAGTTGTTTTGTACTCTTCTATTAGAATTTACTTCTACTTATCTAACACTGGTGTATAACACTGAATTTTTGGGACTATAAATAAATACATAAATAAATAAACATAATACTCTAGGTCATGAGGTAAATAAATCCCTGTATTTTCTTTATCTTGTACTAGTGAATAATACATAGTTTACATAAAAGTATATCAGCATACAGCAGTTTCCATATGGTAGTACTTTTAAAACAGAGTTATGACTCTTGATTCAAGAATGCTGATGAGAGCACTAAACACCATCATAGGTTGATTGGATCTTAGGTAAGTACTAGACTTGCTAAATTTACAGGCCTTTTTAAGCCTAGCCAGTTTCCCTTTTGGTGCTTGAGGTACCTGTCTGATTTGGTGTTAGATTGGCTTTACCCATCCCATGGATGATAATTATTATTCCTAATCAGAATAAATAGGACCATACCAGTAATAATTTGAGGGGACACATGTATGTTATAAAGCCTTTAAGAGCTGTCTGTATAATTAGTGGTCCTGAGGATAGCACTGGGTATATTTTCTGACTCCTATCCATGGAACCAAGTTGCACTTGAATATAGGCAGTGAAGGGCTTTGTTTTACATGGATGAGGGGTCTGTTCTAGAGCAGCGGCATCATCTGTGAGATATACTTGTCCCTACAAACTGTTCTCTATATGCTGCAGAAGATGTTTTAATCCCTAGACAGAGTATTTCTTATGCAAAGTGACTTGCTGATATGTAGTAAATCCATCAGAATTGGGTCAGAGGATGCCTTGCATGCCAGGCATGGGTCACCTCTTAGCAGTCTGTAAGATACAGAGTAGAGTGTCACTGCTTTGAACTGGATCATCTAGGATATTTAGGCCTCATATGGTTTTTGTTAGATATCTCTGAGTCCATTCCAGTTTTTGCATGTGTCTGGACCAATACATGTCAAAGGGGTTTCTGAATGACTGGCCTAAGTAGGGCTAATTAAAGGGGGAAAAATGACATCACTAGTTTGAGACACAGTCAATTTGTTTATCAGCTGTGCAATATCAAAAGACTTTTTCACAACAATGGACATATGTTAATCAGAAGTTAGATCTCTGTCCACATAAGCTCTCATATTCCCAACAAATGGGTCAGATCTTATTAGCATATTGTCAACGTTATCGTTCCTTGAGATACATGACTTACCAAAAGAAATGATAATTCCCACACCTCTTGGTTTCTTGCTTGATGCCCTTCCTCGGACAGTGTAGGTCTGATTTAGTGGAAGCCTGATGGTCAGCAGATATGAGGGAAACAATAATGCAAAAATGGAATGTGGCGCAGTCATCTTAGGAAGATCTATGCATGCAGTAGGTGCAAAAATTTGTGTACTAAACACAGATAATTGAAACACTGAGAGAAAAATAAATATTTATTTAAAGTACATGGCATTAATACTGATGTTAGTAGCATGCTAATATTTACTAATATATCATGAAATATAGATCACACACAGATCACACACATAGATATCACTTTTGGATGGACAGCACTTGAGTTATTGAAGAGTATTTGCAAAGGCTTGTAAAAGTTATGAAGTGCATCCCATATTTGTGTTAATAATTCACAAATGGAGTGGGAAACTTTCATGTTCAAGGGCTTATGCAACCAGTTGGTGTTAGAAAAAATGTTGCTAAATGCACTTAAGAGAAACACAACAAAAGTTCTAAATATGCATTTATATCATGTTGTCGAACTTTTAAAAGTTCAAACACCATATGGTCGGCACCATATGTTCGAACTTTAAAAGTTCGACAACATAACCCAAAAATAAAAAAAAAACAAATAAAAAAACTTACCTGAAGGTTTTATGCAGGGGTACAAGCCCTCCCTAAGCACCCCCGCACCCCCCAATACTTAAATATACCAACTCCAAGATCGCACCACATTGAAGAAAACAGAAACCTCCCCTTACAGAGATTTCCATTGAAACGCTTGAACTTTTACAAATTCGAAGATATGGTCTCGACCCTATGAGGTTCGAACTTGTAAAAGTTCGACTACATGAATATAGCCCTCTAAATATTAATGTGAGGTATAAAATAAAAGCATCAGTATCCTAGTATCATTATTAATGGTTCATAAAAACTAGGTCATCCATTAGAAGTTAGATGGAATCTTCATGTAGATATGATATGGTAAATGCTCAGAATGAAAACATCACTTAGGAATGTACATGATTTCAGATAAGAAATATTTGCAAAAGATTATGTCGATGTGAAATATTTTACAGATTTATATTAATAAATAAAAATAAAATGCGATACTGTCTTACTAGAGAAGAATTTGTTAGGTGTGAGTGTGGAAGAAAAATTACATTACACACATTAGGGTTAGAAAACATAGTGGCAGATATATATTTTTGGTGCACTACATTAACACTAACAATATTCTGATATTGATCCTGATGTCGTATTAGTACTAGATTGTGCATTAGGAAGTAAGATAACAGCTGCATAATGACATGGTTTCTCAAGGCATGCACAGTGAAACAATCAGCCAGGATATAAAGGGGTGGCATTTCTAAGGAGTGTTTGCAAAAATATGATATAGTTTTCCATATTTTCATTAATTATGTAGAAATGGAGTATGATATGGTCATGTTGGAGGAGGCATTTGTAAACAGTGAATGGTAGTAAAAACTTGACATTAAAATATGATAGATAGCATGAAGGTTTCCAGAGGTATAAAGTTTTTTTTTGGTGAAGCAGTTATGAATATTAGCTATATTTTCAAACGTGCATTGCTATTGCAAAATCTGAGTGCCCAAAAGGAAAACAAAAAATACAATCTTATACCCAGCATCAAAACACAGCATTTTGCCCATTGTTCTTGCTGCCATGCACAGTTTATATAGATGAACAGTGATATTTTGAAATATAGTAAACATATCATGCATAATTTGCATTCATAGTGAAGTATTTCACAACAGTGATATGCTACCATTCTTGCCATATATCACTAGAACGTTCTTGAACACATGAACAATTTGCTCTAATTGCAACATGAGTCTGTGTTGCATGCTTACAGAAATATAACTTGTTGAGCATAATACTAGTAATTTTTGGCAAATGCAATGCACATTTCATTCACACATATAGTGATATAAATTCATTATCACCAGAAAAACTTCTGATATTAACACTAGTAAATATTTCATCATATAATAAGCAACTTCCATGTTTTATAAGCTGTGTTACTCACATAATTTAAGAAATATTGCAAATTATATGAGGAATGTTATTAAAGGGGATTTGAGGAAAAATAGTATTAATTATGCTCCTACTGCTATAGACAGACTGTGCAAACTAAAAAATGCAACTGAAAGGGCTCCCATATAAAGTCTCAATCTCCCAAGTCTCATACAAATATAGAAACTTTAAACTCCCATCAAGTCACTAATGACAAAATGTTATACTATAGCTCTGCTCAGCTTAACAACAAATCCAATCCTCAAAAATTTTGGTCAACTCTCAACAATATTCCCTATCCTGGAAAGCCCTCTAATCCCTCCCCTTACCCTAACTCTTCCTCTCAGGAAACAGCTACCCTCATGAATAAACATCTCTTCCATCCAAAATCTGGTAACCTCTAAGCCAAACTCTACTTCGACACCCACCCCTCCAAGTCCCACTAACACAACTTTGTTTTCTTTTGAGCCATTTCCCATTACTTGCATCATATTTCTACTACTCGAGCTAAAACCTTGCTCTCCTTCCACTGACAAAATATCTCCTACATTCCTCAAACTTGCTGCTGACTCAATTGTCTATCCTATATCTATACTAATTAATCGATCTATTCTGGAATCAGCTGACCCCACCCTTTGGAAATCTTGATTCACTATCCCTCTTCATAAAGGTGGAAACTCCATTGACCCCTCAAACTACTGACCCATTGTCATTCTGTCCCCCCTCTCCAAAATATTAGAAAAATGTATTCACTCGCAGCTTCTCAATCGCCTCCTCACACACCACTTACTTACCCCTACCCAACATGGATTTCGTCCTCACCACAGCACCACCACTGCCCTCCTCTCCTTCACTCATATCATTGCAGAGGCCTAGACAACAATAAACTCATTTCCTGTCTCTTCCTAGATCTGTCCAAAGCCTTCAGTACTGTCTCTCATCCTCTACTACTATCCAAACTCGCAAATCTCCACCTATCCCCCTCGCACTTGTCTGGTTTAATAGTTACCTATCTGGCAGGGAACAATCTGTCAAATGGCTCTCATCCTCCTCACCTTTCCTTACCATCACCACTGGTGTTCCCCAAGTCTCCATCTTGGGACCCCTTTTGTTTAACATCTTCACTAATGATCTTTACACCTCATGCAAAGAATCCTCCCTTATTCAGTATACCGATGACTCCACACTTATATCCATCTCAAATAACATTCCTAAACTATACTCCCTGACCCAATAGGCCCTACTATCCACTGAACAATGGCTCTCTCACAACCTATTGATCCTAAATCCCAAAAAGACCAAACTCCTACATTTTCTTCCCCATTCTCTTTCTCATCACAAAACCTCCTTTTTTATTACATCTAACAATACAACTATCCAACCTGACACCCACACAAAACTCCTAGGGGTCATTATCGATGACAAACTAAAGTTCAACCTACACATACTCCAATGTATAAAAAAATAAACCAGAAACTAGGTCTGCTATATAGGAACAAAAAATTCCTAACCCCTGAATCTAGACTTACCCTGGGCCAGACACTCCTCCTCCCCCTCCCTCTTATACGCCACCCCAGTTCTTACCAATATCCAGGCCTCCACTCTAAACAAACTCCAACATAACTCCTACCATAAAATAGTCAGATTCATTACTAACTCCCCATACAACTCACACCACTGCATTTCTTTAAACTCTCTTTAATGGCTTGAACTTCCCCAATTTCTGCTATCTTATAAATTTTATATGCTACACTCTACTCTTTATAAACCCTCCTTCTGTCTATATCTTCCTTAGTCTCCATCTACATCCCATCCCGGACCCTCCATACTTCTAACCAACAATTACTTGATATCTACCACCCAAAAAGGTCAGTAGGCAAACACTCCCTTGCCCATGCTTGGAACAAACTTCCCCTTGACTTACGTTCAATCTCCCCCACCTCACACTTTAAAAATGAACTAAAAGCTTATTTTCTCAATTCCAGAACCTGCCCTTGCCATGATCCCACCTAGTCTTCCTTCCCTTTATGTACCCTCAAAAGGACCATACTTAGTACCTCTTTACACCTCTCTCTTCAATGTGTCTACTATGCATTTGCATAATTTTATACAAACAAAAACTTTTTATTGTTGACCTGTTGAACTATATCAATGTAAAATTATGTTACTTAGCTTCTTTTTAATGCAGCTTTAACTTTATGCATGTAACCCAACATATGTGAATCTTTTTGCTATAACTGCTATTATGTCAATATTGTTTAAAATTGTACTTGTTTAAAAATGTATTACTGGAGCTTTTCTCCTTGGGTCTCCACTGAAAATGGGCCACAAGCCTAGTTGAACAAACCCGGTTAACAAATGTCAATAAATAAATAAATAAATAATAGTTGTGTAGGATAAAATTTTCCCCTTGTCTGTCTTTTGTTTTCCACCTGGAGGCTTGATGGTACTTTTGAATATAGCTTATTGGCTTGACTTGTAATGATCTGTAGACCATCTATCTGCTTGCTAGTTATCCGTTAACCCATAACTGGGTCCCTAATAATAACTCGAGTTAGCTAAACACTCACAGAATAGATATGAACATACATCTCTTTAATTCACTCATCTCTCATAGGAAATTTCTTGGAATCCTTTTCTCAAACCTAAAGAAAGTGATTATTATTGGAGGTCTGATGATAATCCTCAGTGCACCATACTGGTGCTGGAAATCAGTAGACATCATCAGTTGTGAGATTCTTAAGCAATATCAGATCAGTGGGTCTGACTATATTGAGTATTTACCCACAGCTGGCATGGTTTGATCATGAGGGCAAAGCCCAAAGGAAATTCCATGGCATAGTGATCTATATCAAACAATAATTCCATACCCGAGTTCAAAACGAGAAAAGAAAAATAAGAACAGGGCCCCAAATCTCATTATGCATGCCAGATAATGAGGACTGGCAGGCCTACTAATTCTGATTCCAAACTGGAAATCTGGCTTGTTGGACCACAACATGTACAATTCTATAATGGCACTGAACGACA
Organism: Protopterus annectens; assembly: GCF_019279795.1. Lineage (NCBI taxonomy): Eukaryota > Metazoa > Chordata > Ceratodontiformes > Protopteridae > Protopterus > Protopterus annectens. The sequence goes on along the minus strand of NC_056744.1, from coordinate 1,483,845,387 downwards.
GTGAAAAAACTCTAAGTAACCAAGTAGACCATTTAAGTCAGTTGGAGCACAGGTGCAGTGTTTATTTGTCTGTATGTGTCAGATCTGGTACTGCACGCACTAGAGGCATAATAATCCTGAGGACTACAATACAGGTGGTGCTGAGGTGATGATAAACAAATGGCATAACAATGTCCACCTGCATGTTAGTACTAGTACTGCATGAAGGTTGAATGCTTGCAATGCCAGTAATCAAGCAATAGGAGTTGTGGAGATGGCTAATTCCAGCTGTCTTTTACTCAATATGCTTTACAATCATCAGATGATAGCAAGACAGGTAATGAGGTATATTAACATAAAATATTAGTGAGTCTCATAACATTCTTTGGTGTAGTAGGTATTAAGTATATAGTGGTATAATAGCCATGTGCGTCAACTTAGAATAACCTCATCCATTTTCTTGAATTCTGATATTTCTTTGAGACACACAATATAAAGAGAGCCAGATGCACGTAAACAACTGTATAGATAGATATTGTGTGTGTGCATGTGTGTGGAATGCAAGTATAGCTATGGTAGGGCTTGGCATCTGATGGTGTGATCACTGGCTCTAAACGATTGTCTCTGTGGAAGTGACACCCCAACCCCATGTGCAAAAAATGGGAAATAAATGTGTTTCTGCCTCTCTATCTATCTATCTGTCTATGGGATATCTAGATTACTCAGATGTGTGTTTACATCATATAGTGAAAAAGCTGGTACACCTGATTGAAAATCAACTGACAGTTGTACTGACCTTTTTGAGTGAGATTGTAGACCAGCAGGGTTTGGGCTAATTTTGCAAAAAAGACACACACACACACACACACACACACACATATATATATATATATATATATATATATATATTGTTTTTATGTTTAATTTCAAACATTAGATGTTCTAAAATTAGAGGTTTGCTTTTATGACATTTTCACGAAATGTCATAAATCCATATCTGTCTGCATCTCTCTCTCTCTCTCTCTCTCTCTCTATATATATATATATATATATATATATATATATATATATATATATATATATATATATATATATATATATATATATATTTTTTTTTTTTTGCTCTAAGAGTATGAGAGGTATAGATTGGAGGATTCTCAAGGTTGTTGAATTTATCATAGGATCAGTAGGATCATAGGAAATTGCTAGGCTAATGATCCTGAGGCTCTTACAAGCCTAGACAAGTTTTTTTTCCCTTTTTTAATGGTGTCATTAGTAGACCTGACTCAACACCTGCTGACCTTGTCCAGAAGGGGCGTAGGTGAAGACCCAGGGGTGAAGTTGTGGTTCCCTATCCGATTATCCAGATAACACTTGAAAAGGGTCAGTGAAGGGCTCTGTTTTACTAGGTTTGGAAGCTTATTCCAGAGGAGGGGAGCCTCTGGAAGATGAACCTGTCTCTCCAGCAGGTCCTGTTAATATTGCTTCTCATGTTGAGGCCATTAGAGAGGGTGCAGTGAGTACCATTTGCTAATGTGTAGTATTTCCGTCAGGGCAGAATTCATGACTGCCTTACAGGCTAGGCAGAGATCACCATGAGTAGTGTGTAAGACACGGAGTATAAAGACAAGGATTTTAGTCTATCAGCAAAGGACAGGTGTTGGACACCTTGAATTTTCTTTATAAGGTAGCTCTGAGGTCTCTCCATTTGTTGGCGGTGCAGGGAGAGGTACCTACAAATGGGTGCATTGTACTCTATAAATGGTCTAAAAAGGGAGGAGTACAGGGGGATTATAACCTCTTTTTTTTATGGATGCAGTGCCCTTATTGATGAGATAAGAACATAGAAGGCTTTCCTTACTACTGTAGAGACATGATGGACAAAGAACAGTCACTGTCAACATGTGTGCCCAGATCCTTTGCCATGGATTGGGTACTTATGGTGGTGTTGTTAATGTGGTACTTTGCAGGGATGTTACCCTTGCTGAAGGGGATGATGATGCACTTTTTAGGATTTAACTTGAGCCCATGACTTTGGTACTAATTGTTGGTTTGAGTAAGACATTCTTGGAGGGTGTCAGTGTCGCTAGAGAATTCAGTGATTGCACTAGCTGTGTTAGCTAGATGACCTTAATTTGTGCCTGTACTTCTGAAAAGTAAATTCCAAATAACAGGGACCCCAACACTGAGCCCTGTGATACTTCACTGGTTACTCATCTGAAAGTGGATGAAGACTCCCCAATTTCATCTGTATATGTATTATATTCCTTGATAATTGTGCAATCTTGAAGTTAGTATATATAATTAGCAGATGGTGTCAGAGGTACAATTCCCCACATGGGAGTGCAGGGGGGCTTTTCCCCGCAAAACATGATGTTTTTATTCATTAATTTTTTGTTTTTTTTTAGTTTTATTTATTTTTTTTTTTGTTTTACATGTACCAGTATTCATTCTTGGCACATGCATAGTGGTGTGTCAAAGTGCATAATGTCATTCATTTGGTGCTGACATTAAGCACATTAATATTAATGCCATTCTATATGCAAGTGTGTGTGTGTGTCTGTGTGTATGTACATTTTTTTTTGTAGACCACTAAACAAGCAGAGATTGGAATTTATTACATTTTGATGAAATGGTGTACATATATTTGATACATATATATATATATACATATATATATATATATATATATATATATATATATATCTATAGATACACACATTATATATATATATATATATATATATATATATATATATATATATATATATATTTATATATATATATGGGTCTACTTCAGAAACCCAAACTCTCACTTCCCCAACTTCCAAAACGCCGAGAGAAAAAGGCTGACAACTGCACAACACCAGCGTCCCTAAAAAGAAATATATATATATATATATATATATATATATATATATATATATATATATATATATATATCTATGTATATAAAACAAAAAAGCAACCCAAATCTGATATCTATGCAGCACTTCGAAGACAATTCAGATGAACGCCAACCTGTTCACAGGAATTCCACCACGACACCAAAGTATAAGAAAAACTTCTTTAAAAAACTTCTTTAATGAAGACAAACAATGGAATAAAGTAAGCGCTTTCACAGGTAAGATCCCGCTTCCTCAGACACAAAATCAAACTACAAAATGTAGCTATTTAAACAGAATGCCTAATTGAACTAACTAGGCACACCCACTTGAATTAAAGGTACAGCACTATGTTGGTCTGCATATAACACATGAAATGACCAAAGTGGTATAAAAACTTACTCTATAGTAATCTATAAGACATGAATATAAAATGCTTTAAAAATAATAATAGTATAAAACATCATTCTGCCCACATCCTTATTTCTATGTCACATTCTAAAATAACAGCATCATCACAAATTTCATTGAAACATAATATTGTCAATGGTTATCCTGTGCCTAATATCTAATGCTACGATTTCTTAAAATGGGTTTCAAAGGGATGTTTTCATTCAATCCTTTTCCCCGATGAGAGCCAAGTCTTACAATCCATTGTGTTTCTAAATTTTCAGTTTTATTTACAATGTTTCCTGCTCTTATGCTGTTTTCAACTATTTGAAGTATCTGAAAAACAAATACATGGTTTGATCCATTCTGTATAGTGTGTTTTGCTAAAGCACTAAAAGTTTCACCCCTCTTATAGCAATAATCATGATCTCTAATTCTTTCTCGAAGTGATCTATTGGTTTTACCAACATAAAATGCGAAACAGCTGACACAGTGTGCCACATATACTAAATGTCTGGTAGTACAGGTTCCATTCAGCCTCAGTTCCCATAGGCGGCCTGTATCAGGATGTTTGAAATACCTTGATTCATCCACTGAGGCGCACTGTGGACAGCTGCCACATTTCCTTGTCCCCAAATACATATATGCTGTGTCAACCCGAGTATTACTCCTATAACATAACATGCGTTTAAGGTTAAGTTGATTACTGTATGTTATCTTATAACAATCACCTAATATGTCCCTAGTAGACGCATCTACTGTCAAGATATGCCAGTTTTTGCTAATAATGTTTTTAATGGCTGCATGATTTGCATTAAAAGGCAGCACTGTAGATGGTTGTCTACTTACTATGGTATTAGCTTTAGAAGCCTTGCCTGATCTCATTGAAAAATATGGTTTTGCTAAGCCATCTCTATTTTTTCTAACTCCATGGCATATCATGTCTATCTCTTGTTCAGGATATCCTCTGACTAAAAAATTATTTTTCAAAATTTGGAGCTCATCCTCCATGACAACATTTTCACTACAAACTCGGCTCACTCGAAGTGCTTGCCCTTTGACTATGTTCGTAAAAACTGTAGGAGTGTGTGAGCTGTCTCTATGTAAATATGATGGACAAAAACATGGTTTCCTATACAGTTTGGTCTTACATGCATCGTTCTCAATATAAATGGTTACATCTAAGAAATTAATAGATGTCTTAGAATATTCTATTGTAAATTTCAAAAAAGGGCATGTCTTGTTAAGCTGGTCATAAAAAGATAAAAGACTATTTGTATTGCCTTTCCATGCTATAAACAGGTCATCCACGAAATGCCTGTAAAAAATAATATTCGGGTGTTTTAACAAAAAGGACTGCTCCCAGGACAACATTACCAAATTTGCATATGCATTGGCGCAACTAGTCCCCATAGCTATGCCATGCAATTGCTTATAGCACTGTTCACCAAATAAGAAAATATTGTTCTCGAGCACAAGCTCTAGAAGTAGACATAAAAAATCTATCTGCTTCAATTCCATATGCTGTTTAGAAATAACCAGATCTTTAAGCATCTGTATACCTATTTGATTCGGGATGCTGGTGAATAATGATACCACATCCATAGTACATGAAATAATATCATCAAAACTAGATTGAGGCCCAAGGGCTGCATAAAGATCACATAAAAATGTTTTGTATCTCTAAGGATATGTGTATACTGCAATAATATTTGTTTAAGATGGGCATCCAAAAATATAGAAAGGGGCTCAGTGAGCCAACCTTCACTTGCTACAATAGGTCTAAATTGAGGTAATACGGGGTCCTTATGAATTTTTGGCAACCCTTGAATGCAAGGAATGACTGGATATTGTACGAAAAAATAATTAAGATGTTCTTGACTGATTAAATGTAGCTTTTGGCAGTCAGTTAAGGTATTGTATATAGTCTGCTGTATTTCATCAACAATATCAAGACTAACTATAACATATGCATCATCATTCAGCAGATTCAACATACCATTAACATAATACTCTGAATCCATAAGGACAATCAGTCCTCCCTTGTCAGCAGGCTTAATGACTATTTTGTCATTACCCCTTAACCTGTTCAAAGCATCTCTCTCATTTTTACTTAAATTATTATTGGGTATAGAATTGAGATACAAAAAATTATTATATATATATCATTTTCAACAATCTTAACAAATGTTTCCACATTATATGGCATTTGAGGTGTAAAAAGACTTTTGTTCTTAAAAGTATCAATAGTTTGCAAGTCATTATTCGGATGTAATAACTTCAAAGCCAAATTTCATGCAAACAAACGTATTGCCAATAAAACTTGTGAGATATCAACATGTCCAGTTGGTATGAAACTAAGTCCATGATTCAATACAGATATCTCGTCATGGCACAATGTATTCCATATCAAGTTACCTGCTTCCAAGTCCATTTGGTGGCACACTGTGTCAGCTGTTTTGCATTTTATGTTGGTAAAACCAATAGATCACTTCGAGAAAGAATTAGAGATCATGATTATTGCTATAAGAGGGGTGAAATTTTTAGTGCTTTAGCAAAACACACTATACAGAATGGATCAAACCATGTATTTGTTTTGCAGATACTTCAAATAGTTGAAAACAGCATAAGAGCAGGAAACATTGTAAATAAAAGTGAAAATTTAGAAACACAATGGATTTTAAGACTTGGCTCTCATCGGGGAAAAGGATTGAATGAAAACATCCCTTTGAAACCCATTTTAAGAAATTGTAGGATTAGATATTAATCACAGGATAACCATTGACAACATTATGTTTCAATGAAACTTGTGATGATGCTGTTATTTTAGAATGTGACATAGAAATAAGGATGTGGGTAGAATGATGTTTTATACTATTATTATTTTTAAAGCATTTTATATTCATGTCTTATAGATTACTATAGAGTAAGTTTTTATACCACTTTGGTCATTTCATGTGTTATATGCAGACCAACATAGTGCTGTACCTTTAATTCAAGTGGGTGTGCCTAGTTAGTTCAATTAGGCATTCTGTTTAAATAGCTACATTTTGTAGTTTGATTTTGTGTCTGAGGAAGCGGGATCTTACCCGTGAAAGCACTTACTTTATTCCATTGTTTGTCTTCATTAAAGAAGTTTTTTAAAGTTTTTCTTATACTTTGGTGTCGTGGTGGAATTCCTGTGAACAGGCTGGCGTTCATCTGAATTGTCTTCGAAGTGCTGCATAGATATCAGATTTGGGTTGCTTTTTTGTTATATTTTGCGTGGGACTTTACCTTTCTACAGATTTATATTTTGGGCTCAGTGTTACAGATGGAAATGGAAGGGGCAGCAGCACTTGTTGAGCTTGATTCGAATACTCGATTAAGGAGAGTACTAACAGATGGTGCAAATCCATTGCTTGAAGTTGATATATTAAACAAGACAAGACTTGGTTCGGAAAATGTGAGTATGAACCATAATGTTAAACTCTTAATGAAAGACTTGGAGAATAATCTTTACAAATTTAAACGCCTTCAGAATCAACGTTATCGTTTGGAGGCTTGTTTAACTCACAATGTAATACCTAGGGGCCTTCGTGTCCTTACTATGCCGAGTTATGGTAACACGTTTCCTGATTCACTCACCCAGTGGCAACAAATCAACATTAATACAAGTAAACTGTATATTAAATTGCTCCTAGATTATTTTCACCCAACAGAAATTGATCTAAGGAACAAAATAATAGAGCAACAAAATGAACTATATATGTTGCAGGAGGCTGAAGCAACGGAGATCTATCTACATGAACTGACAGATAGAATTGCACGTTATGGTGATAAATTACTTGATTACAAAAAAAGGAAATTGGTACGAGATATAAATGATTTCAAGCAGCAACAGGTCTTTGTTTGGCCTAGATTCAATACCACTCAGACCAATGAGCAACGATCCAGATATAATAGAGGGGGAGTGGCCTCTGGGACTAAACAGGTTATTCAGTACCAGTCCGACCATACATCTGATGCGCTGAATATGCCATCTAACAATACAGCACGAGTGAGGTCTGAAGAGATGCACATCGTGGAAGTCACTAGGGGCTCAGATGAAGCAAATAAGCTATCCCATGTGACCACTTCACCTGAACCAACTACTTCAGTTTATTCAACACCTATAGAGCACAATTCTACAAAAACTGTAGATACATCCAAGGTGACATGTACAGGTGATGTACGCAGAAAAATACAGTTAGATAAATCTAATGACAATGTTTTTCCTGCTGTCCCTTTTCCCATTCAAACAGAAAGGAGAGGCTCCTTAGACCGAGGACCACAACAAGGTCTGAAATGCAAAGAAGGACAACAACAAATGAATATGCACAACATCAAACGGACTTGGAAGCAAGTAACTTGATATGGAACATATCATCTTATACATTGTGCCATGACGAGATATCTGTATTGAATCGTGGACTTAGTTTCATACCAACTGGACATGTTGATATCTCACAAGATTTATTGGCAATACGTTTGTTTGCACAAAATTTGGCTTTGAAGTTATTACATCCGAATAATGATTTGCAAACTATTGCTATGTTTAAGAACAAAAGTCTTTTTACACCTCAAATGCCATATAATGTGGAAACATTTGTTAAGATTGTTGAAAATGATATATATAATCATTTTTTGTATCTCAATTCTATACCCAATAATAATTTAAGTAAAAATGAGAGAGATGCTTTGAACAGGTTAAGGGGTAATGACGAAATAGTCATTAAGCCTGCTGACAAGGGAGGACTGATTGTTCTTATGGATTCAGAGTATTATGTTAATGGTATGTTGAATCTGCTGAATGATGATGCATATGTTATAGTTAGTCTTGATATTGTTGATGAAATACAGCAGACTATATACAATACCTTAACTGACTGCCAAAAGCTACATTTAATCAATCAAGAACATCTTAATTACTTTTTCGTACAATATCCAGTCATTCCTTGCATTCATGGGTTGCCAAAAATTCATAAGGACCCCGTATTACCTAAATTTAGACCTTTTGTAGCAAGTGAAGGTTGGCTCACTGAGCCCCTTTCTATATTTTTGGATGCCCTTCTTAAACAAATATTATTGCAGTATACACATATCCTTAGAGATACAGAACATTTTTTACGTGATCTTTATGTAGCCCTTGGGCCTTAATCTAGTTTTGATGATATTATTTTATGTACTATGGATGTGGTATCATTATTCACCAGCATCCCGAATCAAATAGGTATACAGATGCTTAAAGATCTGGTTATTTCTAAACAGCATATGGAATTGAAGCAGGTAGATTTTTTATGTCTACTTCTAGAACTTGTGCTCGAGAACAATATTTTCTTATTTGGTGAACAGTGCTATAAGCAATTGCATGGCATAGCTATGGGGACTAGTTGCGCCAATGCATATGCAAATTTGGTAATGTTGTCCTGGGAGCAGTCCTTTTTGATAGAACACCCGGATATTATTTTTTACAGGCGTTTCGTGGACGACCTGTTTATAGCATGGAGAGGCAATACAAATAGTCTTTTATCTTTTTATGACCAGCTTAACAAGACATGCCCTTTTTTTGAAATTTACAATAGAATATTCTAAGACATCTATTAATTTCTTAGATGTAACCATTTATATTGAGAACGATGCATGTAAGACCAAACTGTATAGGAAACCATGTTTTTGTCCATCATATTTACATAGAGACAGCTCACACAATCCTACAGTTTTTACGAACATAGTCAAAGGGCAAGCACTTCGAGTGAGCCAAGTTTGTAGTGAAAATGTTGTCATGGAGGATGAGCTCCAAATTTTGAAAAATAATTTTTTAGTCAGAGGATATCCTGAACAAGAGATAGACATGATATGCCATGGAGTTAGAAAAAATAGGGATGGCTTAGCAAAACCATATTTTTCAATGAGATCAGGCAAGGCTTTTAAAGCTAATACCATAGTAGGTAGACAACCATCTATAGTGCTGCCTTTTAATGCAAATCATGCAGCCATTAAAAACATTATTAGCAAAAACTGGCATATCTTGACAGTAGATGCATCTACTAGGGACATATTAGGTGATTGTCCTAAGATAACATACAGTAATCAACTTAACCTTAAACGCATGTTATGTTATAGGAGTAATACCCGGGTTGACACACCATATATGTATTTGGGGACAAGGAAATGTGGCAGCTGTCCACAGTGCGCCTCAGTGGATGAATCAAGGTATTTCAAACATCCTGATACAGGCCGCCTATGGGAACTGAGGCTGAATGGAACCTGTACTACCAGACATTTAGTATATGTGGCGCACTGTGTCAGCTGTTTCGCATTTTATGTTGGTAAAACCAATAGATCACTTCGAGAAAGAATTAGAGATCATGATTATTGCTATAAGAGGGGTGAAACTTTTAGTGCTTTAGCAAAACACACTATGCAGAATGGATCAAACCATGTATTTGTTTTGCAGATACTTCAAATAGTTGAAAACAGCATAAGAGCAAGAAACATTGTAAATAAAACTGAAAATTTAGAAACACAATGGATTTTAAGACTTGGCTCTCATCGGGGAAAAGGATTGAATGAAAACATCCCTTTGAAACCCATTTTAAGAAATTGTAGCATTAGATATTAAGTACAGGATAACCATTGACAATATTATGTTTCAATGAAACTTGTGATGATGCTGTTATTTTAGAATGTGACATAGAAATAAGATGTGGGTAGAATGATGTTTTATATTATTATTATTTTTAAAGCATTTTATATTCATGTCTTATAGATTACTATAGAGTAAGTTTTTATACCACTTTGGCCATTTCATGTGTTATATGCAGACCAACATAGTGCTGTACCTTTAATTCAAGTGGGTGTGCCTAGTTAGTTCAATTAGGCATTCTGTTTAAATAGCTACATTTTGTAGTTTGATTTTGTGTCTGAGGAAGCGGGATCTTACCCGTGAAAGCGCTTACTTTATTCCATTGTTTGTCTTCATTAAAGAAGTTTTTTAAAGAAGTTTTTCTTATACTTTGGTGTCGTGGTGGAATTCCTGTGAACAGGCTGGCGTTCATCTGAATTGTCTTCGAAGTGCTGCATAGATATCAGATTTGGGTTGCTTTTTTGTTATATTTTGTGTGGGACTTTACCTTTCTACATATATATATATATATATATATATATATATATATATATATATATATAGGCCATTTCATCAAAATGTTATAAATTCCAATCTCTGCTTGTTTAGTGGTCTACAAAAAAAATGTACATACACACACACACACACACACACACACACACACACACACACACACACACACACACACACTTGCATGTAGAATGGCATCAATATTAATGTAACAACTGAGCAGAATAAAAGAGGCACACACGTTACTGTTATACTGTTAAGCGCTTTTCGTTTGTGATAAGACACAAACTTCATCAGACAAATCACACAGTAAAACAACTCATTTAAATACTTTTAACTAGCCAATCAACAAAGAGTACAAACATGAAAAATTATTTAAAATAACACAGCACATTAATATACATTGCCACCATCCATTTATCTAGTTTTACAACAGTAAAACACACATTAAATTGCACATTAAAAACAAATTAAAGTGCAAAAATATACTAATATACTAAAATATCTACAATTTCAACGTTTTAAACTTTTCAGTTTTAAAATGCTACTCAAAATACATCCTTCATTTAAACCTGGCAAATTATAGGCATTAAGCCTAATTTGCCAGGAAAGTTCCAATTCATCGAGATTAAGAACCTCAGGGCCACCTCTTACATCGCTGTGGACTTGATCTATAATGATAAACTTAAACCTATGGTCAGGGAAAGAGTCAACATGTTTTGCCAAAGCATTTTCAAGTTTGTTTTTCCTTATAGCGTACAAATGCTCATAAATGCAACTCCGAAGTTTTCTTTCAGTTTTGCCAATGTAAAACGCTGGACAAAACTGGCATTTGGCAAGGTAAACAACTAACTTGGAGTTACAGTTATTTCTCCATTTCAAGTTAAAGTGTAAATTGTTAACACTAAACCTATTGGATTCTATAATATGTGAACAATAGTTGCAAGCTTGGCATTTACATGCCAGGGGTTCTGACCATGTTATTTTTCTTAAGTTCACAATAGGTTTTAAGGTTCGTACCCCTCCTATATGTCACAAGTGGGTATGCACCGACACTGGAGAAAACATTGCTGTCACTCTTAAAAATTCCCCAGTTTTTCTTCAGAATTCTATAACAACTACTACTGTCCATGTTATATGTTGTTATAAAGGAAGTAGGTAGATTATTTGATTCATGCTGGATAATGGTGACTTCAACTAAATTAAGCAAATCATTGTTAACGCTAGATGGGCTACTACTTGTTTTGTTCAACAAAGGTGTATAGAAATGTGACTGACGTTTCAATGAAACTTCATTAATCATTTCATTTATCAATGTCTCAGGGTAACCTCGAGCTAAGAATATCCCCTTCATAAATTCACATTCCTCATAAAAGTCAGTTTCAACTGTAACAATACGTGCTGCCCGGACTAGTTGTCCCTTTACAATAGCCCGTTTTTGATGATATGGATGACAACTTGTAAAGTGAAGCATTGAATTACAATAAGTTTTCTTCCTATGAATGGAAGCAGTATACCTCTCCAAGGAGCAATCCTTAGAAAGTGTGATGTCAAGATAAGCAATAGAAGTAACATCAAACGTGTGTGTAAATTTTAAGAAAGTAGTGGTTGTGTTGAAGTACTCAACCAACCTGTCACTAAGTGTAGCATCCCCATCAAGCAAAATGAAGATATCATCTAAAAACGGGTATAAAACATGATATGTTCCCTAAAATTACAGTTGTTAATTACAAACAAGTGTTCCCAATAGGCCATGACCATATTGACCACACTAGCCCCACACGGTGAACCCATGGCTACTCGGATGAATGTTTATTGGTGGAGGAATTGCTTAGCCTTATTCTTGAAAACAACTTCTTTGTCTTTGAAGGGTTGTTTTTTCTTCAAAAGATCGGAGTAGCCATGGGTTCACCGTGTGGGGCTAGTGTGGCCAATATGGTCATGGCCTATTTACACACACGTTTGATGTTACTTCTATTGCTTATCTTGACATCACACTTTCTAAGGATTGCTCCTTGGAGAGGTATACTGCTTCCATTCATAGGAAGAAAACTTATTGTAATTCAATGCTTCACTTTACAAGTTGTCATCCATATCATCAAAAACGGGCTATTGTAAAGGGACAACTAGTCCGGGCAGCATGTATTGTTACAGTTGAAGCTGACTTTTATGAGGAATGTGAATTTATGAAGGGGATGTTCTTAGCTCGAGGTTACCCTGAGACATTGATAAATTAAATGATTAATGAAGTTTCATTGAAACGTCAGTCACATTTCTATACACCTTTGTTGAACAAAACAAGTAGTAGCCCATCTAGCGTTAACAATGATTTGCTTAATTTAGTTGAAGTCACCATTATCCAGCATGAATCAAATAATCTACCTACTTCCTTTATAACAACGTATAACATGGACAGTAGTAGTTGTTATAGAATTCTGAAGAAAAACTGGGGAATTTTTAAGAGTGACAGCAATGTTTTCTCCAGTGTCGGTGAATACCCACTTGTGACATATAGGAGGGGTACGAACCTTAAAACCTATTGTGAACTTAAGAAAAATAACATGGTCAGAACCCCTGGCATGTACAAATGCCAAACTTGCAACTATTGTTCACATATTATAGAATCCAATAGGGTTAGTGTTAAAAATTTACACTTTAACTTGAAATGGAGAAATAACTGTAACTCCAAGTTAGTTGTTTACCTTGCCAAATGCCAGTTTTGTCCAGCGTTTTACGTTGGCAAAACTGAAAGAAAACTTCGGAGTCGCATTTATGAGCATTTGTACGCTATAAGGAAAAACAAACTTGAAAATGCTTTGGCAAAACATGTTGACTCTTTCCCTGACCATAGGTTTAAGTTTATCATTATAGATCAAGTCCACAGTGATGTTAGAGGTGGCCCTGAGGTTCTTAAACTCGATGAATTGGAACTTTCCTGGCAAATTAGGCTTGATGCCTATAATTTGCCAGGTTTAAATGAAGGATGTATTTTGAGTAGCATTTTAAAACTGAAAAGTTTAAAACGTTAAAATTGTAGATATTTTAGTATATTAGTATATTTTTGCACTTTAATTTGTTTTTAATGTGCAATTTAATGTGTGTTTTA